>NC_059332.1:125494397-125817731 GCF_018350155.1 Leopardus geoffroyi
TTTGTATCTTCTACATTAACCAAAAAATAAATAAACTTTAAAAAAATAAAGAAATACAGAGTAAAAATAAGAAGAAAAACAACAAAAAATGCAAATGTGGTTTGAAAAATCCCACAAACCATCTCAAACTTAAGCTTTAAACAGTAGTTTGTGCCTTTAGAAAATATTATTGGGGCATGAGGATAGTCTGGTAAAATAAATCCGGACAGTAAATATACTTAGAGTGACCATAAAATGTACATCCAACCTGGGACATTTGCCAGAGTGAAAGGGGATACTATTTATAATTATACCTGGACAAGAGGTATAAGCCAGATTGTCACAAGCAAGCCCAGGCTTATGACTGCCCTTCTAAAACACCTTTAAAGACAAATGATCCTATTTAACGAGTAAGATACATAAGGCAACAAAAAAGGCCAACACTTATACCCTGTTTCCTTAAATATGCCATATTAAATATTTCTTAAAAAATTTTTTTTAAATGTTTATTTATTTTTGAGAGAGAGACAGAGTGCAAGCAGGAGGAGGGCAGAGAGTGTGAGAGAGGGAGACACAGAATCCGAAGCAGGCTCCAGGCTCTGAGCTGTCAGCACAGGGCCTGATGTGGGGCTTGAACTCATGGACTGTGAGATTATGACCCGAGCCTAAGTCAGACGCTCAATCAACTGAGCCACCCAGGCGCCCCAATATTTATTTCTGATTGAGGAATAATATTTTTTAGGAATTGTTAATAGTAATCAAGCCCGTGTTTTATTACATGGAGGCCTAGTGGACTATTCTGGAGCCACAGTAACTCCTAATTTGTCAAATTTTAAAAATATAATAAAAGTCAAAACATTTGAACACTGTAGACCAGATGTCAGTCTAAGCACTTTACAAATTAGCTCATTCAGTCTCCGCAGAGGGAACTTTTATTCCTGAAGGACAGGGCCTTTCACCCCTATTTTACATATGCGAAAACTAAAGCACAGAGAGGTTAAATTAAGTGGGGAAGCTGGGGGCCCCACAGAATGCCCTTATCTACCTACGCACTCTGTTACTACTATTGCTCCTTTCCTGGGGGCGTGATTCTTCCTAAACCCACAGAATAAAGCCGCGATCTAAAGTGTCTGCAGTCCGTGAGCAGAGTCCAAATGAACAGGGCTAAGCACCAGTACATATTCTTCTTTACCAGTGGTCGGTCAGGCATCAGCAAACACGGGCCTGGGAACTTACTGTTACTTGTGATAAAGACAAACAGTTCATTCACTCAGGATAGTGGTCTAACCTGTGCTATGCGCTACTGCAGGTTATTATAGGGTAAGGATGATAACAATAATGATGAGGATTATGATAAGCTAACATTAATAGTGTACACACAGTATGTCAGGTACCAATCCAAGCTCAGTAACACATTAACTCATATAATCATCCTAACAACTTATGAGGCAGGTACAGTTTTACAGATGAGGAAACTGACACACAGCAAATTAACAGAACTTGGATGGAAACCAATGCTCTTAACCACTACAGTATTTTTTAAGCGATCACGTCTGCCCAGTGGTAAATTCACATAATAAGGTGAATTATACCAGAGCTTTACTATGTTATGTTATATCATAAAAACAAGAGTTTTTGGGTTTTGGTGGGTAGGCCAAAGAATCAAGTTTTGGTTAAGTGTTTGTTATGTGAAAACAGGTAAGTTACACAAGATATCTCCACTTTCCTCCCAAACAAAAGAAAGGTTTGGATTCCACCTCTAAAATCCCTTCTTAGTGGAAATATTATTTCTCTGAATGCAAATTTCCTATCAAATCTATAATTACAACACAAAGTACCCTCTGAAAACACCTAATTTTTAAAAATCTGTTTCTGCCAAAATATCAGATTACTAGCTATGTGCCACCTTTAAAAAATGACACAGATATGTATTTAAATATGAATTGTTATGAAAAGCAAAAATATAAGGAGTTAATAAATTCACTGTTTGAACTGGGGATTTAAGTGGAAATAATTACGTGACTTGCTAAAACCCTGTCCTGTAAATCTAGCTCTAAACGAACAATATCTGGTGTGAAATTCAAGCATCAGTATTTCTGTGAATGAGTGTTTTATCATATTTTTGTATTAAATATTTGATAATGAAAACTTTCTGCACTCTAATTTTATATTGTCTTAGGGTCACTTTCCCCCTGTATCAGAGGAGTACCAATTAAATTACTCAAGAAAAATAGGGAAATGATTTGGCTTTCCATATTTGTTTTACAACCAACATCTTAGGTACCTAACTAATCCACAGAATAAAAACTGCTACTTGTCGTAAAACCAGGTATATTTTACAAAATAGATAAAAACTGAGGAACAAGAATAGCAAATGTAACCATGAAACTAATATGAATCCATGGCACTACTGTAAAGAAATGCTAGTAAATTATATACATCAACATCAAATGTCCTGTGGCATTTTACTTAATTAGAAAATGCTGTAACATACCAGAAATTCATAATGATTCAACGTCAGTCCCCTCAATTCTCTGGAGTTCATTAAATCTTCTGTCGAGTTTAACTGCATGCTATAGTAACTTTAGGGTACAGGTGGCTCCGACTAGTTTTGCAGAAGGCCTCCTTATTCTCCCTTGCCAGTTTACCATGATCTCAGTGCAACAATGCTTTATACTCAGCAGGTGTTTAATAAACATATACAAGTTCACAAAACACCTTCCATCCCCACATCAGAATGATAAGAACAAAGAAAAAAATTCTTAGGAGTTCCCAAAAAGCTACATCCTTTCTAAGGAAGTATTAACAGTACTAGCTAACGGCTATACAGCACTGCTCCAAGTACCAGGCACTATTCTAGGCATTTTAGCAATTAATTTAGTCCTCAAAACAATCCTATAAGGCAAGTGCTGTATTATTTCCAATATGCAGATGAAAAAACTAATGTCCAGAGAAACGAAGGCCCACAGTAGTTAAGTACTTGCTTGAGAGTAAGATATCCTAAGAATTAAACAGTGCCTTTAAAATTCTATCAAAGATTTTTAGTTGACTAAATGAGGAAATAAATTATAAACAAAACTGATAATGATAAAAAACTACTATTTATCTGGGTTGTTTGAGGTTTATCAAACAACCTCAAATAACCCTAAAAAGAAGGCACTGGTGGGGCGCCTGGGTGGCTCAGTCAGTTAAGCATCTGACTTTGGCTCAGGTCATGACCTCCTGATTCGATTCGTGTGTTCCAGCCCCGCGTTGCTTTCGGCTCTCTGCTGCTGGAATGGAGCCTGCTTCAGATCCCCTGTCCCCCCCTCTCTCTGCCCCTCCCTCCTGCACTCTCTACTACTCTCAAAAATAAACATAAAAAAGGGAGTATTGTTATCTTCATTTTACAAATCAAAATAGGCAAAGAGAAAGTTTTTGCCCAAGGTTACAGACTAAAAATCAGCAGGGCCAAAATATGAACCTAGCTTTGTGAAACTCTAAAGTCTGGCTTTTTCCATTATGCCACCGTCTCTTAAACTTGAGACATCTGCACACCTCCTTCACAAATTCTGCCACGTCCACAGGCCACTTGTGCTGTTATGTTCCTAACATGTCTTCTTTACATCACGACACTTAAGCTAATAGATATAATTTAAAAGGAACTTGTATCAGAATATAAATAAAAAATAAGTATCGCATGAAATAAATAGAAGATAAAAACTATAATAAGTTCAAGGAAAACAAAACTGCTATTTAATTTCAGCTAAATACCATTATCTGCAAAATATGCTCGTGGCTACCACATCAAGGCCTACCTGTTCTTTACGAAGAGAGTAACGTGTCAGGAAGGTGTTAAAAACTTACTAGTATCAAACTACAATTTCTCCTTTATCCATTTTGTAAAACAACTGAACAGGTTACAGCTTTCTTACTGTGTGCTTTCCCACCCTGCTGGGTACATATCCCACACTTCAGGAAACAAATCCTAAGGCTGTTCTACTGCCTCCCTAAATTCAAGTATGCAGCCATGCCTGCAGTCTTTCCCCTACTCGTGGTTTGGAGAATGCTCACACCAAAAAGGAGGCAGACTGGTTATTGTAATTAGCAGCACGACAGGAACACCTCATCAAAATGTTCTCCTCTAAGGTACTCCATACAGCGTTCACAGTACATAGTGGGCCGCGGGAAGCACACAAAGTTCTAACACACATCCCCTGTTCTCAAGGAACTTCTAGCCTAGTTGTGAGCATAACACAGAACTGAAAAAGATAAGCCACTATAGAAGGCTGTCATTTTACACATCAAAATGGCTGGGTGTCTTGAACACAAAGTTTTGTCATCACATGGAGCTAGATTCAAATCCTGGCTCATGCTGAGCATGTAACCTCTGGAGCCCCAGGTGTCTCGGCTGTAAAACAGAAACAATGCCTGTTCATAAGTGATCATATGTCAAACAGCTCAATGCCTGGCCCATGACAGATGCTACATACTTAGGACTTGATACTGTAAGGATTACAGGGACTACTATGGGTTGAAAATATTTATTGGGGGTGGGGGGGTGGAGGGAAGCAAGCCTGAACTGGACCTTAAAGCACGGACAAGTTTTTGGAAAATCTACACAAGATGGGCATCCTAATGGGGGGTGGGGGGGCACAGGTCAAAGCAAAGATTGTAGTGGTGACCAGGTAGCAAACTGGACAGAGCTCAACGGTGAGGGCTCTGAATACGACTAATTTTTACTGAACATTTTTGTAGAGTATCATGAAATTTTTTAGAAAATCATTTATCTGTTCTTTAACAACTACACAAAAGCTAGTTTAAATTGAGGCTACTGCAGTAGTTCAGCAACAAGGTGGTAAGAGCTCAGGTGGGTAACGCAAAAGACAGGAAAGAATGATTAGCTGGAACCTTTCAAAGAAAGAAAATCTGAAGGATCTCACAGGTTGGACATAAGGAAAGGAGGAGTCAAAGCTAATTCTGAACAAGAGAAAGAGACACTAGGAAGAAAGGATGCTAAAGACATATAATAACAGAATTTAGGATCACACGAGCAAAAAAACCCAAACAACAATATCCACCAAGAAGTCATTCAGTGTCAGTTGCAAGGGAAATAGTAAAACAAGGTAAGGTCCTAAGAATTTGGTGACTAGGATAAAAGTGAACTTTAAGAATATCCTTTTTCAAAAGGATACGGGAGAGGGGGTAGTACAAAAGTTAGATTACTAGTGGGTAAGGAGAGTATACGCAGCAGAGAGGAAATCTGGGTCATTTGTTATTTGGCAGCAAAAGGAAGAAGAAAAATAGGGAAGGCAGCTAGATGGGTGTGCAGGGTCAAATGAATAATACAGGAAGCAAAAAAGAGCACTATGCAGAAAACAGCCACGATACAACCCAAGTAGTAACTATGACAATGCCCCTTTGGTCATTTGTTACATGCAAATGAGAAACACTAAGTTTGGATTCACTCCAGAATCAAGTCCTAGCGGAGAATCTGCAGAAATGTGATGAGGGAAGAAGACTGCTAACCCTAGGGGTTCAAAACTGTGGGTACTAACAGAAAAGTCAACCATAAACTCCCTTCCTCTGGCTATTAAAATCCTTAGCCTTTGTAAGAAGGCGCAGAAAACAGTAGGCTCTTATATTTCCAAGGTTTCACATCAGCAATTTCTATTATTCCTGTGAGATTTATACAGGCCATGACAAATGGTATAACCTGTCATTCTGACATGGCACAACCTGTCATTCTGACATGGCACAAGTCTCAACGGCCTCTGCTTGGGAATATGCTATCCTTGTGTGACATCACATGGGGTGCCTCACACCCTCATCTTTAACGGGTCTGTGGTCTTCTCCTTTCAGCCAGGTACGCTGGAACTCGACAGAAGTGGTGCTTTATTACATTTTATGAAAGACAATATATGCTATGATGCCAAGATACCCAGATTCTACCATAATTTATTTTAGTTGCCAACAAACTCTTAGTTATGTTCGTCTGTAAACTTACAGTCACTCTGCTATAAAAAAAGAAATGCGGGAGGGGGGCGAGGGTTCTGAAAGGGAAGAAGGGGGAACTGGCAATGTCAGTCAGCAAACCACCGAAGTCAGAGCTCCAAGAATTCTGTGCTATTTGTTCCTGTTCTTGCTGCCTCCTCTTCTCTTCTCATGCCCAGAATGTTGGCTGCGGTGGGAGAGAGAGTATCCATAGCGCTGGCAGAGGAACATCCAGGGCTACAAGCTTCACCACCCCCACTTGTTACTTCGCTGAGTGAGCGATCCAGAATCGCCTTAATTCATCATCCCAATCACATCTATGAATGCACAGCAAGAGGCAGGGCTAAGCAACTGACTTGCCCTAATAAGCTGGCTATGTTTTCTAAACATCTACTATGTGCTTTTGCTGCTCTAGACATCATGAGGTCATGAAGAGAAAGAAACCTGAATTTCATTCAGTTTGCTTACAAAAAGCAATCTAGTGCAAGACACACACACACAAGTATGAAGGGGGGAGACAAATGAAAAGTCTCACAATGAGGGTGAGGTTGTTCAAATTAGATTTCCAAAGCCTACAAAAGCTGTCGTGTTCTGAAAAGGGGGGAGGATGCAAGCTGGGGGAGGTGCTGCAGATGAAGAAAGGAGCATGATGAAAAGAAACCGATAAAGAACAAGTAACTGTGAGAAACAGAAAACAGATTTGCTGGGTGGGAACACAAAGTCCACGTTAGGAGAATAAGCAGAAACAAGACTGCAAGATGCGAGTGAGCTGGTAGGTATTTTTAAGACTGGTAGACAGGACTCCTCAGATTTGATAGCTCTCTCGTTGCTGGGCATTTTATGAGAGTGCTACGCTTTCCCTCCCTAAGTGTCAACTAAATTAAATTAGTAACTACTGACCTGTTTCCTTATTTAGATTGCCTACCACTTCCTGCTTACTGTCACGTTCAAGAATTAGAAATTGTACCTCTGAAGGGCAGAGAAACTCGTGAGTTCACTACTAAAGTGAACCCTAATTACCTTTTAAAAAAATTAACAGAACAGCCTTGAGAGACAGCACCTTAAAAAAAAGTTACTAGTATGCATGATCACTGTATCTGACGAGTCACTTAACAACTTCAAAAATATTAACTAGTGTACTCACAGTCCAACTGAAAGATCTACACAATCTTGTCTTAGAGGTTTCATATTGTTCAAAGGGGCTCATACATCGTCTTTTGGAATTTTTAAAGGAGCATGATAAAATGAACAGGTTACACTAGGACCCATCAACCTACTGAGGAGGGATGAAGACGGGAAGTGCCAATTAACCAGTCCAGTAGGTTTTGGGTGTCTACCTATCAAGGAAAAGATCTACATAAGAACAGGAGGCTAAAAGCACAAGTGTTACAGAAGTGCAAACATACGGAACAATGTAGGAAAATTACAGACGGGGGTCATCTTGTCGCGACCATCAGGAAAAAGTAAGAAGCAGGATGTCAAATTCAAGCAAAACACAAGTGGTATATTATAAAGTTTTTAAATTCTTATTTCAAATACATTTCTAATTCCATGGAAAACAATACAACATTACAGAGATGTTCTTGATGATTCAGAGATTATTTAAATAAATATTATGTCTGCGACAAAAATTATAAAGGAAACCAAAGGACTTTAAAAACGTAGTTGGGAAATATCTCAATACAGAAATGAACTCATCATGAGAAGGATTTGTTTTGAATACCACGGAAGAGAAAGTAAAACCTCAATAACAATGGGGAGAATGTTAAAAAAAAAAAAATCTAGTAGGAGTTAACCAAAAGTCTAAATTTAAAAATATTTTTGAGGGGCGCCTGTGTGGCTCAGTCTTGATTAAGCATCCCACTCTTAGTTTCAAATTCAGGTCATGATCTCAACTTTGTTGGTTCAAGCCCGCATCGGGCTCCACACTGACAGTACAGAGCTTAGGATTCTCTCTCTACCCCTCCCCAACTCACACTCAAGTGCTCTCTCTCCCTCTCTCAAAAAAAAAAAAAAAAAAAAAAAAAAAAGCAAACTTTAAAACAAATTTAAAAAAATGTTTTTTGAAAGCAATATACTAACTTGTCAGCAAGAAATCTGACTTCCACTCTTAACACCTCCCTGAAACCCAATATTGAGTTTTGTGGCATGTGACAGACTACTCTTTCCAGGACACGCTTTCTTTCCTTGCCTCTCTGTTCATTTTCCTCCAACGTCCCAAGCAGTTACCTCAGGCTTCCTCTTTCTTTCACTCAACAAAGTCATCCTGTCTGATCTTCTTCATACCTATGGCATAAGCTGCCACCTCTATGCTAAGCAGATCCAAACCATGTTTCCATGAACTTTCTTCCAAGTTTCAATCCTCTGGAGCTAAGCAGGCCCTCAAAAAAGCCAAATAAATGAATGTTACCCAGATTTCCTAGAGGAGATCTTGACTAACTTTGCTTTAGCAAACAGAAGTGCTCAGCTTAACAATCTATTAGAATGTTCTTAGTCTTTAAATAAAAGTTTTACATAAAAATAGTTTTTAACTTTATCCCTTTAATAAAATTAATATACTTATCTGAAAATAATCAGTGTCATCTAAATAAACGTAGCAAAAGAAAGTATTTTTAAGTTTTATTTACACAATGTTGGAAGCCATGAGCCTGAATGATACAGGTAAAGAGGTCTTCTAGCTGTTAGATTCTAACAGGACTCCCAGCACTCCGGGCAACCTGCACACAGGTATGGGCGTCTCAACAAGGTCTGGAAATGTCAAGTAATTTTAAAGTTCTTCTTTGGGAATTTAGAGTATTTTAGATATGCTAGAGGGCAAAGACAGAAGCATAGAAGTAGGATAATAAGTATTACTCATATAATACTTAGGAAGTAGAACATAGTGGTTAAAAAAGGGATGACTTAAATCCCAACTCTACCATTTACTAGCTGTGTGATCTTGGAGAAGTTACTTATCCCCTCTGAGTCTTCATTTTAAAAAGAGGGACAGTAGGGGCACCTGGGTGGTACAGTCAGTTAAACATCTGACTCCTGATCTCAATTCAGATCATCATTTCGTAGCTTGTGAGTTTGGGCCCCACCTGCTTGGGATTCTGTCTCTCCTTCTCTCTGCCCCTCCCCCACTAGTACACGTGTGCACGCATGCGTGCGCGCTTTCTCTTGAACAAACAAAAAACAAAATGTTTAAATAAATAAAGATAACAGTAGGTGGCACACATTAGGTACTACACAACAATATTTGTTATTACTGTTATTATTATTATTATTATTATAGTATCTATTAAAGTTAGTGATAAGCATACATACTTTTGGGAAAAAAAAAGATAAATTCATGCTCACTCATTCAACATTCAGCAAACATGTAACTACCAAAAATGTGTCTGGGATATGGTCATGAACCTGATAGGCACAGTTACTGTGCTAGACCATTGGAGCTTAACAGAAAGGGCAGGAACCAACTATCTTTCCCTCATCTCTACATACTCCGTGCTCTGGGTGCATATGTTGGTGATGATAGGTGTTATATAGTGATTGCTGAGTTAATGATGATGTAATTATAGGATATTAAATAGGAAATAAGTATTTTGAATATATGGACAGAATTCAACAGCTCTATCCCCCCCCCTCCCCCCGCCGCAAAATGGTATAGCAATGCTACAGGGTAACTGACTTTCAAGGAATTTGTCCACAAATCTTCAAGAACTCACTAATTCTAGAGTATCCTAAAAGCATATATTTGAATACCAATACCTGGCAGGCTTCCTATAAGGATTAAATGAGATCTTGTGTTAAGTAAGAATCAGGAAGCTGCAGTGAGATACTGATAGCATTCCTCAGCCAAAATGCAATCACACTACATGTGGAT
The DNA here is from genome assembly GCF_018350155.1 of Leopardus geoffroyi. Taxonomy (NCBI): domain Eukaryota; kingdom Metazoa; phylum Chordata; class Mammalia; order Carnivora; family Felidae; genus Leopardus; species Leopardus geoffroyi. Next base: position 125,504,215 of record NC_059332.1, read on the forward strand.
GTCTTTGGGGACCGCTTACGAACTAAAATCTCTTACATTAAATATGCAAATGCTTCTGGGTTTAACATCCAAGGTTCAACTTTATGGAGGCTAGACTAATTTCAGGCAAATATAATACTTCCACATCCACCTTGCTTTCCTAACAGTCTCAAAAAAAATGTCACAAAAACTCTGAGAACTTAAGCGAGAACACCTATGACAAAATCTGTGACAAAATCGCTATGACAAAAGTGCAATTTACCATTTATTGCAAAAGAACGTTTCAGATATAATGAAGTTTGCAATCCTCATGTTTAGTGAACGGCCTCAGCCAGAAATCACCATCAGGTCCGCACAAGCTTTAAAGCCACCAAGCTGCGACTCTCCAGCTTTGAAATGCCCACGAATCTCGCTAACACGGACTAACATGGCATCTCACCCAGCACATCCAAACTTCAGCACAATGTCTCCCCACAAAACTACACAATCCTCCTCACTTCTTTATTTCTGTTAATGGTTATAATCATTCTGCAAGCTACATAAGATCAAAACCTTAAAATCATCCTTTATTATAGTCTTTTGGTGGTATACTTCACTTCAGAAGAACAAATCCTCTAATTACACAGTAAAATGGTGAAACAAGTGGCATTACTGATAGGATCAAAGGATTGGGGGCAGTATTATTAATTTCGTGCAACAAAAATAACAAAAGGTATAAATCTAGGTTGGAAGAAATACGGAGAGATTTTTACTACTAAAGACAAGATCCTATAACTTGGGAGTTTTCTCATATAAGCAGAGTTTGACTGAATGAAACTTATGTGATCACCCTCTTAGAACCAGGCACTCTGCTAGATGTTTACGCTTCATTTCAGTTTGGTACTATGAAAACTTCTGGCATTATCTGGTATTATCCCCAGTCTACAAACGAGGAAATGGGAGTCTTTAAGAGAAGTTCAGTTACTTGTTCAGGGCAAGAGAGCTAATAAGCATCAAGTGAATATTCAAATGTAGAACTGTCACATTCCAAAGTCTAGGCTATTCTGACTATACAGGACTCAATACTTGTTGACACAATATTATAAGGGTGTTATGATGAAAAACTTTTCTATGGAATATAATTAAGTGCTCTAGAAAAAATATGAACTCTTCTAAGTTAACTATTAAAAATATAATATAAACACTCTAGTTTAAACATACCTCTGATCCTTCTAGTCATAAATGAGATACAAATCAATAATCCTTAGTTTACAGACAATGATTTGTCAAGGATATAGATATTTCTATTTCCACATACAACATTTGACATAATCCATGGACAGGAAGCAAAGATCTCTCTTAGATCAGTACCATTAGCAGCTATTTTTTATACAAAGGAGCATATTAATACTGTATAACTGTGAGGATTTGGTTCCAGATCTATGTACTTATGCAAACTCACACTGGATACAATAATTTAGAAACACAAAGATGCCAAATCAGTGCTTCGGAGTAACAGTAGATGCTTTTAGCTACAAAAAGATTAATGATCGTGACAGTGATTATTCCAATAGAAGACGACAACTGGAAGCAGTCCTTCCTACAGATTAAAACTACTATTCCAAATACATAAATAAATGAATAAATAAATAAATAAATAAATAAATAAAATTAAAAAAAAAATAAAACTACTATTCCATCAAATCACTACTTACCAGGCATGATTATTTCAAACTCACGCTATCTTTTGAGGCATTATGTTTCTGCAATTTTCCAAAAAACTAAGATATCTTAGTTAAGTGTGTATAAATTCAGCATACAACCTAAAGTCAACAGATAGAAACTGGTCTCAATTCGCTCTAAATCACAACTTTTCAGCCGCTTCTAAATCTATTAAATAAAGTACATATAAAAAATCAAATACCAGATAAGGCGTGCAGAGCCAGCACGCAGAAGCAGTGAGTAAATGTAAGCCCGAATTATCATCCTGGTGCTTCATGTAAATATACTTGGCTGTAATGAAGCTTCATATGGCAATCTCTTCTACACATAAAAATTATCAATGTATCACTTTTCATATCACGTCCAAAACAGAAGGTCCTTAACAAACGCCACATTATATAAGCGATATTGAGGTTTTGTAATTAGAACTATATTATACACACAGTAGAGGGTCCTTTATTCTCTACAGCACTCACCTTTCACATTCTCCAAGATGACTATTTCATACATATTACCCTACCCTGCAAAACCATCTTCAAAAAAATTTACAGTTTGAGGTATAATTTATATACCATAAAGTTAGACCATGGTGACCATACGATTCATTGAATTTTAAGAAAATGTAGAGTTGTACATCATCACCACGATCCAAAGTTAGAACTTCACTATCGCCCCAAATGTTTTCCTCTAGTGTCTCCACTCCTACCCTGGCCTCAGGTAACCACTGTTCTTTCTGTATAGATATGTCTTTTCTAGACATTTCATATAAATGCAAACACATAATATGTACTCTTTTGTATCTGGCTTCTATCACTTCCAATGTTTTTGACATTCACCTTTGTTGTAGTATTTACCAGCAATTTTTTCCTATCAGAATCGTACTCCATCATATGAATATACCATATTTTGTTTATCCATTCATCATTTGATGGACAGCTGGATTGTTGTCCAATTTCTGACTGTTGTGAATAATGCTCTTAAGAGACATTTGCAATTCTTTATGTGTACACATTTTCATTTCTTTGGGGTAGGTCTTGTTAGTGGAATTACTGATTCATTTGATAAGCTTGTTTAACTTTTTAAGGAAGAGCCAAACTGTTTTCCAAAATGGCTGTACCACTTACATTTCGAAGAACAGTGTAGAAGGGTTCCAGTTTCTCCACAATACCATGTAATGTCAGTCTTAATTACAGCCCTTCGAGTGGGTGTGTGACAACATATCATTGTGGTTTAATCAGCATTTCCTTAATGACTAACAACACTGAACATCCTTTCATATGCTTCTTGGCCATTTATATTTTCTCCTTTGGTGAAATATCTATTAAAATCTTTTGCTCATTTTTAATTGGGTTTTTTTCTTTATAACTGACTTGTAAAATTTCTTTACATGTTCTAGATTAAAGACCTATACTATGTTTGTAATACGTAACTATTTTCTGCCAGTCTGCGTCTTGTCTTTTTACTTTCTTAAATATCCTCTGGAGTGATAAAGTTTTTAAACATTTTAATGAAGTCCAATTTGTATTTTCTTTTACAATTCATGCTTTTGGTGTCATCTAAGAACTATTCCTGACACAAGATCAAAAAGATTTTCTCCAGTGTCTCCCAGAATTTTTATAGTTTGGAGATTTTACAATTAAGTCTATGACTATTTTGAGATAATTTTTGTGTATGGTGTGAAGTACATACAACCATACATCCAAGTCCATTTTTTAAACATATGGGTATCGAAGCACCATTGGTTGAAAAGACTATCCTTCCCTCATCAAACTGTCCTGATACTTTTTTAATAATCAGGTGATCATAAATGCTAAGTGTTCATTTCCGGACTCTCATTTCTGTTCAATTAATTATCATGCTTAGTCTTATGCCAATCACTGTCTTGACTAATGTAGATTAAAGTAAGTTTTAAAATTAGGTAGGGCCAATCTTCTATTTCCTTTGTTTTGGCTATTCTAGGTCCTTTACATTTCCCTATAAATTTTAGGATCTGCTTGACAATTTCTACAAAAATGCCTCCTAGGATTTTGATAGGGATCTGGTTGAATCTATAGGTCAGTTTGGGAACCACTGTCCTCTTAACAACATCCAATCTTCCAATCTATGAACAGACTGTCTCTCCATTTATTTAAATCTTCAGCCACCTGGGTGGTTCAGTCAAGGTAAGCCTCTCTAACTCCTGATTTCGACTCAGGTCATGATCTCACAGTTGTGAGATCGAGCCCTGTGATTGGCTCCATGCTGAACAGGGAGCCTGCTTAGGATTCTCTCTCTCTACCCCTATCCTGTTCGTGCATGTGTGTGTGCTCTCTCTCAAAATAAATACAACTTTAAAACATTTATTTAAATCTTTAATCTTTTTTTTTTTTTTAGAGAAAAAGAGTGCACGAGTCGGGGAGAGGGGCAGAGGGAAAGAAAGAATCTTAAGCAGATCCAGGGATCATGACCTGGGGCAAAGAGTTGGATGCTCAACTGGCTGAGCCACCCAGGTGCCCCTAAATCTTTAATAACTCTTAGTAATATTTTGTAGTATAAAAATCTTGGGTGTTTTTTTTTTCTTAATATCATTTACTTATTTTGAGAGACAGAGAGAGAACATGCACAAGCACAGTAGGGAGGGATAGTGAGAGGGAGAGAATCCCAAGCAGGCTCCACACTGTTAGCACAGAGCTCGAGGCAGGGCTACAACTCACAGACTGTGAGATCATGACCTGAGCTGAAACCAAGAGTCAGCTGGTTAACTGAATGAACCAACCAGGTGCCCAGTGATTCTTTAACAAAAAAAGAGAGAGAAAGAGAGAGAGAGATTGAGATTTTATTTTTACTTATTTTTATTATTTATTTGTTTAGTTATTTATTTTGAGAGAGAACACGTGCAAACAAGGGAGAGGGGCAGAGGGAGAGAGAGAATCCCAAGCAGGCTCCATGCTCAACTCGGCACAGAGCCCAACATGGGGCTCAATCCCACAATCCTGGGATCATGACCTGAGCCAAAATCAAGTTAGATGCTTAACTCACTAAGCCACCCAGATGCCCCAAGATTTTATTTTTAAGTAATCTCTACATCCAATGTGGGGCTCGAGCATACAACCCCAAGATCAAGAGTTGCATGCTTTACCAACTGAACTAGCCAGGCACCTCATCTTTTGTTAAATTTATTCCTAAGTATGTATTCTTTCTGATGCTACTGTAAGTACATTTTTTATTTCTTTCATATTCAGATTGTTCCCACTACTAAACTGTTATTTTTGCCTCAGTATGTAAAACACGCAGAAACTATTAGGCTGGAACATCAGAATTCTCCTGCAGGGAATCTATGTACCTGCTTGTCTCTATATCCATGTTCTTCCTTCTTCCCCCCTTTCAAAATTGAGGAAGGGATCCCTTTTCTTTTAAGTCCATTCTCTGTGCAGTTGGGCTCCTGAACAATCTTGCTTTTTCAATGCTTCCTTCATCTTCCTTTCTTCCCTTTTTATCCTAACAACTAAAATCATGCTGCAGTATGTTTTATACTAAGAAAAAAAGGAAGAAAGGAAGGAAGAAAGGAAGGAAGGAAGGAAGGAAGGAAGGAAGGAAGGAAGGAAGGAAGGAAGGCAGGCAGGCAGGCAGGCTTCCTGTATATCCTCATACACCTCTAGCTTCTACCCCATGTCTGTTTCCTTTCATCTGCAAACAGCTTTCAAACACTATCTATACACTCTGTCTCTAATTCCTGGGCCATCGGATATCCCTCAAGTCACTCAAATCTGGTTTCCATCTCTACCAGTCCATGAAATTGGCTCATCAAAGTTACCGATGACCTCTAGACTGCCAAATCCAATGGCCATATTTCTGCCCACATCTTCCCAACTTCTCAGCCAACCAAACTCAACACAGTTAACTATTCTTTTCCTCAAATACTTGCATTGCTTGACATCCATGGCACGGTCCAATATACATTCCCAATTTCCCTACAACCTCTCTCTGACTGTCCTTCTTAGCTTCCTTCCTAGCGGCCTTCCAGTTTACCCAACTTAGAAATGTACTGCTTTCCTCAGGGTTCTTTGCATTTCTAGTCAGTCTTTTTTCTTTCCTCCCTGTCATCTCTTCCTTCTCTTCCTCCCTGATTTCATCTACATTCTTGGCTTTTAAGTGTCACTGATAATCTTCAAATGGACATCTGCAAGCCAAATATCTTCAATCCCCTCTGGTAGAGGCACCCCTGACAATCTTGCAGCATTCTAAGAGCCTAGGACAACAACAACAAAAAAAACAAAAAAACCCTCCTGAATTCACGCCTACCTTTCTTTTTTTTTTTTTTTTTTTTTAATTTTTTTTTTTTTTCAACGTTTATTTATTTTTGGGACAGAGAGAGACAGAGCATGAACGGGGGAGGGGCAGAGAGAGAGGGAGACACAGAATCGGAAACAGGCTCCAGGCTCTGAGCCATCAGCCCAGAGCCTGACGCGGGGCTCGAACTCACGGACCGCGAGATCGTGACCTGGCTGAAGTCGGACGCTTAACCGACTGTGCCACCCAGGCGCCCCCACGCCTACCTTTCCACCACACACCAAACCACCCGCCCCCCAAAACCCATTCCTCTCCCAACCGTAAGAATAGTGACTTCCTGCAACATCTCTGAGTTCTTTCTTCTCCCTTATGTTCCATATCCAATCCATTATCATGTCCTCCTATTTTTACCACCTCAAAGTATCTCCACTATGTCCACTCCTCTCCATCCACTGCCACCGCACTACTGTTAAGCCATGGTCATCTCCCATCTCAGCTACTGCATATCCACTGGCCAATCTGTTTCTGTTTGCTCTTCGCTCTACACAGAGGGAGAATCTTGAAAAAACAATATAGCTAGGGGCGCCTGGGTGGCTCAGTCAGTTGGGTGTCCAACTTCAGCACAGGTCATGATCTCACCACTCGTGAGTTTGAGCCCCCCGTCGGGCTCTGTGCTGACAGCTCAGAGCCTGGAGCCTGCTTCCGATTCTGTGTCTCCCTCTCTCTCGGCCCCTCTCCCACTCCCACTCTGTCTCTTTCTCTCAAAGATAAATAAACGTTAACAAAAAAAAAATTAAAAAAAAAAAAAAACAACAATATAGATGATGCTACTCCCTTAACAGAAACTTCGCATACTTAAAATCCAAACCCCTTACCGCTGGGTACAAGGCCCTGCAGTGTGTGGTCCCTGCCATGTTCTCCCTCTGCCCAAGGGCTCCAGCTTCTCATTTCCTCAAACACATTAAGCTCTTCAAACTTCAGGCCTTTCACATGCTTTCCCTCCAGGTGAAACATCTCATTCTCGCTCCCTTATCTCCATCCATTTCTCCTCAGAGGAACCTTCCCTTACAACTAAGTAGGTCCCCACGTCGGCAATGATTCTGTATTAACTATACACGGTTCTTTTCCTTTTTAACATTAGCATAATCCATGAAGGCAAGAAAAATTCCTGATTTTTTACCACTGTTATTATATATATACCCTGAACATAAATAGTAGCCATTAAGAAGTATTCATGAAAACATACGAAACTGACTTAAGACAAACATTATGTTTGGCATTTCACAGGCCTGTCTGCCCGTCCTCAAAACTTTCTTAACATAGATGTCCATGGGATGAGCCTGACTAAATTGGAGGAAGGCTAGTAACCTCAAATTATATGCAAAATTTTGTGTGATTGTATTTTTTAGACAGATGTCGTGTAGGTGCATCAGAATTTCAAAGGAATCCACAACCCAAAAGAGGTAGGAGATACATGATCTTATAAATTCTGGCTTCATCATTTAAGAAGGTAGATTCAAATTCAACATAAAGTCAATTCTTGAAACAAAACGAAGAAAAGATACGGTATTTTTTTTTAAAGGCCGAAGTCCTATTTACCAAATTTCAATGAAACTTAGTGTATGGTATGAATTTAAAAAAAGATTTCTGAGCTGAACTTATTACACCCTGATTTTTATGTCACGCCTATATATGCAACCGATCAGACGAGATTTTTTTTTTTAATTTTTTTTTTTAATGTTTTTTATTTATTTTTGAGACAGAGAGAGACAGAGCATGAACGGGGGGGGGGGGGGGGGGCGGCAGAGAGAGAGGGAGACACAGAATCGGGAGCAGGCCCCAGGCTCCGAGCCATCAGCCCAGAGCCCGACGCGGGGCTCGAACTCACGGACCGTGAGATCGTGACCGGAGCTGAAGTCAGACGCTCAACCGACTGAGTCACCCAGGCGCCCCGAGATTATTTTCTTTCAATGTTTATTTTTGACAGAGAGAGAAACATGCCAGTGGGGGAGGGGCAGAGAGAGAGAGAGAGGGAGACACAGAATCCGAAGCAGGCTCCAGACTCTGAGCTGTCAGCAGAGCCCGACGGGGGGCTCAAATTCCCGAGCTGTGAGATCATGACCTGAGCTGAAGTCAGGTGCCCAACCGACTGAGTCACCCAAGTGCCCCCGTAGATTCTTTTAATAGAGGTAAAGGAGGGAAAAGATGAATGAAGATGCATCTATATCACAGGAAAGGCTACAGACAATGAAACCTATATGAGGCAAAAGGTGATAAATGCCAAGTTTTATCACCCATTTCAAATTCTCACTGGCCAAATATCTAGGGACCTTACAAACCTTTCAGCAGTTCCCTCATGTATACAAAGTCCCTTCAGCATTCCAGGCTGAGATTCTCCTCATCAAATCTCCAAAACTTGTAAAAGAAATCAATTCTGTTAAAACAGTGGACAACTAATTTCAGGACTGTGCACTATGTTCTTAAGGGTGTGGCTGGACACAGTGGCCATTTCAACACTCTAACACGTTTCTTTGAAAAACCCAATCCAGGGGTGCTGAGTTAATTAAGCGTTGGGACTCTTGATTTCCGGCTCAGGTCATGATCTCACAGTTGGGAGGCAGAGCCTCCAGGACAAGGACAGGGACAGGGACAGGGACAGGCTCCACGCTGAGGGTGGAGACTGCTTAAGATTCTCTCTTCTTCAGCCTCGTGAGTGCCACCAGCTCATGCTCTCTCAAAATAAATAAACAAACATTTAAAAAAAAAGAAAAGAAAAACCCAATCCAATCTCTTCAGGCTGTGAAAAAGAAAATCCAGACATTAAGTGATCTGTTCAAGGTCACAAGGCTGGCTACAGACAGGACTGGAACTTGCCTCCCATGTTTAGAGCTCCTTATACCGGCCTGTATGCTCTTCTACAGCTCCATCAAAATGCTTAACATGAATTCCCAAAATACTAAGACACTAACTCTGAGCTATTCATTTAAAAGCAAAAAGAAAAGGCTAAAACTAGCAATGATATAGGAAAAACAAATTTAAAAAGCAAATAGGATACTACAGAAAACCATTAAGTGTCACTTCTGTCACAAACAGTATGCTTTTCAGCTGTATATAGGAAAGTGTCTGATTAAGGCAAGATTGTTTTTGTAGTTTGTTGTAACTGTTTCAATGATCCAGAAATTACAAATAAAAAAGAAATCACTGCTCCAGAACAACAAACCTGACATTTATTGTATTAAGTTTATAACTTTCAGTGAACAAATGAGGCTCTCTTTCCTTACTTTAATACTATCACTAATGAGTAAATCTTATAATTGAACAAATTTCAAGAGAAAAGCAAAATGATTTATGTGTCACTGTTGTCATTTTCACCCATTAAATTAATGTGTTACTCAAATATTCTACCAAGATGTTGCTCAACACAAATGATCTAAGACATTTCTTCAGCTTCATTAATAGGGATACACTGGTTAGAACCTTCAATAAAAGAACCATTAGTACTAGAACCTTTTCTCAAACTATTACGCACTGAAAATTTGTATGTAGTTTTCAAACATTTCCCAAAGTAGGGACTCCAAGTAAAAGCTAAGAAAACATACTGATTAGTGTGGTAGCATACTTTCCCTCGTCTTTAAAAAATAAAATAAATTATTTCTAGATAAGGTGATTTTTAAGTCAATGAATTTTTTTTGCTCAGCAAAGAGCAAAACTCCTCATGATTATATCCTATGAACCAAATTTTTCTCCACCCAGTCCTATTCCTCTCTGTTGTTGAGCATAATTCTATAAAGCTGTAGCTCATTCACTTTGTCTACTGACAGTCTCTAAAAACGAACCTTTCTTTAAAAAAAAAAAAAAAAAAAGTTTATTCACTTATTTTGAGAGAGTGAGAGCTCCTGTGAGCAGGGGAGGGGCAGAGAGAGAGGGTGAGAGACTCCAAAGCTGGCCCTGAGTTTTCAGCACAGAGCCCAACGAGGGGCTCAATCTCACAAACCATGAGATCATGACCTGAGCCAAAACCAAGGGTGGGACGCTCAACCAACTGAGTCACCCAGGCACCCCCCGAAACAAACCTTTCAACTCAGAACAGCACTGACTCTACCATTCCAAAACCAGGGTAATGAACATACTTTAAGATGTCTGCCAGCTGTAGTAATATGAAATTGTGTCTCTGTGTGCATAGGGTACCAACTACAAGAATCTTCCCATTTCTCTTAAGTGGCTGTGTCTCAAGACATCATCATACATGAAACTATTGACCATGCAGAGAAGGAAATCCACACATAACTCAAAATCAAACAATCTTAAATCTCCACTCTTTAGGAGAACTATGGGCAAACCAATCACATGAACAGTGAAAGTAAGAAAGAGCTGAAAGGTAACAAGGAATAACGGTAAAGGAGAGACGCTTTATTCACGAACAGATGATTTAACTTCTCTGCCTATCAGGTGCCTAGTTAATAAATAAAAAATAATACACTTTACAGGGTTGTTGTAAGCATCAAATGAGTTCTTACATGAAAATGATTTGCCCAGTAAAAGAAACATAATAGGCACTCAATAAATGCCAGCTCCTTCCCCCTTCAGTTCTCGGCCCTCTGTTCTTTGTTTTCTACACTCATTCTCCCAGATGACTCAGCCTTCTCATGACTTTTATTAACAAATGCTGAAAACTACTACATCAATCAAAGCCCTGATGTGTACATGCATGCCCACAGTGTAAGAAGCTGCCTGCCCCCTTACCCCCAAAATATTTAGGTGAGAAAAGCAGAGAAGACACCCCAAATATCTGAATTTCACTGTAAGAACAAGCACTCATTAGGGACAAACATCCATAAGTTTCCAAATATCTCCTGAAGATTTCCATTGCCATCTCAAAATGCCAGAAGTCAAATTGCCAGTATCTTTTAGCTAAAACCAGACTCTTCCTGCCCCCTTTTTAGGCGGTGAGTAGAATCCAACAAAGAATAATCCTTGCTCTACCCTTCCCTCATCTAAATATCACTAGGTAACCCAGGCCCATCAAATCTACCTTCATAATTTCTATGAAGTTCTAGCCTCCTTTGCTGTTCCACGGTTACCACCAGAGTCCAGGTGAGGATGTCTTGATCTCAGCACCACTGACTGGCATTTGGGGTTAGATAAATCTTTGTTGGGGGGCTGGCCTATGCACTGCAGGATGTTTAGTGGCATCGCTGGCCTCTGTCTGCTAGATGCCGGGAGAATTGCTCCTTCCTTACAAGTTAGGACAACCCAAAATGTCTCCGAACAGCGCCAAATGCCCCTGGGAGATAAAATCATCCTCCCCGGTGTCTCCCCCACTCCTGCATTTGAGCACCGTGGCCTCGCTCCTCACCATTCTCAATAGAGAATGTGTTCCCAAATTCATCTCCAGCTTCTTCCCTCTAACTCCTGCTGCACTGATCTAAAGGCCTTGTAAAGCATGGCTTTTATGAGTCATTTCTCTTACACTACAACTCCCTGTTACCTTCACAATTAGTTCAAAGCTCTCCACCCAGCCTTGATAATTTGGCCTCAATTAAACATTATCCAACAAAGCACCTCACATAGTGTCTAGCCAGCAGCCCTTCAGTAACAGACCTGTTCATCCAGATCTGTTTCCTATTGCACAGCTGTTACCCTGGTTGGAATGCCCATCACCCAGGATCCATTCCAGACCACTGCAAAGCCTCCTCCTCACCCACACCCAAGGTCAAAAACCATTAATGAGTCTCCACTGCTTACTGAAATATGAAATCTTCTGCCTTCTTTAGCGTCTTTCTCAGTATGGTCTCAGCTAACTCTATGTTCCATTATCCCCCAAATATACTGCAGCTTCAGCAAACCTTAAATCTGCTAGTTCTTGAAAAGGCTCCTCCCCTTTCCAACTTCGGTCTTGTTTTTTTCTCTGTCTGAGAGTCTTATCCGTCCCACTGCACTCCCTCCATACTAATTTAATGTCCATCTCAAGTCAAGAAGGCTTTCCTGACCATAACCTCTTTTGCACCTCTCCTATGGCATTCACATGGGTGCTTCATGTTACACACGGGTATCCCTGTAATTTACAAGGTCCTTGAGAGCTTCTTAACTCCTCTTGTGATGGCCTGCAACACCTAGTCCAGTTAAGTAACTCACTCAATATACAGGAGCTGACCCAAATGTATCCCACTTAGAAAGCAACAAAGGACTGTCTTCAGACAATCCCAAACTCTCTTAAAAGAACTAAATCCAATTCCCCTTTTAGCTCACATTTTACACTTTAGGCTGATTTTTAAGTAAACTGCCTTCAAGATATCCATAATACTATTTAGTATATATTACTGTAAGAGTTCTGCTTCAGCAAATTCCTGCTGCTTCCGACTTGTAACTGAATCCTGAATATTTATGGTATTTATGCCCTCTCTTTATACAAAAAGGCAATAGAAATTTCTTTTTGAATATTAATAAACCTGAGAAAAACACAAAAATAACTTGGATTAAACATATTTCAAGCAAAGGGTAATGCTGATTGGTCTATCCTAAATACTACTAAATAATACATTAAAAGTCCTAAAGTCTTCATGCACTATTAAAAATATAAGTCAGGGGCGCCTGGGTGGCTCAGTCGGTTAAGCGTCCGACTTCAGCCAGGTCACGATCTCGCGGTCCGGGAGTTCGAGCCCCGCGTCAGGCTCTGGGCTGATGGCTCAGAGCCTGGAGCCTGTTTCCGATTCTGTGTCTCCCTCTCTCTCTGCCCCTCCCCCGTTCATGCTCTGTCTCTCTCTGTCCCAAAAATAAATAAACGCTGAAAAAAAAAAATTAAAAAAAATTAAAAAATAAATAAAAATATAAGTCAATTTAGGGGCGCCTGGGTGGCTCAGTCGGTTAAGCGTCCGACTTCAGCTCAAGTCATGATCTCACGGTTTCTGGGTTCGAACCCCACGAGCCTCCTTCAGATCCTGTGTCTGCCTCTCCCTCTCTCTCTGTCCCTCCCCTGCTCACACTCTGTCTCTCTCGAAAATAAATAAAAACATTTAAAAAGTTAAAATATACATATAATTAAATATATATATAATTAAATATATATATATACACACACATACATATATATGTGTGTGTGTGTGTGTGTGTGTGTGTATATATATATATATATATATATATATATATATATATATGTCAGTTTATTTCGGCTTCCCCTCCCCAAAAACATAAACTAAAACAGAACTTGGGAAGTTTCTCCTTAATTTTAGTTCCTAAATGACTTGAAAGTATGTTTTGTTATTGCTACAAAAAAAGGAATATCATTAATGAGCACGTTCTGGCTAAAAGTCTAACCCCAAAGCCATCCAAGGAAGTAGAGAACCCCACACTGCCACCACCATTCTTTTTAGCAAGGGTTGGCAAACTACAGGCCCTGTTTGGTATGCTCCTGAGCTAAGAATGGCTTTCACCTTCTTAAAGAGTAGCGAAAACAAAAACAAAGAAGAACGTTCGACCATAAGTAGCCAAAGCCTAAAATATTTACGTTTTGTCCCTTTATGGCAAAATGGCTTTGAGACTCCCAGCTGTCGTTATCTAAGACACCCAACTTTTCCTCCCAAGGTTTTTTAAAAAGCATTATGACACACACAAAATTATGCAAAAGGACAGAACTCCTTCAACTTGGTCATAGTTCACGCACAGGTTAACTTCGAAAACAGAGACCTTTATGGACATTTTTATACCTCCAGAATTGTTGGAAGAAACCGGACTCTCATTCTTTAGATGAGCAACGCTTACACTTGAAGAGTGGAAGTGCCTGGCCCAAAGTCACACTGCCAGTTCACAATAAAATGGGGTCAAAGACCCAGGCCTCAAACCTCCTGATTCAGTGCCCTCTGGGGTATACTACATTACACCCATGCATACGGCTTTAGGTTTTGGAGAGGTGGGTAACCTGGCTTGGATCATCACAAAGATGAAAGCTTAAAAACTGCTCCTGATATGCTGTTTAGACAGACTCTTACCAGCAGCGATGAATCATTAAACAGAGTAACAATACTGTTCACCACATAAATTAGATAAGAACTTCTAGGAAACCTTCCATTTTAAAAACAGATGTGATAGAGAAAGCTTAAAATGTACTCCGCTTGCTCCTCTAGAGCTGCGGATCTGATTGAGGCAAACAGGCACGTCTGACTTCCAGCTGCTCAATACTTACTTATCTCCCAGCCCCAATCCCTAAGTTCCACTAAATGTTACCGAATGTGCATCAAAAAACTGTCCAGTTTACATCAGCCACACGTTCTATAATCACAAGTTCTTTCCATATCTACTTGCAAACTACTAGCTATAAATTCAAATTTTTGATCTCCCCAAGAATTCAGCTTCCTTAAGAAAAAGGCTTCTTCGATTCCTACAAAACCCACTTTGTCTCGCCCGCTGGCTTATTCAAGAATTTAAAAAACATTTACCTATACTGATAACTTTACTACTCTGCAGGATCCGGAGAGCTATGTTATATATCAGGATCTACGATTCAAAGAAAGGCATGGTAACAATCCGATATCCTTCATCTGAAGTTGCTCTTCAGTTGTGAAAAATACAGATTTTGAGAGGCAGCCGAGAAATACTGGACTTAGGTTCTTGAGCGAGAATACACAGACCTCCGCCCCCCACCCCCCACCGTATCTCTGCGTGACTTTTGTCCTCTAACAGCGACCCCTCCCCCTCGACCGCGCCGCGAGTCCGGGCCACCAGGGCACCTGCGGCCCCAGCCTGCAGCTGGAGAGTCCGGGGGCACAAGCCCACGGCCGGCGCTGCTGGAAACGGCGCCCACTCCCACCCCCTTGGCGGCGGGCGGCTGGAGGCCGGAGCCGCCGGGAAGCGACCGGTCGGCGGCCGGCAGAGCCCCGGACGCGACCAGAGGCGAGGGCGGCGGCGTTACCTGGAGGACCACGTCGTTGGGCAGCTGCGCGGCCCGGAATAGCTCCAGCACCCGCCCGTTGGCCGCCACCTTCTTGGTGCTCTCGATGTCGCAGTAGGAGAAGAGATCCGAGTAGTATTTCTGCTCCGCATCGCTCAGCGTCAAGCCTTCCATCTTCGCCTCCGGCTCACGGCCGCCCCGCCCCGCATGCAACACCCGGAGCCCGGCCCCACGACCCCGGGACGGCGGGGGCTGTGCGCGGCCCGACTTCCTCCTCGCCCCGCGAAGCCGCCGGGAGCCCCAGCCCCGGCCTCACGCGCGCGGGGGGCGCCCGAGCAACAGGGCCGGGAGGTCGCGAGGAGGGGGCCCGGCTGGGCTCGGCGCGCCGCCGCCTGCGAGGCCCCGCGCAGTCCCGGGCTCGGCGCGGCTCCGGCTCCGGCCCGGCGGCCGCGGGGAGGGCGCGGGGAAAGGAGGCGGGGGCCGCCGCGGCGCGAGGCACAGGCGGACTCCGCCACCGCCCCCGCCGCGGGTTCGAGTCTCCCCGGCTCTCAGACGCTTCCCCCCAGACTTCCCGCCTCGGCTCCCCCTTCCGTCCACGCCCCCCCCCCTCTCCGGAGCGGCGGCACTTCCCGGAAAGTTGTGGGGCTTCGAGTCTAAAGTTTCGGGGGCTCTGAGCTGAGCGTGGCCGCCGCTCCGCCTCCCTCCGCCGCCATTTACTGCGCCCCGGCCCGGCCCCCGACGCGCCCGCACCAGCACTGACAGCGGCGGCCGCGCTCCAGACCCGGATGTGAGGCCGGGAGGAGAGAGCGCGAGAGGGAGAGAAACACCCACCGGGCTGGCTCGGCCGCTCCCGGGAGAGGGGGGCCGCAGCGCCCCCTGGTGGCCGGAGCCCCGCGGCGGAGAGCCGCCCCCAGCCCCGGAGGGAGGAGCTGGGACCCCGGGGCCGCGGACCAGGGGTCCACGGCAAGCTGCTCACTAGGACCTGGGGAACTCGGGTACGGGTTGCAGTTTAGATTGTTTCGAAGCTTCTGGCACTAAAGGTTTCATTCATAAACGTTGACTGAAAGGGGAACATTGTTCAGGTTACTATGATTGTATCTGTTGGTACCTTTGTTGTTACCTTCTAGATGTCAGATGTTTCTGAGGATAAATGCAATATTTCTATGTGCTCTGAAGAACTATGAAGATTCTATCTGGGAACTTTCATAATGACTCTAACACTGAGGCTTAACTCCCACTCTTACTCCAAGCATATTTACCTGAGAAGCAAAATTTGATGAATAGAGGGAAAAACTGGCAAAGTTTTCTTCTATGTGCAAGGTAGTTCTGGTCCCCGGGAACTTAGTGCCATAAATGTATACCAACACCTCTGTAAAGTCGCGTAGGCCCTGGGCTGACCTCAGGGGCTCCTGCCACTCCTAATTTTCTCCTTTACGAAAATCCTGCCCTGTTCTGATCGGTCCCGATCAGAGGAGAGTTGTAAGATATCCGGAGTAGAATATCTTAAGGGTTTATACTTAGGAAATATTTTAAAAACAGTGGTTAAGGCTATTTGTTATACAGGTTTTTCCATTTGGGCTTTTATTGTGTCTTTTACATGTTGCTCCCTAGAGTTCTGATCCTATAGATGGCCCATAGGAGGAAATTATTACAGGTTCCCAATCCTTTATCCAAAATTCAAAAAGCGCTGAAAATCCAAAAGTTTTTTGCAGCGCTTTGGCAGCAAAATCTTCTCTGCCTCATTTGGAGGCCAAATCTTAATGCACATGAAGCTATTTATAATCTTATTTGTGCCACTTAGTGTCAATATTTACTCATTTTACTCCAGGGCTTTATGGGATGTTAATATATGCATAGTTACAGGCATTTTATTACTTGTCTTTAAAACATATATAGGGTTTTAACCTAGTGTATGACTATATTTTATGTATATAGATATATTTATATACATGTATCTAGATACATGTATATATATACATATATATATTTTTTATGTACACACACACACACACACATACACAGGCCTATGGAGCTGTAAATACTTTCTAACTGGACCCCTCGACCAGCAGCATTTTAGGTAGATATACGTATATAATATATACATATATATATTATATATACACATATGTAATATATATACATATATACATATGCATATGTGTGTGTGTGTATATATATAAAACCTGCCATTAAGCTCAAGTTGTCCTCTCTCTAAAACTTTCAATTTGTCACACAGACATCTCACATACCCCTCCAGGGGACCTGCCGGAGGCGACCAGACCCCCACAGATGATTTGTCTTCCAAAAGTGTAAATTGGAGGAGCATAATGGGGTAGGGATTGGATCACAAGGGTCTTCAGCGTCTTACTCTCCACCACCTTTCCTAGGCCTTGAATCTCTCCTGCCCCAGGGCCTTTGTTTCTGCTGCCTGAAATACTCTTCCCACAGACCTTTGCATGACTTGTTCTCCCACATCATTCAGGTCCTTTTTCATCTGTCACCTCCCCAGAGAGAACTTCCTCTCCATATCTGATCTGAAACAGCCCTACCACCACTCTCTATCCCCCTCCCTGAATTACTTTTCTTTCTAGCACTTGTCACTACCCGACATTAAAGTATATATCTGTTTACATTTTTAATAGCTAATAGTCACCGAGTGCTTACTATGTTTCAGGCACTGTTCTAAAACTTTATGCTAATAACCACATTAAGCACAACAATCCTATGAAGTAGGCACTTAATATTTTTATTGGACAGATGAGAAAAGTGAGGCACAAATGGATTAAGTAATTTATTTTTTAAGTCACATTGTTATTAAGTGTCTGGATCTGGGATTCAAAACCCAGGAAATCTCAATTCTGAAATCACTGTCTTAGAGCCTTTCTTACTTGTTTGTTAGGTCTCCCAACTACCATCCCTGTATTTACCAGAAAATACTTGTTCATTGCCCTGCATCCAAGGCCAATAGTGTTCAGCAGGAACTATTTGTTGAATGAATGAATGAATGAACAAACAAACTAATGACGTGATGAGCCAGTCGGTACCCTAATCTCCTAACTCGGCTCCCTTAACTCCAGCAACCTCCAGCCCCACTCCTCCTTAGCAACCTAAAATACTTGCTTCCCTTCCAAGTTCTGGAATTCTGAAATTTCCTTCTCAGTCCACAACGTGCTATCCCTTTCGTCTTGCCTCCCATTCTTTGAATAAGCCTGCTCCTTATCACCTTTGGGTTCCTCTCTCCCAATCCTAACACGTATTCCATGTGTTCAAGGTGTACTTTGAGCATCTTGCACCGATGTAAAATAAACTGCATGATCTTGTCCTCAGGGATCCTCCATCTAGGGATCTCATTGTCAGTCATGTCAGGGACACCCTAAAACACCCTGATTCCCTCATGAATTGCCCTTCCCCACTCCCCCTTGCCAAATGCTAAAACTGAATTGACCACAACATGTGAGTTACAGGATGTTGAGGCGGTGGGACTCCTGCGGTCTCACTGCTCTGCGAGGCCTTCCTAATAGGATACACAGTGGGAGCAAAACCAAGCTGAGGACGAAAAGTCACCAGGACCACATGATCCCCCCCTCCCAAAAAAAAGAGCAACGTCAAACCCCCACCCCTAAGGGCTTACTAAGAAGCAACTAAATGGACCCTACAGCCAGCAACCACCGCTTAAGCCCCAGGCCCACTCCCCATGTTCCCGAAGGAGTCCTGAACATCACTCAGCTTGTGCGGAGCACTGTGCCTGTGTGAGATCTCCTCCCGACAAGCACACACTCCCCACACCGGCAGGCCAGACGCTCAGAAAGACAGGGAGGCCTGCTCTAGGGGGCCTGCCTTCTCAGCCCCCTGCCGTATTCTGGGTGGGCTTGGTGCTGGAGAGCTTGACAATTCCACAAATGAAAGAGATTTTTCTCTATATCCGTCACTTAAATTTGTATTTCCAGGTATGAAAGGGGAAAAAAAAAATACAATTTAACACATGCTCTTTGAGGTCAAGTTTAATTTTTCCCCCTAGTAAACATTTCTAGACCCATCAATTTTTAAAAGTGACATCATGAGAAAGCTATTTTAAAACAGATGGTCTATATTATATAGCTACAAATTTAAAGATGCGGGTTTTCAGGGGAAGATCAAATAGTTGGTTACTGCCAGCAAATGCCTCAACTGTTATTTAACTGGAAATCTCTAGGTTTTTAAGGTAAACTGTATACAATAAAATTCATTGTCTCTGGTACACAGTTCTATGAGTTTTGATGAATGCATATAGTCCCGTATCTACCGCCAAAATCAAGATGCAGAACCATTCTGTGACTCCCCCCTCCAAGTTCCTTTGTGTTGCCCCTTTTTACTCACCTCTGCCCTCCACTCTCAGACCCTGGCAACTACTGATTTGTTTTCTGCTTCTACACTCTTACCTCTTCCAGAATGTTCTATACATGCAATTCTGGGGTATGTAGCCTTTTGAATCTGGATTTTTTTTTTCACGTAGCATAATGCATCTGAGATTCTCCCACGTTCTGGCTGCTATGGTGGTTCATTTTTTTTTTAATTGCTAAATAGTATTCTGTTGCGTGAATGATTAGAATTTGTTCCTCGATTCACTAATTGAAGGACATTTGGGATGTTGCCAATTTTAGGCGATTATTATTAAAGATACTGTAAACACAGTTTACAGTATGTATGTATGGTTTTGTGTGCGAATCTAAATCTTCATTTCCTTCTTGGGTAAATATCGAGGAGTGGGATTGTTGGGTCATCTGGTAAGTATGTGTTGAACTCTAAAAAAACGGCCAGATTCTGTTCCAAAATGCCTCTGCCACGGTGCACTCCCACTAGCCATATATAGAATTTTAGTTTCTCTTTATCCTCACAAATCCTTGTAACATCATCCTAAGGGATGTGTAGTGGTATCTCGCTGTGAGTTTAATTTGCATTTTCTCCAATGGCAAATGATATTGAGCAGCTTTTCAAGTACATATTTGGCATCTGAATATCTTCTTTGGTGAAGTGTCTGTTCAAAACTTTTCCCAGCCTGGGGGCACCTGGGTGGCTCAGTTGGTTAGGCTTCTGACTCAGGTCATGATCTCATGGTTTATGAGTTGGAGCCCCACATCAGGCTCCATGCTGACAGTATGGAGCCCACTTGGGATTCTGTCTCTCCCTCTCGCTCTCTGCCCCTCCCCTACACATGCCCCCCCCCAAAGTAAATAAACTTAAAAATAATTTACAAAAACGTTTCCTATTTTTTACCGGGTTGTTTGTTTTCTTATTGTTGAGTTTTGAAAATTCTTTGTACATTTTTGATACAAGCCTTTGTCCGAGACATGATTTGTCTGTATTTTCTACAGTCTGTGGCTTGCTTTTTTATTTTTTGCAGGACGGAATTGTTAAAATTTGGATTCAGGCTAACTCAGGGGTGACCCTGAAGGACATTTAGTGAGGGGAAATCCATTGGAGAGAGTTTTATTTAGTGCACCTGGTCATTAACTTTGCATAAGAGAGATTGCCCTAGATAGGAATATGCATAAACCCACGGAGAGTGACAAATGGTTGGGCCTATAGGGCGGGGGCATGGAAGAAAGCAGTTTAGAAGATCAGGGAGGAGGAAGTCTAAGGGAGAAGCATACAGTCGAACCTATGGAAAGGGGCATGGAGTGTAATTATCTTTGTACTGTGTGCTGACACCCACCGGAAAGCATCCGCTATGGAGGAGGCAAAGGAAACCAAGTCGACTAAACAACCTGGTTAGTGGATGCCAAGTAGCCTGTGCAAGGTGCCACCCCCGTCTTGGCACACTGGCTCGGGAACTGAAGAGCTACTGTGGCAGCAATGGAAGGCACGCATGGGCCCCACGTTATGGGTTTCCACTTACCAAGGCCAAATATCAACCTGCCAGCAAGAGTTGAGCTCAGCTCAGCTCAGCTCGGTGTCAGCTCAACACCAAATTGAGTTTCTGATGCACCATCATCCCTCGGGGAGATCAATCCGACACTTGGTGACAAGTTGATTATTTTTCCTGGAATCAAACATGTTCCTTTTTGAGGCGGGGGGAGAGCACGGGTGAGCGAGTGAGCGTGGGTGCACAAGTGGAGGCAGGACAGAGGGGGAGGGAAAGAGAATCCTAAGCAGCCTCCACATCCAGCACAGAACCCAACTGCCAGCCTTGATCTCACTGTGAGAGATTTCACTGAGGCGAAATCAAGAGTCAGTCCTATGCTTAACCAACTGAGCCACCCAGGAGCTCTGGGATCAAACATGTTCTGGACAGAAGTTTGTTTTCCTGTACACAAAGCCTTAGCCAGCAATATACTATCAGAGAGCCTAAGCATTTTTTCCATCCTCCCAAAGCAAAACATTTAATAGCTTTTTGTATATTGCACTAGAAAAAAATGATTTTCATATTTGATCTTTTAGTTTGTAATCAAAAAGGATCTTATTCTATGTACACTGCTGAATACCCAAGCATTTTTTCCCCTACCCACTTAAAATGTTAAGGACACCTTTCCAAATATCTACTCTTGAGTATATATTTTTGATGATTGTTCAGAGAAATTTTTTTTGTATTACTCTCCATTTATTTAGGTCTTCTTTAATTCTTCTCAGTAGGTTGCTGCTATATATTTATGTTTATTAATGAAGTATATCCAAAGGGTACCTTGTTAATCTTTTAATTTTGTTTTTATAATGATCATGTCTATTCTCCACTCCATATACTGGTATACAGTATATATTTAGATCAAATGAGTATACTATATCTTTATATTATTTTTTGTTATTTTATTTTATTTTTTTACCATTTATTTTTTTTAATTTACATCCAAGTTAGTTGGCATATAGTGCAACAATGATTTCAGGAGGAGATTCCTTAATGCCCCTTACCCATTTAGCCCATCTCCTCTCCCACAAACCCCCCAGTAACGCTGTTTGTTCTCCATATTTTAGAGTCTCTTATGTTTTGTCCCCCTCTTTGTTTTTATATTATTTTTGCTTCCCTTCTCTTGTTCTGTGTCTTAAAGTCCTCATATGAGTGAAGTCATATGATATTTGTCTTTCACTGACTGACAAATTTCACTTAGCATAATACCCTCTAATTCCATCCACATAGGTGCAAATGGCAGGATTTCATTCTTTTTGATTACCGAGTAATACTCCATTGTATATATATACCACATCTTCTTTATCCATTCATTCGTTGATGGACATTTGGGCTCTTTCCATACTTTGGCTACTGTCGATAGTGCTGCTATAAACATTGGGGTGCATGTGCCCCTTCGAAACAGGCCATATGTTTGTAGGTCCATTTCTGGGTTCTCTATTCTGTTCCACTGATCTGAGTTGAGTGTCTGTTTTTGTGCCAGTACCATACTGTCTTGATGATTACAGCTTTATGATACAGTCTGAAGTCTGAGGGTCTAAGCATTTTTATCACAAACCTAGAATCTGTGTAACATCACTTCAGACGGAGAGACTCACTTTATAGCAATACAAATGCATTACTGTAGGATTCACTGGACTTCTCACAGGCCACATCATCCAGAAGTTGCTGACTTCAGAGAGTATAGAATGGCCTTTTGAAGGTGCAGTTCACATGTCAGCCTGGAGATGATATTCTGTACCTATGGATCCCTACATTCCAGGACACTAAATGAATGGCCCTCTATACGACTACATCTCCAGAAGGCAGACTGACTAAACGAGACACAAAACCAAGAGATAGAAGTCAAACTGGCCCCATTTGCCTTTGCCCTCAGCAACCTACTTGGGAGAGGGGAGGTTGCCCTTCCCAGCCCCTCAATTCTAGGTTTTGAGCATCTGGAGGTCCTGGTTCGTAAAGGGGAGTGCCGCCACTAGGAGGCGTATTATAAGTCCCACTAACCTTTAAGCTGCAAATGCGGTCTAGTCACTTAGGGCACCTCCTGCCAATAGATTAGTAGAGGAAAAAAAGAATCAACATACTAGAGGTTAATTGAACCTACTAATCAGGAGAAAACTGTGCTTACTTTATGCAGTTGAAGTAGAAAAGAAGATGTTTCACACTCGGAAGACCACTGGGGTGTCTTCTGGTGCTCCCCTGTTCAGTTTTAATGATAAATGAACAAGTGTAACTGTCACAGTCTGAGAAGGGTATGGTGACAAGGGATGCAGACCACCCAGGGATGAAGGTCTGTGTCACCTTACAAGATAAGTCACCTGGGGCTGCAGAGGAGTTAGCTGAGGTCAAGGGGAATCTAGAATGAGAAGTAGAGAGATCACGGATATCAGACATGACTTTGAAATGACCTGCAATCGTGGCAGATATAGTTCGCTCCCCTCTCTTTCCTCTTGTAAACATTTCTAGAAAACAACATCCAGAACAATCCTGGGGGAGTTGTTCCCCTATGGGTAAATACATCACATGAAGCAAATGGTCTGAGTCGTGTCAGTTGGACCACGGTGGTTGCTCTGGGATGCGACCCCGATTACCACCCCTCAGGACAGAGACACTATTCTTTCAACTGTTAGGAATGTTGGAATGTCAGGGGCTCACAGCTGAACCCCTCTCCAGGAATTGCCCTTGGAAGAAGGAAGATTCCTCACCTGAGTTTATACCCCCGTTCTAGGGGCAGCATTACAACCAATGGCCACCCAGTGGATATAGGAGCCTAAAGGTCTCCACACTGTTTTGAGACAACTTGAAGAGCCATCTCGGCTCCAGAGTTCTTCCAGGAAGAGGTGGGTGCCTCTGACGTTACCACACTGCCGATCTCCCTCTGCCCAATTATGAGCTTTTTCCACTTCACTCGCATGTGTGTGCTGTTCCTGACAACAATTATCAATGAACTGCCTGTACTCAAATCTTCATTTCAGTGTGTTTCCTGGGGAAACCAACTTGAGCCACCCACACGCTTCTGCTCCTATTAAGTTGAGTTCATTAGTACTTACCAACCTGTTATACTTATTATAGTAATTGTTATAATTGGGTGAAGCATTACATAAGCAAATTAATTATGAAAACGGGAAGATGGTTTTCTATTTTATAAAAACTAAAATTGATGTTTGGGGAAGATATGATGTTAGTAAGTTGCTGAGAAATGTTGCTGTGGAATTGGCTATGGAGCTCATGGAAGAAAGAACTGGAGTTGGAAGAAAACATGATACTGTATCTATGTGTTGGACACACAGCAGATTCAGTGTGTGCTTCTTGTTTGATTGATTGATGTAGAATTTAGAATGGAGTGTAGTTTCCTATCTGTAATCAAAATTTCTGGCTTTTTTGTTTCTGAAAAATCTCTTACTGTTTTTGTAAAAATATACACAGTCATTGTGAAAATAACAACTCAGAAAAGGATGAAGAAAAAAATAAAAATCACCTGGAATCCTGCCATCTGCAGGCAACTTCTATTAACGTTTAGGTGACTATTCTTGATATCATTTGTTTATATGTTTTTCATTTTTAAAACGTTTTTATCTATTCATTTATTTAACCTCTACTCCCAACGAAGGGCTTGAACTCATGACCCCAAGATAAAGAGTCACATGTTCTTCCTACTGAGCCAGCCAAGCACCTCTTGACCCAAAATGATAGACGTACAATATCAAATAAAGGGATGGATTAGATAGATAGACAGATATACGTTTTATTTTATATATATTACTACTTATTATATAAACAAATATATCAACCAAATGGATGCATTCACATTACTACATGTTTTTATTACGTACTATATATATAATTTGCCCCTTTATTTGCCATCGGTTGCCTATTTCTTTGTAATCCTTTGTAGCAAATCTTTTCTACTCAAGATTGTATTTATAACAGGAGCCTTCCTTTTCTTTTAATTTGAATCTTATTTCTTTTCCTCTTTTGGAGCCATCAATATAAATGATATAATCAGATTAACAGATTAAAAAAACACAAGTGAATTCTCCAGAAACCAGTTAAGGCAATCTTATCCTATATTGCCAATGGGATCTATTTTCATTCCCTAACTAGGAGGGAATCATAACATGATTATTTTTTTGGATGGTGCAGCTGTAAATCAGTGTTTCGATAATGACATAGAAAATGCCAAATAAATTTAAGATTTCATATTAGCATGAGGTTCATCAGGAGCAAAGGCATAAAAATCTATACAAATTTGTTGGCGCAGCAAAAATAAATCAATTCTTTATAGAAATAGAATTCTCAGAAGAGATTAGCCAAAAATGAAAATGCACTTTCCTCCACATAAAAATCAACCCAACAAATATTTATTACTGACTCTATGGAGGGCCGTTTTTCCCTCTTAGTTTCTTTTGTAAACATTCTCAATTTAGTGTTTTTCCAATATTATGAATTTTTAACAAGGAAAAAAGCAAAATGCTTTTCTTATTCTGTGTAATACTGAAGCCTGCAGAGGTGGTTGTAAAAAAAATACTAAATGCAGTTGGCTTGCCATTAGTAGCATTTTCTAAAGTGAAAACTCTGCACTCGGGCTGGGTCACCTCCAAACACATCAACTTCTTAAACTATTCATTTAACAACAACAACAACAAAATTATCTGTCCTTTGTTTTACTTCTACAACTTTTATTAATTTCTGCTAACTCCCATTACCCTACCATGAAAATATTTTACAGTGCCATGGATTTCGTAACCTTTCATGGTGCTTAAGAGGTACAGTGTTCCTGGGGCGCCTGGGTGGTTCAGTCCGTTAAGCGTCAGACTTCGGTTCAGGTCATGGTCTCGTGGTTTGTGGGTTGGAGCCCTGGGTTGGACTCTGTGTTGACAGCTCAGAGCCTGGAGCCTGCTTCAGATTCTGTGTCTCCCTCTTTCTCTTTCTCTCTCTCTGCCCCTCCCCCACTCATGCTCTGTCTCTGTCTCTCTCTGTCTCTCAAAAATAAGTAAACATTTAAAAAAAAAAAAAAGAGCTACGGTGTTTCTGCTTTGTAAAGTTTTTTTCCATTTTAACCCTATATCATGCTTTGCTGTTGCCAATATTTCATTTTCTGAGGATGCTTAGAGGTTATGTCTGTGCAACCTTAAAAACTAAAAATGTATAGAATGAATACAAATCTTAATGGCGATAACAATGAGAAGATATCAAGTTGTAATAGACACATAATAATCCTAGTTTGAGACCAAATACACTTGGGTTTGAAACTTGATTCTGACAATTATTAGCCTTGTAACCTAGGGCAAGTTTAATGTCTCTCAGCCACAGCACCTTTTTCTGTAAAATGGAATGCTTTATTTGGTCAAAATAAGAAAGAGAGAGAATGAACATAAAAGGTTGTTATTTAACTGCTATTGAACAACTGGCAGCTATTATCAGTGACAAGCATGATCAATTAAAATCTGGATTTTTTTTTTAAGTTTATTTGTTTATTTATCTATTTATTTACTTTGAAAGAGAGAGAGAGAGCATGCTGGGGATGGGCAGAGAGAGGGAGAGAAAGAATCCCAAGCAGGCTCCACTCAGCCAGCATGGAGCCTGATGTGGGGCTGGAACTCATGAACCGTGAGATCATGACCTGGGCCGAAATCTAGAGTCGGACCCTTCACTGACTGAGCTACCCAGGTGCCCCTGATTCTGGATTGTTTTTAATTTTGCTCTTGCACTTTGTTTAAATAATTCAAGCAACCAGGAGGCATATCCTTTAGTAAGACATAACTATTTAAAAAGTCATTATCAGCTTTCATATTCATTTTCTACTAGACTTTAAGTTGTTAGTATACTCTAAACCCTCTAAAGAAAACCTGACCTGTATCTAGTGATTTGGATACATTCAACAAGTGTTATAACCAGTAAACATTTAGTGTTTAAAATCTCGTATCAGGATAAGTATCTTGTTTTAAAAATTAACTATTTCTGTACAGGTACGTAAGTATAGTGGGATCAAACATTAAAATACTGTAAGTGGCTTTTTAATTTCCTCTAATGAACATAATCTTCCTCAGTAGCAGCGTGCAATTTAACTTAATTTTGTCAGTTATATCTCAGGATCTTTCTCTTAAAGTGTAATCATTTAAGTAATTCAGTATTTCACTTAAATGCTCAGCCGTTCATATTTCTTCCTCTTTTCCTTGTTCTTCTCCCAGATATCACGGGAAGGCGGTATATGGGGGTGGGGGATGGAAAGACCTCACGTGATTTCTTGACTGTGAGATCGAGAAGGAACCTTAAATCTACACTCTGGAGTCCCTGTGCTGCCCTCTGGTTCCACTGCAAGGCGGCTGGGATGTCCTGGTCCCCAAGTCTATATTGAGGTATCCTCAGAGTTAGCTGGTTCAGTCTGGCCTTTTAGGGCATCAGGCCGGTATCACAAAATCACTCATAGCCTTTAACCCTAATCCTCAAGTCTCCATACGGGAGGCCTCTGTCATTCACCAGTCCTCCCAGTGGTAGTTCCACTTGTCCAAATAGAAACTCAGGTGGGGCATGCGGGTGGGGGTGGGGGTAGATTATTTCTTAGAACTGGGACTTTGGCCTTAGGCAGGTGGCCTGATTACCTATCGCTGCATAATGTATTACCCCCAAACTGAGTGACCCAAAACATGACTTTGTGGGTCAGAGATTCGGGAAGGGCTTGACTAGGCAGGTAGTTAGCTGTTGTGATACCTGACATGTGCAGTCATCTGAAGGTTAGGCTAAATGTCCAAGACGACTCATTCATATGGGTAGTGGTTAATGCTGCCTGTTGTCTGAAAACTCCTCTGGGGGCTGCCTCCTGGAGTATCTTATGGCCTCTCCATTTGCTTGGCTTCCAGAAGAATGATGGCTGGGTTTTAAGAGACTACCTGAAGAGCAAGTTTCCCAAGAGATCGAGGCAGAAATTACTCAGTATCATTTCAATGCATTCTATTGATCACAGGCGAGTCATGAAGGCCAGCCCAGATTTAATGAGAGAATTATATCCCACTTCTTGATGGAAGGGCCCACTGCTTCTCATTATAATGAATAAGCTATGTAAAATGATTTGTCTTTGAAAACCATATATACTGTAACTGACAAAAAATGAACACAACTAACCAGAGGATTTACTTTAGAGTGGGTTTCTCTCTTTCACCCAATGGCACATCTTTCTGTTGTTGGCACTGTACTATATTGTCACTTCCCTCTCTCTCTCCCTGTCCCCTGCTTGTTGTCTCTCCCCCTCTCAAAATAAATAAGTAAACTTTAAAGGGGCATCTCAGTGGCTCAGTCAGGTAAGCATCTAACTCTTGATTTCAGCTCAGGTCGTGATTTCACAGTTAGTGAGACTGACCCCCATGTCAGGCTGTGCGCTGTCTGGGCAGAGCCTGCTCGGGATTCTCTCTCTCCCTCTCTCACCAGCCCTCCCCCCTCAAAATAAATCAACTTAAAAAAATAAAAAAGAAATCAAATGGTTAATTTTTTAAAGGCAGAATATAATTTTCAGTATAAAAGAGAAGCTTTACTCATTTCTTGGATTACTTAAAAATAGATTTACAGAGTCTTTAAAAAACCTTTTCAAAAATTCTCATTGTAAAATGCATTACTTGGTCAGTTGCAAAGCTGGTTTTACCAAGATAAGTATATTTCAGCTAAGAACTATGCAATTAACTGCATGCTACTTTTTGTGGCATATGATAAAGAAACTCATAAAGGTTGGGGTGCCTGGGTGGCTCAGTCGGTTGAGTGTCCGACTTCAGCTCAGGTCATAATCTCACCGTCTGGAGTTCAAGCCCCGCCTCGGCCTCTGTGCTGACAGCTCAGATCCTGGAACCTGCTTCAGATTCTGTGTCTCCCTCTCTCTCTCTGCCCCTCCCCCACTCATGCTGTCTCTCTCTCTCTCTCTCTCTCTCTCGGTCAAAAATAAATAAACATTAAAAAAAATTTTAATGAAAAAAAAGAAACTCATAAAGGTCAATTCAACAAGAAGTCGATAATCACATTAAGATTCAGTCTCAGGGGTTCCAGGGTTCACAATATCCACCCTTCCTAGTACAACACTTTGATTTAAAGACAGAAAGCTATTTCACCAAAGTAACTCAATAAACCAGTTCACTCACTCAACGACAATAATTTTAAGAGGATTATTTATGAGGAAGCCAGTCATTAAAATAACCATTATCTGTACAAAGGGAAATAAGAAGAATAGAGAAATGCAGCTAAGGAGTCAAACCCAAAAGTTTCCCTGAAATTGATAACCAAAATGAAGTTCGTTGTTTATTTGCTTAGTTTGGTTTAGTGCTTATTGTTGATGATTGTATTTGTAACATTCGGGACCCTTAAAAAAAACCAAACAGTTGATTGAATTTTCTACCTTACTCTGCGGGCTGGAACACATTTTGCTCCTGTGAAAGCTGGCTCCTCCCACCTCGTTGCAGATACGCTCCCTAATTAGCCATCGCATTTCAAGGGACCGGGGCGGAGACAAAGTTAAGATTTTGCTGTCAGAGTGCCTGTGAATAATTGGTTTCCACAAATTCAGTATTACATTCTCCTCTTTCATGAACAGAATTCCCCAGCTAACTAACTTCTTTCTTCCTCTTGCCTTCCTTTTTCCCTTTGCATTTTCTCCCTCCTCCCTCCATTTCTTTCATCAATTATTGAATATTTACTTTATGTCAGGCACTATGCTAAGTTTAAGGATTTGAAGGAAACATTTCTTGCCTTTAAAGAGGTAAGAAGCTAGTGAGTAAACTAGGAGTAAACTAGTAATAATAACACAGTGTAGTGCACGGTCTGGGAGAGAGAAACAGAATACTAGAATATGCAGAAAAGTTGCTCTACACAGACCTGGAGTGGTGAAAACTGAGGTCAAGTTAGTCTTAAATGCTGTGGACCTCTCCTTCAGGAAGGAAGAGTGGGGTGATTGGCAATTCTTTGACATTAGAACGGGACACACGAGAGTTAAGACAAAAGTGACGGCATTTCGGGGTGCCTGGGTGGCTCAGTCGGTTAAGCTCTTGATTTTGGCTCAGGTCATGATCTCATGACTTGTGAGTTCGAGCCCCGCATTGGGCTGTCCACTGACAGTGCTGAGCCTGCTTGGGATTCTCTCTCTTCCCTCTCTCTCTTCCCTCCCTCCCTTTCTCTCTCAAAATAAATAAATAAAACTGTAAAACAAAAAAGGTAATGCCATTTCAAATTCGGTGATTGGAGATGGGAAAATGGAGGTCGAAACTGGAGGTGACTTTCAGGCAAGGTAAATGAAAGATAGTAAGAAAAAGGGGGAGAAGGGTGGAAAAGAGTTACACAAGGTGAAGTAGTTCTAGAGATCTTCATAGGTGTGCACATGACAATACTATGTTGTGCACTTAAAAGTTTAAGTGGGTACGGGGCGCCTGGGTGGCGCAGTCGGTTGAGCGTCCGACTTCAGCCAGGTCACGATCTCGCGGTCCGTGAGTTCGAGCCCCGCGTCAGGCTCTGGGCTGATGGCTCAGAGCCTGGAGCCTGTTTCTGATTCTGTGTCTCCCTCTCTCTCTGCCCCTCCCCCGTTCATGCTCTGTCTCTCTCTGTCCCCCCGTTCATGCTCTGTCTCTCTCTGTCCCAAAAATAAATAAACGTTGAAAAAAAAAATTAAAAAAAAAAAAAAAAAAGTTTAAGTGGGTAGAACTCATGGTTAAGTGTCCTTACCACAGTAACAAAAGCAACAATGTTGCCACAAATCCTTGAGTTGACCAGGCTGTAGGTAGCTGAGAGTGATGCCTGATTCTTCATACCAGCCAGACTTCAGAATCTACTTGAACATTTTCCTTTTTGTAATTCCTGCCCCGTTGCTTTCATCATTTTAAGAAAAAGTTGGGGTTTTTTGGAAATAAGACTAGTACCCGATGTTTCTAAGCCTGTTTCCATTAGATCAACTGGAGTTAAATAAAAGGAATTGTTTGATGGGACCAGCTTTGGAACAGAGGGTCACCCCTTCTACTTAGTTTTTTACACCCAGGTACTTTTCTGCCTATTTATATTTGTCTTTCTTTCTGTTCTTCTACGATCTTCACTGACGTGTATTCTTTTTTTTCACAGTTTTAAAATGTTTTATTTTGAGGAGAACCTGGCTAGCTCAGTCAGAAGGGAATGTGACTCTTGATCTTGGGATCGTGAGTTCGAAACCCACATTGGGTGTAGAGATTACTTAAAAATAAATAAGCAAAATGTTTTACTTCATAGTTTTCAGAAAAAGTTTATATGTACGAGACTCAAAGTGAATACAAAGGCAGCTTTCAGTAACAAATCGTTGAGACAGTTGTCACTCAGACTCGACTGTGGAAGCATATGCAATGCACACACTTCAATGTCATGCATAAATAATTTTAACTATGCAGTTCAAGTTCTGGTTTTATATCAGGTCTGCATATATATGATACTTGTGGTCAAATCTTAAGATTGGTAAAGTCATTTTGAAGCTGCTTATATTCTGAGTGCAGGTTTCACTATTACAACTGCATGATGTTAACTCACGAAACAGCAGCCGTCAAAGATCTCTTTGTCCCACGCTCATACATTTGTAATCTGACTCTGTTCACTGAGTTTTCTTCTTGCAGTTCCTCTTTAAATTATAGTCGTTATGCACTGACTTCCCTATGTATCTCACCCATCTCCTTTATCGCAGCCTTTCCATACTTTGCCATTCTGTTCTCACACGCATTTATTTAAGGCTTCAATGTGTCTCTAACCCTCTAAAGGTTCAAGAGTTGTCTGAGATGTGTAGGGCTTTTAAGACAACCTGGGGGCTTTGCATATACCTGTAAATTCCTGTCATGAAAACAGTTTGGGAAGTTCAGTTCATTTCAAGCCAACCTTTACTGAGCACCTACTCTGTGTTAATAAGTGTACTAGATGCTGAGAACAGAATGTTGAATAACATGATCATTGCCATTGACAAATTTATGGTCTAGTGGAGGAGACAGTCACTTAACAGTTTTCCTGTCCCCTGCATTGAATGTTGTATCTGTGTACTTCCCCACCCCCGCCCTCCACCTCTGAGTCTCACACTGGCTGTGTTCCCAGTTTGAGGATGTCTGGTTCTCCTCTAATGGCCTTTGATCCCCTTTTACATGAACATTTTGCAGTAGCTTGTGAACTTTTAGGCTGCTTACGCTGAGAGCCTTGTTTTGCCCTGCTTGTCTGCACTGGAAAGATGAAATGCAAATATTTCACCTTACATCCACGGAGGGTTTGGAGTTAAGCTTTCCCTGCTCTCGAGGAGAGCTAAATTTTCCATTTTTTAATTAACATATTAATTTCTAAATTATCAAGTCTATTGTGAAACTGCCACAGGAGAAGACGGTGACATGACGGAAGACAATGCTTTGGAGGGAAACAGAAAGTAGTGGAGGAGGGATTTTCCAATGAGAGGGGCTTATCAGAGCGCTCCTTGGGAGCCTGGGAGTTGATCAGGGAGAAGCAGCTTAGAAGGCTTGGGGCCCTGGCTCAAGAAAGGCAGGGTGAGTAAACCTTAGAAAGGCCTGCCAAGAGGGGCAGTGTTTGAAGCCAAAATAGTCTGAAGTCTCAGAACCTCCAACTTCACTGGAGAAGTCCCTTGCCTAGGCTCAAGGACCAAACCAGCCAGAACTCTCCCTGTCCACACCCTGCTCAGCATAAACAGTAGAGATGCATTGGGAACATATAATTAAATGTTACCATACAGCAAATTTGAGGTGTTTTCAAAAGTACATGTCATTTGGCAATGCCTTATTAGAAAAGTATGGAGCCTGAAATTAAACGATACACACTAACTTAAGAATGATATACTTAACTGAAAGTCCTTTATAATTAATCATAAGCATACTTAACATTTATGATTATTGAAAAGAAGAATAACATTAACTGAAAGCAAGAAGTATCACAAAATAAGACCAGTGTTTCACTGATAACAAAGTGACCTTCCGGATATGGCCAAATTCCAACCTTTGACCTGTGGAAATGCAAGTAGGTACTTTGACATAGGTTGGCAAACAGTATTCTTAGCAATCGGTCTTTCTAATCTCAAATCTTGCCACACTGAGGGCTCTGCTCTGTGTGTACTTAAGATCTCTCTGCCCTTCATTGGTTTGAAAATCAGCCTGGCTTAGCTAGCTGTCGGAGGTTCTCTACTCATGGGGACAATAGTTTAACTGCAAACAGGTGCTTCTGAACACCATTGCAGAATACTAAAAAGGGAGGGTTTGGTAAGAGACTTATATTATCCCAGCTCAAGCATTAGCAAGTAGATATTTCTTCAAAAGAGTAAATGGCCCTAGACAGCATATGGAAAATCCCTGTTAGAGATAAGAGTGATCTATTAAGTTCATAGTAGACACCCAATAAATGTTTGTTTAATGGTTAAAATTATCAAAGGCAAATATAACGTAACTTACAAATTTTAATATGCAAGTCTTTCATTACTATGACATACCTTTCTTCTCTCCCATAAGCTTTGACTTCCCATTAATGCTCCAGGAATTCAATAGCCTCTAGGATGATCCAAATTGTTTTGTCCTTATTTCTGTGCTTGTAAAGCCACTTTGTAAAAACCAATCTGATTTTTCAAGTACAGTAATCTGTTTGCAAATTGTAGATGTCTCTAGGTGGATAACTAATCTAACTCTTTTATAGTTACAGTTCCTCCTATATAATAATATTGATATTGCAAAGACAGTCATCTATATACAGTACTTGGTTAATACTAGCCAGTCTTCCTCAGATGTGTCAAACCTGGAGGAACCCCCTGAAGCCACTTAACTACTCAGAGGAGAAACCCATTTAGAAACATCTGGATGTTTGAATTTTTAAATTGAAATCTAAATGCTTGAGTGACATAACGTGTCAAACTCAATCAGACTTTATAAGCCCAAGGAAGTAATTAGCTATTTTAAGGATATCTGTGGCAATGAAAGCCAAGTTCTGAGTTCTTAAGAAATCAATGAAGAGATTGGAATTAGTCCTAGAAAGATGTCTCTATTTATCAAATAATTCTTTTTAAAAAATATTTATTTATTTTTGAGAAAGAGAGACAGACAGAGCACAACCGGGTGAGGGGCAGAGAGAGAGGGAGACACAGGCTCCAGGCTCTGAGCTGTCAGCACAGAGTCCGATGCAGGGCTCCAACCCATGAACCATGAGATCATCACCTGAGCCAAAGTCTGTCACTCAACCAACTGAGACATTCAGGCGCCCCTCAAATGCTTCTTCTTCTTCTTTTAATGCTTATTTATTTTTGAGAGAGACAGAGACAGAATGTGAATGGGTTAGGGGCAGAGAGAGAAGGAGACACAGAACCCGAAGCAGGCTCCAGGCTCTGAGCTGTCAGCCCAGAGCCCCACGCGGGGCTCGAACTCACGGACCGCGAGATCATGACCTGAGCCAAAGTTGGACGCTCAACCGACTGAGCCACCCAGGCGCCCCTCAAATACTTCTTATGACTTACTTAAAACATCACAAACAGTTGCATCCACACTGCTAAGACAAGCAAGGAGCAAATGTGGTGTGTGTACCTTCCCCACATATTTCTGTTGTTTCATCTCTTAATTAAATACATGTGACAACCGCCAAAAAGACATTTGAAATTTACTCATTGATAGATCTTTTAAATTTAAATAGACAAAACCATCAAATCATATTTCTCTGAAATTTTCCTCAGGAAGATTTAATAAATGGTGTATCACAAATACTAGTAACTGACAGCTAAAAGGCAGATATTATGGAGAATTTTACATGTAATTGCTAACATTTAAAATTCACATCATGTTGTAAACTATAATATAATATCAATGAAACTTTCCCTGTATCCCATTAAACATGGATTCAACTAATTTTTATGTTTTAGTAGCTTATTTCTGTTGAACATGATCCAGAGGCATTGATACTGAGGGTAGAAACTAAACATGAATCTCACAATAAAAGAACAGCGGAAATAGAATATAAATGCTGAGGGGCACCTGGCTGGCTCAGTCTGTAGAGCATGTGACTTTTGATCTCAGGGTCGTGAGTTCAAACCCCATGTTGGGCATAGAACTTACTTAAAAAAAAAAAAAAAAGAATATAAATGCTGATAATTATATGTACTCAATACACACTACATTTTTTCATATTACCTCTTTCCTAGAAGCTTGTTTAAGTTTTGATGAATTTAAAGAAATCTAGACTACAATGGCTAAGCTGACTGGTTTGTACATCTAATCTTTCATTTAAATTTTTTTTAACTTAATGTTTATTATTTTTGAGACAGAGAGAGATAGAGTGTGCGAGTAGGGGAGGAACAGACAGAGAGGGAGACACAGAATCCGAAGCAGGCTCCAGGCTCCGAGCTGTCAGCACAGAGCCCGATGTGGGGCTGGAACTCACGAGCTGTGAGATCATGGCCCGAGCTGAAGTCGGACGCTTAACCGACTGAGCCACCCAGACGCCCCTAATCTTTCATTTTAAATAGCCCTGGGAGGAGTCAAAAGGTTAGACAGTCAGCCCTCAAGTCCATTCAGCTAAGCAATCGTTGAGTGCCCACTCCGTGCTAGGTAGGCATGGTGCTAAGCATTGCAAAGGATACAAAATGAATAAGACACTGTCCACTCTAGAAAACTTCGTAGTCTACCAAAGGGGAATGACCGTGGTACAAGTTCCAATACAAATTTCAGTAAGTGTGCTTTGTAAAACAAAGACTGCAGCATCTTTTGCCTTCTTAAGAGGATTTTTCTAAAAGGATTTTGTTGTAATTCATATCACAGAAAAGAAATTGCTATAGGCTTAGTTTCATGGACAGAGATTAATGGTGGAAAGAAAGAAAGAAAGAAAGAGAAAAAGAAAGAAGAAAAGAAAGAGAAGAAAAAAGAAAAGAAAAGAAGAAAGAAAGAAAGAAAAACAGAGGCAAATTCTAAAGCCTCTGCCAGGTCTTCCAAGTTGCTCAAGGGTCGAAGAAGATGCTTCTTTTCAGCAGAGCACATTAATGAGACTTTGGAGTTTGGACTAGAAAGTGAAACTTCTCTGAATAATAAAGGAACTGAAGGTTCTGGAGCCTGAGAAGCAAGACCTTGGCAAACAGACAGGGAGATGTGAGGACAATGCCTGGCAGCAGGTAGGAGCTGCAGGAAGAGAGAGGGGCCAGTGAGCAATTCCAGAGACAGGGCAGTGAGTGAAAGGACTTTTGAACACAGTATCTTGTATTCCATTATAAATTGCCTGCTTTGCTTTAATATAATTGCCTTTATCCTTAAATCTTATCTTGAGAATACTGGTGGCCTTATGGGGACTAAAGCCACTTTTTTTTTTTTTTTTTTAAATAAGTAGATTTCCTACCCAATGTGGGACTTGAACTCACAAAGCCGAGATCAAGAGTCACATGCTCAACCAACTGAGCCAGCCAGGCTCCCCACCCCACACTTTGTTTAGGACAACCAGGTAAGAGTGTTTTTCACAGCTGTGTATTACTATGGAAAAGCCATCAAAACTACCGTGGTGTTCCATTCCTATTGTATTTCATATACAATTTTTTTTTTTAATTTTTTTCAACGTTTATTTATTTTTTTGGGGACAGAGAGAGACAGAGCATGAATGGGGGAGGGGCAGAGAGAGAGGGAGACACAGAATCAGAAGCAGGCTCCAGGCTCTGAGCCATCAGCCCAGAGCCCGACGCGGGGCTCGAACTCACGGACCGCGAGATCGTGACCTGGCTGAAGTTGGACGCTTAACCGACTGTGCCACCCAGGCGCCCCTGCAATTTATTTTTAATAAACTTTGTATTTTTTAAAAATTCACACCATGTTGTAAATTATGGCTGCCTTGACATTCTTCCATTCTTCACCCAATGCCAAATGTTTTTTGGGGAAGGTGGGAAGGAAATGGTGTGTGTATGTGTGTGTGTGTGTGTGTGTGTGTGTGGTGAATTAAAGAAATAGAACTTTTCCATGTTTATTCTGAACATGCATGAAATGTGAGTTGTAATTAGGGTTAGAGAACTCAGAACAAACAGAAAGCAGGAGAACGTATTTCCCGAGAATTTGCAAAAATATAAGGCAGAGCACTGGACTTCCTAGAGGATTGGAATAGTGAACCTGAACTGACTTTATGAAACTTAAAAAATGATGGTGATATTTGCATTTCATAAGATGGCACAAGATAATTGTCCTAAAAGATGTCCAAAGTGCTGGAGGACTCTCGAAGGGGGATATGACGCATCAGGGGCAGAGGGGACTGGAATGAAGGAAGAGAACAGGGCTGGACACGTTTCTTGTATTAGTTCATTTCCCTTCAAATCCTTCTGCAATGAAGAGGGACGACGAAAAGAGACACAAATTTATTTAATCATTACAACAATCCAGTGAGTAGGTTTTAGTATCACTAATGTTTAGATTAGAACACTGAGGCTCACAGGGGGGCCTGGGTGGCTCAGCTGGTAAGTCCCCGATTCTTGATACGGACTCAGGTTGTAATCTTGAGGTCCTGGGATTGAGCCCCGAGTAGACTCAAGAGCCTGCTTGGGATTCTCTCTATCCTTCTATCTCTGCCCCTCCTCCACTTGTTCTCTTTCTCTTTCTCTAAATAAAGAATAAATACAAGAATACGTAAATAAAAAGAGAACTGAGGCACATAGAACTTAGATCCTTTCCCGAGGATGTACGCAGTCAGGACAGGAGCCCGACTAGGTAACTGGGTCACCTCCGCCTTATGTAACACGTGGAATTTTGTTCAAGTGAAAGCATTCAAGTTTGGTCTTGAAGTTCAGTAGGCAAAGATATGGTGGGGGAGGAGGAGGGGAGACTCATCAGGCAAAGGGAACAATCTGAGCAAAGGCAAGAAAGTGGGGATTTGGTGGTTTCAGGACAGGGACAGAAGGGGGTCCGAGGTCGTATGCCAAGCACACAGCAAGTGCTAACTAGGTGTTTACAGAAGAAAGCTAATCCACACCTCATCCCCACACAGTACTCTGCACCAGACGCAGGAAAAGCATGGAGTGCAATTTGACTGATTCATGGTTTTCACAGATGGTTTTGGGTAGTCAGGAATCTGGAAGGTTGTGGGAGGATTTAAAAGGCATGGTGAGAAGTGTCTACTTGATTTAATAGACCACCGGGAGATTCTGAAGGTTTTGAGTGACTGACTAAGGCTGCACTTTCAGAACGTTAACCTGGCAGTCGGGTGAAAGATGGACCGCACCGGGGCATTCCAGACTCGAATGTGAGGCCAACGCTGTTTCAGTAAGTCTGAGATTCCACGTGTCTAACAGGCTCTCTCCCTTAGAGATTCTGACACAGAAAAGCTGGTGTGGGCTGGGGGATCGAAGACCCCCATACAGAGAAAACACCAGAGGGGTGTGGGCTAGGGTGGGGTTGGGCAGAATGAGATGACAAGTGTAGACTTGTCTGTGAGGACTTCTTTGCTGAGGCAGTAAAAAGGGGCCAGTGAAGGAGTCAGAGACGGAAGAAATGGCCCTTGATGCTGGCAAGTGTCTGAGCTGGTGAGCTGTCCTTCCTTCCCCAGCCTTTCTGTGCCTACACGAGTGCTAGTGTTTGCCAGTGTGCCCACTGCTGATTAAAGGAACTTGAGGCTGTGGACTCCAGCCTCTCCCAGAGTCCCCTCCAGAGGGCAGAGTGCCCATCAGGTTGGCAGTATTTACCGATGTCCCTCTAGGAGCTTTAGGGTGTGCAGATTAGGGTTCTGACCCACGATTTCCTTCCCCTGGGCTGTGACTTTCCTGCTCTGATTCCTCCCTTCCATCCCCAGTCCTGGACCCCGTGGCAACGTCTGCTTCTGTTCCTGCATCTGGTCCAGAGTATAGTGAGGGGATGGGGTGGAGATAATTCTGCTCTGTAAATGTTTAGTGTTCTCTGTGCTAGGCACACGCCATGTATCTTCTCTCCTGGCTGAAAACTCTGGATCAGAATTCCAACTCCAAACCGCTTCAGTTGTGCTTCCTTTGGACTCAGCCTTAGGCTACCACTTCCTTCCCAAGAGACCTCGGTGGACCCTGCTTCCTGCGTTCCCCTGCTTCCCACTTGCTCCCCGGCATCCATTCTGACGGCTCCACTTCTTTCTGAGCTCCAGCAGCCTAGACTTCAAGCAGGTGGTGGCCCTGAGCCACTCACTCTCCCCTATCGGGTAGTGATCATGACCATGGGGACTGATGACGATGTGAAGTGCTACAGAGCGCTGCTTGACAGTGAGAACTGGGAACAGGTCATTGCATTTGTCAGTTGGGCGTCATTAGTGACCTTAAGACTAGAGACAGTAGCTTTGGTAAAAAGGTGAAGGCAGAAGCCGGATTACAAGTAGTAAGATAAATAAATGGTGGATGATGAGGACTAGCAGCTGCAAGTTTGAAGTGTTCCTTGAAGAAATTTCGTGACGGGGCGCCTGGGAGGTTCAGTCGGTTAATCATGACCGACTTCAGCTCAGGTCATGATTTCGTGGTTTGTGAGTTCGAGTTCCGCATCGGGCTCTGTGCTGACAGCTCAGAGCCTGGAGCCTGCTTGGGATTCTGTGTCTCCCTCTCTCTCTGCTCCTCCCCCACTTGCCCTCTGTATCTCTCTCTCTCAAAAATAAAGATTAAAAAAAATTAAAAAAAAAAAGAAATTTCTTAAGAAAAAGAGAAAAAAAACTCAAGCAAGCAGCAGGGTTGAGGATTGAGGGGAGGAATTGTGGATTAAATTTCTAGAGGATTTACCACTTCGGGGTAAGAATTTAGGTTTCATGTGAGAAAAGTAGGAGGCCTGGAACAGAACTAATTTGTAAAGTTTTTTGGCTGGTGGGTCGGGAGTGGGGGAAATATTGCAAGAGCTAAACATTGGTTATCTTATTAAGATTCTTAGCAATTTTCCAGATTTCGTTGATTTATTTTTTATTTTTTATTTTTATTATTATTATTTTTTGCCATCTCTAACAGCTCTGTCCAACAGAACTTTCCGGAAAAGTAGAAATGTTCTGTGCTGTAAGACAGCAGCCTTTAACCACTTGTAGCAATTGAATACTTGAAATGAGGCTACTGTGACTGAAGGTCTGAATTGTTAATGTTATTTCACTTCAATTAATTTAATGAAAATGACATTTATTTAAATGAAAATATCCATATGGGTCTAGTGGCTAGTTACTGTACAGGACAGATCTATAGAGCTGCTGTTGTCTTTTGGGATGATTCCTCTCCCACACCTCCTTGGTAGAGAAGCTATCTCATTTACAGTTTTTGGAATGCAGCCATATATATTTGATATATTAGATTTAATTAGGAGTAATAATCAATAAAAATCAATCTAAATTGGGTCTATTAGATACTTTTTCTTTTTTTTCTTAAAAAAATTTTTTTTGATGTTTATTTATTTTTGAGAGACACAGAGAGAAAAAGCATGAGTGGGGAGGGGCAGAGACAGAGGGAGATAGAGAATCCGAAGCAGGCTCCAGGCTCTGAGCTGTTAGCACAGACCCAGAGTCAGGGCTTGGCCTCGGAATGGCAAGATCATGACCTGACGCCCAACCGACTGAGCCACCCAGCCACCCCAGATACTTTTTCAAGAGTCCGGAATGGAGATCCTGAAAGACTGCATTATTTGCCTTGAATTTGCATCTTCTATATTAAAGCAACCTATACTGATTGGAATTCCGGGCACAAATTATGGTGGTAGAAAAGATACTTTGGGGGAAAGAGACCTTCCTGAGCACCTCTCAAATCTTATAATGTTGTTGAGTCCCCACCTTGCCAAGGGACATCTGCTCAAACTAGGAAAGTGCCACTACCAGAGACAACATGAATGAGGGAGCCTGGGCAGAGACTAGAACAGACCCATTACATTCTGTGGGATCAACTAAAAAGACAGTAGCTGCAGCAGCTGAAAAGCACTATGGGTGGCTCAGTTGATTGGCTGGCCGACTTCAACTCAGGTCATGATCTCACAGTTTGTGAGTTTGAGCCCCTCATCAGGCTCACTGCTGTCAGTGAGGAGTGCTCTTTGAATCCTCTGTCCCTTTGCCCTCTGCCTCTCTCCTCCTCTCAAAAATATATAAAACATTAATAAACAAACAAACAAACAAAAAAAGCAGAAGTCCCTTGGAATTCCTTGGAGCAAAACTGCTGCCACAAGATTTCTGCAGGCTTCATAGGCTTGACTAGACCAGTTGGTTCTCAACGTTGACTGCACATTAGAATTATTTCGGGACTTTAAAATATAGGTGTCTCAGGGAGTATGATTTAACTGGTTTAGATAGGTCTGGGGCACTGCTTCTTAAGGGTTGGCAAATGATTCTAATGTGTAGCCAGATTAACTACCACTGTCATGCTTTGTGGCATTAACCTCTTCCACTCCAGGCCTTTGTGACCCTCAGACAACACCTCGGACATTTGGTCTAGAAAGTCTACTTCTCGGTGCCCACCTTGCCTCCTGACTCCACTGTGATCACTACAGCTGCCTGTCTGGCTGCTCTTTGCACATAGCATTTAACCTCTTGTGATTAAGTTCAATGATCTTGAAATTTTAACTCTCAGCTGGCAACACAGACCATTTGGCCCAGGCTCAATAAAGGATAATGTAGCCTCTCCCTTACTGGAGAAGCAACAAAGACTTAGGAAAAAGAAAGTGGGAAGGACTGAAAACCAAATGAAAATATCTACAAAAGAGAAGGGTGATATATGGGTAGGGTGACCTGTTGTCCTAAATTGACTGGGCCTGACCCAGCTTTTACTTTTGATGCTGTCCTTGGTGCATAGGCATTTTTAATTTTTATGAAATGCAGGTTATCTATTTTTCCTCTGGTTGCTTGAGCTTTTGGTGTCATAGCTTAGAAAATGTTCTCTAATCCAAGGTCATGAAGATTTACACCTATGTGTCCTAAGAGATTTATAGTTTCTACTCCTATGTTTATACCTTTGATCCATTTTAAGTTTTTATATTATATGAGATAGGGATCCAATTAATTATTTTCCTTATGGATATCCAGAGTCCCAGCACCATTTGTTGAAAATTCCATTCTTTCTCCATTGAATGGTCTTGGCACCCTTATAAAAATCAATTGACCATAAATGAATATATTTATTACTGCACTGTGAATTCCATTCCATTTTCTACACGTCTATATTACACTTACTGTACCTATGTAGTAAGTTTTACATTACTCACTATAGCTTTGTAGTAGTAAGCTTTGAAATCAGGGACTGTGAGTCCTCCAACTTTGTTCTTTCTCAAAATTCTTTTGGCTCTTCTGGATCTCTTTAATTTCCATGTGAATTTTAGGATTAGCTTGTCAAAAAAAAGTTAGAGTTTTTATAGGGATTGCCTTCAATCTGCAGATCATTTAGGGAAATATTGCCATCTCACAACATTAGATATTTTAATCTATGAATACAGGATATTTTTCCAATTTACTTAGGTTTAAAATTTTTTTTTCTGTCAACAGTATTTTGACAAGGGTACAAGCCTTGCACTTCTTTAAACTTATTCCTAAGTATTTTATTTTTTTCATGTTATTATAAGCACAA
Organism: Leopardus geoffroyi; assembly: GCF_018350155.1. NCBI lineage: Eukaryota > Metazoa > Chordata > Mammalia > Carnivora > Felidae > Leopardus > Leopardus geoffroyi. The sequence goes on from NC_059332.1 coordinate 125,546,413, forward strand.
TTTATTTCTTAGTTTCATTTTCAGATTTTTCATTGCTAGTATATAGAAATACAATTGATTTTTTAAAAAGATTTTATCTTTTTTTTATTAAATAATTTTTTTAATGTTTATTTATATCTGAGACAGAAAGAGACAGAGCATGAGTGGGGGAGGGGCAGAGAGAGAGGGAGTTGGTTGCTCAATCGGCTGAGCCACCCAGGCGCCCCAAGATCTTATCTTTTTAAAGTAATCTCTACACCCAGAGTGTGGCTCAAACTCAACGCTTAGATCAAGAGTCGTATGTCCCACCTACTGATCCAGCCAGGTGCCTCTACAACGGATTTTTATATATCGATATATCCTGCAACCTTGCTAAACTGGCTTATTATCTCCTTTTTGTGAATTCTTTAGCAGACATTCTTGTCTTGTGCCTGATCTTAGGGGAAATGCTTTCAGTTTTTCACAATTAAGCACAATGCTAGCTATGAGTTTTTATAGTTGCCCTTATTATTATTAGGTTGAGAAAATTTCCTTCTTTTCCTAGTTTGTTGAAGGTTTTTATTGTAAAAGAGTACTGCACTTTATCAAATGCTTCTTTTTTTCACCTACTGAGATGATTACACATGGATTCCCCCTCTATTCTATTAATATATTACACTGATTAAATTTTCTACTGTTGAATAATCCTTGCATTCCTGGAATAGGCCTTGCTTGGTCAAGATCCTCTATTTTTTTTTTTTTTTTTTTTTTTACTGTATTATTTAAAAACAGCACAGCCACTAGAAAAATAATTAAGTGTCCAGCTTAATGAATTCTCAAAACATCTGTTTAACCAGTGAATAGATCAAGAAGCAGAACATGATCACCACCCACAAGGCCCCCGCCGTGCCCTGTTTTAGTCACCCTACCACCCAACAAAGATAACCGCTATCCTAATTTTTAACACCTCTGATTAGTTTTGCCTGCTTTTAAAACTTTATGTCAGATCATTTCACTCAACACTGTGTTTGTGAGGTTCATCTGCATTGTTGCGTGTAGTTGTTGGTTGTGGCTTTTCCTTGGCGGATAATTTTCTGGTTTATGAATAGGTCACAATTTATTAACCCTTCTAATGTTATTGGACATTAGATAACTTGAGTTTAGAAATATTCTGAATAGTGCTACCATGACTATTTCTGTCATATCTTTTTTTTTTTTACATTTTTTACATTTTTATTTATTTTTGAGAGAGGAGACAGAGCGTGAGTAGGGGAGGGGCAGAGAGAGAGGGAGACAGAATCCGAAGCAGGCTGCAGGCTCTGAGCTGTTAGCTCAGAGTCCGATACGGGGTTCAAACCCACGAACCGTGAGATCATGATCTGAGTGGAAGTTGAACGCTTACCACCTGAGCCACCCAGGTGCCTGTTCTGTCATATTTTTTGATGAATCTCTGTCCCTTTTCTCTTGGGTATATACTCAGGATAGAATTGTTACCCTCAAGATTTCTTACAAATATTGCTTTCTATTCATTACAATGCAGCAATTATGTTTTTAAAATGACTAATTCAATTTGTCATGAACCTTTAAATATAATGTTACTATTTTTCTCATTCCAGGAACATGTCATTTTTTAATTTTTATCTAAAAATTTTTTTAATGTATATATATATATATATATATATATTTTTTTTTTTTTTTTTTTTTTTGAGAGAGAGAGAGAGAATGAGCAGAGGAGGGGCAGAGAAAGAGGGAGACACAGAACCCAAAGCAGGCTCCAGGCTCTGAACTGTCAGCACAGAGCCAGACGTGGGACTTGAACTCACGAACCATGAGATGGTGACCTGAGCCGAAGTCGGACTCTTAACCGACCGAGCCACCTAGGAGCCCCAGGAACATGTAACTTCTTAAGTAAAATTACTAGCACATACGCCATCCTTAATTCTGGAATAGTGCATAGCAACACTGACTAATATAGTAGCCACTAGGTGTATAAGGCTATCAAGCACCTGAAATGTTCTGTAAGTATAAAATACACCTTAGACTTCAAAGACGGTACAAAACAAGGAATGTATAATATCTCATTAATAATTTTTATAGGTGGTAATGATAGTATCTTGGCTATACTGGGTTAGAACATATTATTAAAGTTAATTTCACATTTTTTAATGTGGCTAATAGAAAATTTTAAATTACATGTGTGGCTCACAGTTATATTTCTATTGGACAGTACCGGTCTATATTATGCAATTAAATAAATGGATAAAGATTGTCTTAATATTTCACGTGTACATTACCGAAAGTTCTTTTCGACAAAGATCATGCTGCGGGCTACTTTGTACCCTCCCATACTGGCAAACTGTTGCTGGCACATCCCTGATATTTAATAAATACTTCTTGGGGCGCCTGGGTGGCTCGGTCGGTTGAGCGTCCGACTTTGGCTCAGGGCATGATCTCGTGGTCTGTGAGTTCGAGCCCCGCGTCAGGCTCTGTGCTGACAGCTCAGAGCCTGGAGCCTGTTTCGGATTCTGTGTCTCCCTCTCTCTCTGCCCCTCCCCTGTTCATGCTCTGTCTCTCTCTGTCTCAAAAACAAATAAACGTTAAAAAAAAAAAAAAAATAAATAAATAAATACTTCTTAACTGTTTGATAAACCTTAGTTTTTGCTTTTTTAAGTTAAAATTCCACATTGTTTAGCTACATGTTGATATTCCTGAGAGAATAGGAAAAGATGGCAAAATTCTGTATAGAAACTGAAGAGTAGGAATTGGGTAGGAAAAATGTTAATTGGCAAACACTTTAATATTTTTTTCATCAAAAATAACGGTCTTGAATTATAGAGTAATAGGAAGTATATGTTATACTTAGTGCAGCCTATGTAGAAACAAAGTATTTTCAAAGACTGAATCCATTTTTATATTAATAGGGACCTCTACTTGCTTCAATAGTCTTTCTTTTTTTTTTTTTTTTGCCCATTGGTAGAGTACTGTGAAACACGAATTACTTAATCATAACAGAAGGAGCAGGCTACAGATTGATTATTCATCTCACCGGCTGTTATCTGAATGAAGATCCATGATCACTGCCCCAGGCCAAATAGCCAGGTCCTGCTTGGAGAAGTGTTCGATATGAGATCTTCTTGAATTATGATTTTGCATTACGTAGACTCTGAAAGATACAAAGTGTACCCTCTCAGCTTTCTTTTAGTGAGAAAAAGATAGGCCTCAAAGGATCTGAGAGTCACCTTATACTTCATCTGACATGAGAAACCCAGGCAGAATTAGAATCTTTTGGTGGTAGGGAACAGAGACGCATTCAAAGTCACGCCCCAAGTGCTTGGTATCCACTACGAAAGGGTAACTAGAATACAGTTTGGAAAGTGGAGGGATCCAGCGCAGCCTTGGGGACCTGGATAGTCACACCCCCCTGGGGAGCAGGTGTTTTTGTCGCTCTTAATCCATCACTGGGTCTCACTTCTCTTAGACTTTGCTTCTACCATTTCTGACCCCACCTTCTGCTTCACCCCAGGGAGTTTCTGCTTACTCAAGTGCTTGGCTTTCTGGAGGCCCATTTTCTCTACCCCAGCCTCAAGTTCTCTCTCAGCTTCAGCCTTTCTATGGGATAGCTCATTTTCTGCTCTCCCCTTTCAATTTCCAAGGGAGAATCCTATTGCTTAGTTAATTATCAGAGTCCCTGTTTGGTGAGGGCTGTTTGTTTGTTCCAGGTCACCTTCTTGGATGATGGCCAGTTTATGGATTGTGTGCTCTTGGGTCACATGGTCACCACTAATCCAATCAGCTTGGGGAGGGGTTGGTAGTTATTAGTGCAACCTTTGCCTTAGGGAAGTTTGGGTCATTTCTCTGAGCAGGGCTTCAGTTTCCTTTTGTTTACTTTTCAAACTTTATTTATTTTGAGAGATAGCCAGCGAGAGAGAGAATCCCAAGTAGGCTCCAGGCTCTGAGCTCAGAGCCGAACTTGGTGGGCTCCATCTAACAAAGTGAGATCGTGACCTGGGCAGAAATCAAGAGTCCCACCTTTAACGGACTGGGCCACCTAGGTGTCCTCCTTTTTGAAGGGACTCTCGGTATAGCAAGTATGTCTCTCTTTCCTTTTCTCTCCTCTTTCTTTCTGTGTTGCGTGCTCTCACACGCGCGTACACACACACACACACACACACACACACACACACTGAGTAAAACAACAGTGACCAAAATAAAGGGAGTATGAATAGGTTGAATTGTGCAGTTAAATATAGGATATTGAATGAAGAGAAGAAAGTTATATTCACTCAGGATCAAGAACTAACATTGTCCAAACAAAATTTCTTTGCAGTAGAACAAATTAGTTTTCAAGAATACTCCCCCCTCCGCCCCCCCCCCCCCCAACAGTCTATCCTGCTGCCCTGTTCCTGGTTTTCTGGACACCCCCGCTCCTGGCATAGAGAACCAATGTCACGTTCCTTCTAGGAGATCTCAGCAGTCGTCACGTTGTGGGCGCGTTCTTTCTTATGTTAAAAAAGAGAGATCCTGGCAGGAAATCAATGCCCAGGATCCGAGGTGGAGGTTGGGAATCATTGGCACCGAGTGGCGCGGAGGAACGGTGGCGCTCTTGGAAGTTCTGAGTCCATATTCCTAGAAGCCTCGGGCGCCCCGCCACCTGCCGGGAGTCGGCCCCCTTCTCCGGCTCTCCTCTCCCGAGTTTCCTTCTCATAGGCTTGTCCCTGGGAGTGTGGGCGGCCCCTTTCCCGAGCGCTTAAACTCACCTCCCACCCCCGCCCCCCCTCCTCCACACCAGCCTTTCTCCTCGCCTCAGTCACTTCCTTCCCCAGCCTCTTCCTCCTCGGTGAGTTGAACACATTAGCCAGGTCCCGACCGACTCTGCACCGGCTTTTTCCGAGAAAAGATAAAGAGGCGGAGAGGTGAGTGGGTCTCCCGGGAAGGTGATGGGCAGTCATAAAGGATGGACCGGGGGTGTCCGGTGGAGGCTAGGCAGACGGGGGATCGGGGGCTGCGGGTGGGGAGCCGGGACCGGGAGGGACCGAGGCGCGGGGAGGCTGTAACTGGAATTGGGCTGAGACCCGGCAGAGGGGGTATCGGGTGGGCGCGCCCCTACGCCCCCAGTTCTGCCGACTTCCGCATCGGCTCACGTGACATCGTGCCGGCCCGGGATGGGGGGGCGGGGAGAGAAACCGGTAGCCAGGTGAAGGCTTGCTCCGCGGTGCAGCGTGTCCGCTTTGCACTTGCCGGTGGCGCGGGAGCGCGATCTGCAGAGCGGGGCGGGGGAGGGCTGGGGGTGAGGGGACAGGCTCCCCCGAGGACTGCGGTGGCCCCGCGGCCGCGGACTCTGCGGCGCCGGCGGTGGGTGCGGTCCCGTAGGCTCCAAATCGTGGGTGTGGAGGGTGAGGGTGGTGCGAGACCCTGGGGGCGCGGGGAACCCCGAGCGGGGTCGACTGCCGTCACCCGGTTTGGGCGCTGGCTTTCTCGGCTCACCGGGGTGCACCGGCCACCGGGGGAGCGCGGGGCGCGCGGCGCTGGCGCGGACTCGCGGAGACAAAGGCTTCCGGGACTCGGCCCTTCCCGCGGGGGCTGCCCCGGAGTCCGCGGTGCGGTCCGGGCCCCGACTCCCCCGCTCCCCAGCCCTACACTGGTGCGGGTGGTGACCGTGTGATGGCCTGCAGGGGACTGGGGCTGGGGACCCCTTCCGGGCCAGCTCCCAAACTTGGAGCAGTGATGACCAAATATGGAGCGTGTGCGCGCCAGCGGGCTGGCAGGAAGGAACCCGAGTCCTCCTTTGACCCCCACCAGCTGCTAGTCTGGGACTGCGAAGGACCGCTGAAAGAAGTGGCCAGCCCCCAGCGTGCCGCTGTACCGCCGGCTGCTGATTCCCAGGCGTCCCCACCCCAGCAGGCTTTATTCCTCGAACGTGAGAAAATCTCCGTGTATTGCCTCTAAACAAACAAACAAGACAAAAACTGTGAGAAGGTCATTAAATATATTAAGTGTATATGTCAGCATGTGTGCCAACCCTCCGACGTTCCGCTTTCTTTGTGGTGCCCACGCACAATGCCTAATTAGATTCTGACACAGTTAGAGGGCCCGACTAGCATCTGCCACCGCCTTCCCTTGAGCTTGAGCCTCCCACTGAAAATCTCTTTCTTCCCCTTAGACTTGCTCTGCTGATGGCCTCTCCTCATTGTTCTTGATCTTGCCGCTTACCCCCAGTCCCAGGCTTCTGTCCTTACAAAATGTCATGGGCTTTCCAATGTGTAACAACAATGAGTATCCTGTCCCCCGCCCCCACTTTGTCCCTGCTAAGAAAATAAATACATAAATAAATAAATAAATAAATAAATAAATAAATCATGCCAAATTATGTATGTAGCAATAGTTCCTAATCCTGTTATTTTCCTACTGGTAGGGGTCTGGGCAGGGAGCCTTTCTTGCTTTGTAAGTGTTCTGCCTTAGTAAGTGCTCAGCATGCAGTATTTCAAACACGACTCACTATTATATTTAGCACACTTTGCATACTAACCAGGAAGAAGAGGAAGAAGAAGAAGAAAAGAAAAAAAAAAAAAAAAGCCAGAATGATGTTGTAGAAACAGCATATGATTGTGGGACAACAGCATTGAAGTGAGCCAGTTTCATCATCCGTAAAATGGCGATAAATAATAAATACTTTGCAAAGTTTTCTTAGGATTACGTGAATTAACACAGATAAGGAGTTTCGTGTGTAATTAACTATACAAAAAAAATGCTGGTTGCTTTCCTTTCTTTAAACGGAACCTGCATACATCTGCTTAATTTGAGGCAGGTATTCACATTAATAGTGGGATTTCCTCGTTGAGTCTCATTATTAAAGGAGAGCTAGGTCTGAAGTGTGCTGCTGATTATGGGGGCAAGTAGGGGGAGAGGGTAGTGTTAAAGAGATAAATGTTCCAAGTGGGAGGAAGCCAGAGAGTCAGAACTGGAGAGGATCATGATTCCCTTCGGCATTTGACTCCTTTTCCTGTCCAGTGAGGGCTAATTTCCTCAGTAGCCCTCACAGATCCATACTGCTGCCTCAATGCTACCAATAACAAGTGCAAACTAATTGTTGGTGTTGCTTGTTAGGAAAATGTTCTCTTATATGGCTCCCCAATCCGCTCTTACGTCTATCCATCCTGCCCACACTACCACACACATGCCATCAAGGGAGCTTTCATTTTAAAAAACAGGGGCAGGTCTCCTCTAGACTGACTTCATGGGTCAAGGGTCTTTAGTGTACAAGCCTGAAGAAGGCCTAGTGAACCAAGGTAGGTCTCTCCACTCCTATTGGTCCTGGACTCCTCTCTGAGATGAATGGTCCTCACCACAGGTCTCCATTGCCCTCAGGCGGTAGCGGGCACTGCCCAGGGAAGGATGCGGTGCCCTGCGTGTGACCCAGCAGCATCACCGCGCGAATCTAAGAGTATTAAAATTGCCCTGTTATTGATCTGCTTTCCCCACGAGTCCTCAGGCTCGGGGAAGGTGGGGAGTGTGTTCCTTTATCTTGGCACTCCAGCTTCTGGCTGAGGACCTGCCTCAAAGCGCTGTGCTTTTCCTCCTTTGCTTCTGGGCTTTTGCACACACTCTTCCCCATTCATAGAGCACCCTTTGTCGACGGTCTTCCCAGTTCACCTCTCTCCACTGACCTCTACAGAGTCCTCTGTGGCTTCCTCCTTTGTCCTCCCCTAATGGTTGGACTCACCACTCAAGGAATGCTATCACATTGCTATTTTCCAACCCGCGTCTTTCTCTGTTCCGAACAGTGAGTTCCCTGAGGGCAGGTCCTGTGTCACTCGCCTTTGTAATTTTGGTGCAGGGCAGAGCACCATGAGGTTGGGCTTAGAGTTAATAGTGGGTACAAGGAAAATAGCTGCACTGTCCCCATTATCCTGTGTAGAATAGGAAGAGGGTCAGCCCAAAGGGAAAGATATAAAGAGGGGAAATGGAGGTAGTCTGGTGTCATGTACACCACACAAGTATTTTTAGGAAGAGAGACATGGTAAATTAACAATGACAAATGCAACATGAAAAAAAAAAAAAAAAGAAATGGCCCTTGGATTTGGCAAGATGTGGTTAATGGGATATAGAAATGGTAATAATATAGACTTACTTTCTTCCTCAGGCAACAATGAATGTGGATCACGAAGTTAACCTCCTAGTGGAGGAAATTCATCGTCTGGGTTCAAAAAGTAAGTATGAGGGGCGCCTGGGTGGCTCAGTTGGTGAAGCGTCCAACTCTTGATCTCAGCTCAGATCATGACCTCACGGTTCGTGAGTTCAAGCCCCGCATCGGGCTCTGCGCTGATGGTGCAGAGCCTGCTTGGGATTTTGTCTTTCCTTCTCTCTGCCTCTCCCCTGCTTGTGCGCGCTCTCTCTCTCTCTCTCTCCAAGTAAAAATAAATAAAACTTTAAAAAAATTTACAAAAGTAAGTATTATAACACAGACACAGTATCCTGAGTTCAACTCAGAGCAAGAAGGACCCAATGAAAGTGTCACCCAGGACGTCAGGACATAGTTATGGAAACTCCGCCCTCAGCCATGGAGTGATTTCTGAAGACACAGAGCCTTGGGGATATTGTGATTCTTGATGTAAGGAATAGTTGAGTTATTTCATTATCCTTTGAATGCAAAGAAAATTGCTGTGCTTTTTAATCTGGCTGCATTGAAATCTGGTAATTAAATCATGGTCAAATTTTTTTGTGCCACACTATTAAAGTTCATCTGTTTTTGCTTTATCTTGCCACCATCTTATAAACTTCCAAATGACTACGGACTCAGATTGAAATTATATTAAGTTGTCTTTATTTTCTCCCAATTCTTGAGTGTTGTACAGTCAAGTATTTTTATGTACATATAACTAAACTTTAGGTAATTAAAAAAAATTTTTTTAAATGTTTATTTATTTTTGACAGAGAGAGAGACAGACAGAGCATGAGTGGGGAAGGGGCAGAGAGAGAGGGAGACACAGTGTCTGAAACAGGCTCCAGGCTCTGAGCTGTCAGCACAGAGCCTGATGCGGGGCTTGAACTCACGTACGGCAAGATCATAACCTGAGCTGAAGTCGTATGCTCAACCGACTGAGCCACCCAGGCGCCCCTAGGTAACTTTTTTTAAGTGAGCTTTTCCTTTAGCAGCATGTAAACAGCTACCGTGAAATCAGTGCCATGTAAAATTGGTAGTTTTAGTGTCCTTTTCCAAGTTGTGATGAAAGTAACTATTACGTTTGTAGCTTTAGGTATTTGCACATCTCAGATAAGATATACAAGAGTTTGGGGGAACATTCTGAAAATTGTAAGAGCCATAGACATATTCAGCAACTAGGATAACGGAACTCTTAAGTTTTAAAATGACATCACGTAAGTGACCAACAGCTTTAAAAAGTACCTCATAGGCCTGTTTCATATTCTCTCTCACTCTCTCTCTGCCCCTCCCTGCTTGCACTCTCAAAAATAAATAAATATGCATTAAAATATTTTTAATAAAAATAAAATAAATAAATAAATGAAAAGTACCTCATAAGAGTTGTTTTGTCATCATAACTTGACTCTTCTTATAGCTCTGTCTGCTTTCGAATCACAGATCACCTGAAATAAGACATCCTTGGAATCCCATTGAGCCATTAGTATCAAATGTCCCCGGTAGTAGTTCTCTACTGCTGTGGTAACACTACCACAAACTTAGCGACATAAAACAACATGTTCCATATCTTAACTGTAATGGAGGTTGGGTGTCCGTCTTAGTCTGTTTAGGCTGTTGTAACAAATTACGACAGACCGGGTGGCTCATAAACAGCAGAAGTTTAATTCTCCCATAGTTCTAGAGGCTGGAAGTCCACCGTCAGGGTGCCAGACCAGTGAGGTGAGAGCCCTCCTCCACTTGTAGATTTGTTGTATCCTCATATGGTGAAAGGGGCTGGGATCTCTTTGCAGCCTCTCTTATAAAGGAAGTGATTCTTATGACTCATGACCCTCATGACTTGAGCACCTCCCAAAGGCCCCACCTACCAATATTATTACCTTTGGGGGTTAGGATTTGCATATGAATTTTGAGAGGACACCAACATTCAGACCATAGCAGATTCTGATAAGGGTCTCCTTGGGCTAAAATCAAGGTGTTGGCAAGAGTGTATTCCTTTCTGGAAGTTCTGGAGCATCTGTTTCCTAGTCTTTTTCTAGCTTCTAGGGTCAACCTGCATTCCTTGGTTTGTGTCCCCCTTTCTCCATCTTCAAAGCCTGCAACAGCTGGTTGTGCCCTCATATTACATCAGTCTGAGGTCCTTTTCTGCTTCTCCCTTCCATTCTTAAGGACACTTGTGACTACATTGGGCTCCCCCAGATAAGTCCAGGATAATCTCCCCATTTCAAGACCCTTCATTTTATCACATCTACAAATTTCCATTTGCCTTATAAGGACACATACGGTTTCTTGGGATTAGGACATGGAAGTCTTCGGGGAGCAGTGTGGAGTGCTGACATTCAACTTCAGCGTGGTCCTAGAGAAGTAGATTATTGGAAGCTATAGTACTTGGGGCACTTAATAAAGCCTTGAATATCAGGCAAGACTTTGAAGTACAGGGCAGGTCAGTAAAGGAGGAAACGCATGAGCTGAATTTGGAGTGTTTGTGGAGACCACTAGGGAGGTGTGGAGAACGTAACTTACTTGGTTCTCCGATCAAACAAATGCAGCATCTTTCCTAACCCCATTTTTCTCCCACCCAGTTCACTCCATCCACTTGATGGAAGTTTCCCGAGTCTTATTTTCCATAGTGATTTCTCTACCTGTGTTCCTCATTTCTACCTTTCCAATTTCTCCAGAGTTCTGTGAGGTCATGTTGCTCTTGGGAGTAGTATTATTGTTTAGATTGTTAACAATATTAAAGATGTGTTTCCAAAGATTTGTAGGATTTTCTTCTCTCTTAGATCTTTCTCCACGTTAGCCTAAGGTTTATTGGTCAGATTGAATTGCATTTAAAGTTCTAACCTTTACCCTAGAACAGTGTTATTATTCTACTAGGGCAAACTGAACCTGTACTTAAAATTAGCAACTTTCCAAACTAGGAGACCAAAGTGTAATTATCATAATTTCTGTGAGGATGAAACATTTCGAACTTTGCCACTTCCCCGGGCCTCCTTGACTAACTTGTTCCTGGAAATAGATGACTTATTGAGTTGGAAGGCATCTATGGGGATATGTTATGGTTAACTATATAAATTGCGTCTGGGATAATTTTGACTAATGTAAATTACGATTTAGATTAATTATTTTTAGACTAATCTAAATGTGATGTACTAGGTGAAGTTGGAAATGGATGGATTTAGTTGTATCTTTTTTTTTTTTTTTTTTTTTAAAGTCCTATAAAGGACACCTGAAGGGTGTCTGGGTGGCTCAGTTAGTTGGTTAAGCAACCAAATTCGGCTCAGGTCATGATCTCACGGCTTGTGAGTTCAAGCCCCGTGTTGGGCTCTGTGCTGACAGCTCAGAGTCTGGAGCATCTTCAGATTCTGTGTCTTTCTCTCTCTCTCTCTCTGCCCCTCCCCTGTTCACACTGTCTCTCTCTGTCTCTCAAAAATAAATAAACATTAAAAAAAATTAAAAAAAGAAAAAGGACACCTGGGTGGCTCAGTCAGTTAAGCATCTGACTTCGGTTCAGGTCATGATCTCATGGTTCATGAGTTTGAGCCCCACTCCGACCAGGCTCTGTGCTGACAGCTCACAGCCTGGAGCCTGCTTCAGATTCTGTGTCTCCCTCTCCCTCTGCCCCTCCCCCATTTAAATATTTAAAATAAATGTTAACTCAAAAATAAAAAAATAGAATAAAATAAAGTGTTTTTATTTTTCATCCAGTAGAAAAAAATAAGTGGATAAAGATTATCTGGAGATTTAAATTCTTTCATTCAGCAAATATTTCTTGAGAGCTGCCTTTTGTGCTCAAGTACGGGACATGTGGAAATAAATAAAATTCCATCTCAGCCCCTGTGGGCCTCTGTAAGTAGTGGGAAGACAGGCAGATCAACTGGACACTTGTATTGGGAAGTGGTTAAGAGCATGAGCTCTGGAGTCAGACTCTTTAGGAATGAATCCCAGCTCCCTTACCACTTACTGTGTGACCTTGGGCACATTGCTAAACATTCTTGTGCCTTGGTTTCCTTACTTGGATAATAATACTCTATTTCAATGATTCAAAGACACTTTTCCCCCCATACTATTTTTTTTTAAGTTTCTTTCTTTCTTTCTTTCTTTCTTTCTTTCTTTCTTTCTTTCTTGAGAAAGAGAAAGAGAGAGAGAGAGCACACGCATATGCTCTCAGGGGAGGGACAGAGAAAGAGGGAGACAGAGAGAATCTCAAGCAGGCTCCACACGGTCAGTGCAGAGCCTGACATGGGGCTCGAACTCACTAACCGTGAGATCATGACCTGAGCCAAAGTCAAGAGTCGGACACTTAACTGACTGAGCCATCCAGGTGCACCCTCCTCCCCTCACTTAAAAATCTCCAAAAATAAGGATGCATCTTATTATACATGGTGTGCTATGGTTAAATTGGCAGTTTATTTTTAAGAGAGAAAGACAGAGCACGAGCCAGAGAGGGGCAGAAAGAGAAGGAGACACAGAATCCGAAGCAGGCTCCAGGCTCCACACTGTCAGCACAGAGCCCGATGTGGGGATCAAACTCAAAAACTGTGAGATCATGACCTGAGCCAAAGTCGGATGGAGGCTCAACCTACTGAGCCACCCAGGCACCCTTGGCAGTTTAATTAGAACATAAAATAATGGTGTTTCTTGCAACCAATTGTGCCTTACCTTTCATAAAATGAGGATGAAGTGAGTTTTAATTGCTGAGTTAAAATGCACTGAACATTTAAGTGAGCTAAAATGCACTGAATAGTTCTAGGAACATAGCAAGTACTCAATACACATTAGCTGTTACTATAATTGATGGTGAGTGCTTTGATACATACTTAATTTTATAAGAAGAGTTATTAACTCAACTGAGGGAATCACAGAGGACTTCTCAGAAAAGGTGACGTTTGAGCCCATTCTGGAAGAAAAAGAATTTAGCTAGAGGAAGGGGTCTGGGATGCTGGGCAGATGGCTCAACATGGGCAAAACTGCTAGGGCACAATCTCTCATGTCACCCTGGGTAACAGCAAGTCGTTGATTTTGACTGGATCCAAAGGTGCAGAGAATGATATGGCAGAAGACGAGGGGAGAGGGAGTGCAAGGGCCAGAGAGTGAAGGGTCTTACCTGCCATGCCATGGGCATCACTATTTGAAGGTGGTAGGGAGCCATTGGGAGGTTAAAGTAGAAGAGTATCATCAACAAGGGGTACCTGGCTGGCTTAGTCAGTGGAGCCTGTGACTCTTGATCTTGGGGTCATGAGTTCGAGCCCCATATTGAGGGTAGGGTTTACTTAAAAAAAAAAAATCAATCGGATTGGCATCTTAAAGGTTTCTTTCACATTTTTTATTCTGCACCAATATGGAGGACGTACTGGGGACAGACATGGAGAAAGGGAGGCTGGTGAGGAGTCTTGCAGTTAGTTATCCACAGGACACAACTCCAGGCTGAACCAAGAAATTAATTGCCAATGGAGAGGAGACGAGAGCAACAGAAGATACGAAGGAAATGGAATCACTTGTGAGATTGAAGAGTGAGTGGGCAGAGCTCCAAGATTACACCCAGGTTTCTGCCTTTGGTGCCTTTCAAAAATTTAACCTGAATTGAGAATTTACCATATGTTGAGCTCTTCATAAAAGCCTTTACGTCTAGGGGTGCCTGGGTGGCTCAGTCGGTTAAGCGTCTGACTTCAGCTCAGGTCACGAGCTCACAGTTCATGAGTTCAAGCCCCGCGTCGGGCTCTGTGCTGACAGCCTGGAGTCTGCTTCTGATTCTGTGTCTTCCTCTTTCTCTGTCCTTCCCCCATTCACACTCTCTCTATCTCTCTCAAAAATAACTAAACATTAAAAAAAAAAAGAAACAAAGCCTTTATGCCTAATCTATCTTTTCATCTTTGCAACAATCCGTGAGGGGTACTTTGACCTTCATTGTATAGATGAGGGAAGTGCCGCTCAGAGAGCTTGGAGGCCCTGTTCAAGGTTACCCAGCAGCTCCTGTTATTTCCGTGACCAGTAAAAGGTTCTTATTGCGAACAAAGGGTCCTGCCGCTGGAAATTGAAAAGTCAAAGTTTAATTTTTTTTTTTAATGTTTTATTTATTCTTGAGAGAGAGAGGGAGAGAGAGACAGAGGATGAGTGAGGGAGGGGCAGAGAGAGAGCGGGACACGGAATCCGAAGCAGGCTCCAGGCTCTGAGCTGTCAGCACAGAGCCCGATAACGGGGCTCGAACCCACAAGCAGTGAGGTCATGACCTGAGGCGAAGTCGGATGCTCAACCGACTGAGCCACCCAGGCACCCCATTTGCACTCCTTTTAAAGGTCAGGGCCAGTGCTGCTTCCTCCATAGTCTTCCCCTCCCGTTCTAGCCCAGAGTCATGTTGCCTTTCTCCAAACTGCAGGGGATACTGTCTTGGCTCCTTACTGGACATCCAATCACACACTACTTTGCACTGTCGCTTTACTTTACTATGTGTATATTTCTTATTTCCTTGTGGGAAATAAAAGCCATTTCTTCGAAAGCTAGGAAGTGACTCCACACTTCCGTCTACTTGCCTCCAGTGCCCAGCACTGATTGATTCTTAACCAAAGATCCACCTTTTGTTTACCTTATTTTCTTAAAAAAGACTTAATTTTTTAAAGCAGTTTTAGACTACAATAAAACTGAGAGGAAGGTACAGAGATTTCCTGTATACCTGTTATCCCCACACATGTATAGCTCCCCCATTATCAGCATCCCCCACCAGAATTGTGCATTTGTTACAGTTGATCATCTACATTAGCACATTAACACATCATCAACCACAGTCCGTAATTTATGATTCACTCTTGGTGGTGTACATTCTGTGGGTATGGATAAGTGTATAATGACACGTATCCATCAGTATAGTATTTTACGGAATGTATTCACTGCTCTCGAAATCCTCTGTGCGCTGCCTGTTTGTCTCCCCCGCCCAACTCCTGAAGCCCACTGATCTTTTTATTTAATTTTATCTTTTTCCTTTGTTTTGCCTTTTCCAGAATGTCCTGTAGTTGGAATCATACAGCGTGTAGCCTTTTCAGATTGCCTTCTCTTCGTAATATTATATTTCGAGATAGAGAGAGAGCAGAGCAAGCATGGGTTGGGGAGGGGCAGTGGATGAGAGAGAGAGAGAGAGAGAAAGAGAGGGAGGGAGGGAGGGAGGGAGGGAGGGAGGGAGGGAGGGAGGGAGACAGAGACAGAGAATATTAAGCAAACTCCATGCCCATCTGGGACCCCATGGGTCCTCATGGGACCTCATGACCTGAGCTGAAATTAAGGGTCAGATGCTTAACCGACTAAGCCACCCAGGTGCCCTGGTGCCTGGGGTTTCTTCATTTTTTTTTTTTTTTTTTTTAATGTTTACTTTTGAGAGAGACAGACAGACAGACAGACGGACACAGAGAGAGAGACAGAGGACGAGCAGGGGTGGGGCAGAGAGAGAGGGGGACACAGAATCCTAAGCAGGCTCCAGGCTCTGAGCTGTCAGCACAGAGCCCGACGTGGGGCTCAAAGTCACAAACTGTGGGATCATGACCTGAGACGAAGTCGGATGCCCAACCGACTGAGCCACCAGACTTCCCAAGGGATTTCTTCATTTTTAAGGTCACCAGTTCCTTTCTAGGAGTACTGAGTGTGTTTAGAGCACACTTCAGAGAAACACCACTCCTGACCTAAAGCTTCTCCAATATTTGTTATTTTTATTGATGCAGCAACGCCACAATTAAAAAATCAAAATATAGAGGGAATTGGTCCACAGTAGTAACATTGTGACACATTGGCTTTTTGTAAATGGGTCTTGGTTGTCCAGATGACACGAAGGCTAGGAGGTGTATAACACAGTGTACTTATTCCACCACTTTTTGGATCTGGCAAGAGATTACTTCGGATTTGAGCGTGAACTGTTAAATTGTAATCTTGGCGAATACAGTTAGATGTTTTTTTGTTTTTTTTTTAATGTTTTTATTTATTTTTGAGACAGAGATGGAGCATGAGCAGGGGAGGGGCAGAGAGATGGGGAGACACAGAATCTGAAGCAGGCTCCAGGCTCTGAGCTGTCAGCACAGAGCCCGACGCGGGGCTCGAACTCACGGAGTGTGAGATCGTGACCTGAGCCGAAGTCGGACGCTCAACTGACTGAGCCACCCAAGGCGTCCCAGATGTTTTTTTTTTAAAGATTAGGTAAATCTGCCATTTATGGGGGCAAGAAATAGACTTTGCATTGACTAACACTGTATTCTCTCAAATTAGATGCTGATGGGAAGTTAAGCGTGAAATTTGGGGTCCTCTTCCAAGATGACAAATGTGCCAATCTCTTTGAAGCATTGGTCGGAACTCTCAAGGCTGCCAAGCGAAGGAAGGTTGTTACGTACCCAGGAGAGCTACTCTTGCAAGGTGTTCATGATGATGTAGACATCATATTGCTGCAAGATTAATGTGGTTTGCATATCTTTGTTTATTGTTATTTTTTGTTTCTGGTAAACTGGAATATTAGGTCAAAGGACACACGTGAGCATACTTGATGTATTTTTTATAGAACTTTGAAAACAAAAGGAGACTCTTATTTTAAAAGTCTGCCCTTTTTTATACCTTGAGAAGAATTTATGTATTACACTGTAGAATAAACAAAACCTATCATTTTTCTCAGGAATCTGGTTGGAAAATGGGGGCTCTGAGGCTTTTCTGGTGGGGGTGCAAGGTGTTTCATAAATCATTCTTAGATACTTTCTACAGATATTTGACATTCCATAAAAGCAAGAGGCAGAACTGAAGATCAGCTCCCACAATGAATATTGTACTGTTTATGTAATAAAAACATATAACGATGTTAAAATTGTTGTATTGCCTTATTTTGCCATTTAAGATTTATGTGCCTCTCAAAATCAAGTTTTTGCATCAAGATTAGGTAACTGCAACAGAAGTTATCATAATTGGAAGAAAAAGTTTCTTGAAACTACAGGATTTTACAAGTAGAGGTGCCTGGGGCGCCTGGGTGGCTCAGTCATTTAAGCGTCCGACTTCGGCTTAGGTCATGATCTCACAGTTCATTGGGCTCTGTGCTGACAGCTCGGAGCCTGGAGCCTGCTTCAGATTCTGTGTCTCCCTCTCTCTCTGTCCTTCCCCTGCTTATGTTCTCTCTTTCTCTCTCTCTCAAAAATAAATAAATAAACATTAAAAAAGAAAAGTAGGGTTGTGTTATGATTGGGCCCTATAAAAAATATTGACTTTGATGTCTATTATGTGCTTACCACTGAGGGGCTGTGCCAAAAGAAATGTAACCTAAAACTTCACTTCCTAATTGGATGAGTTAGATTCACCTGACACAACGTAGAAATGTCTATAATTGTGTATTATAGCCTACGGTACAGAATCGAAAACGATACAGAATCTCAAGAAGGGCAAATCCATGAAAACCATGATGGTTGGGAAAGGTATCCTAGAAGAGTGAGAGAATTCGCATGATTGGAGCTGATTATCCAGCAGGGAAGAAGCTGGGAGGGGCGACCCTGATGTCTCAGGTGAGGTAAGACAGGGACACGAATAAGCAAGGCTCGCTCTTGTGACAGGTCGGATGTCAGGTCGACTGGAATGCTAGGGAGAGAGGTGATTCAGACTGGATACACAAGGTCGAATCTGGGAAGCCAGGGAGAAGAGTCTGAACACAAACTGGAGCAGAGAAATTGCATGATGAAAGCGATGTTGGGGCACCTGGGTGGCTCAGTCGGTTAAGCATCTGACTTCAGCTCAGGTCATGACCTTGCGGTTCGTGAGTTTGAGCCCCGCGTCGGGCTCTGTGCTGACAGCTCGGAGTCTGCTTTGGATTCTGTGTCTCCTTCTTTCTCTGCCCCTCCCCTGCTCACGCTCTGTCCCTCTCTCTCAAAAATAAATAAACTTAAAACAAATTAAAAAAAAAAAAAGAAAGAAAGAAAGAAAGTGATGTTTTGTGAAGGTAGCCGTGGCGCTGGTAACTAGGGAGGGTTGTAGACAGCAAAGATGCAACCAGAGAAGCCAGCTAAAACACTGCTCAGGAATCCATGGGGACAGTGATAATGGAAAAGCAGAGGGAGGATGGACTGACTCCAAGCACATTTTTAAAGTTGAAACTCATCAATACCCTTTCAATTACGACAAGACCCCGATTCAAACTAGATTAAGCAACAGCAGTATTCACTGGCACTTCGTAGTCCTTGCTAACATTTACAGAGCATTTGCTATGCTGATCCTCATACAACTCTGTGAGTAGGTATGTGTTACCTCCCATTTTTATAGATGACGCAAGAGATGCACAGAGAAGTTAAACAGCTTGTCCAAGTGCACCGAGCCAGAAATGGGCAAGTCAGAATCATCTGGCGCAAGTCCAGGGATGGGATGGACTTAAGGAGCGACTGGCTGCAGGGGGTCAAACAGCGTCAAAACCCTCTGGCTTTCCATGTTGGTACTGATGCCTCTTTGCTTCAATCTCATTCTCTTTCTACTTTAAACAGCCTTCCTGCGTGTAGCCAGGAAGATGTCTGCTGGTAGTTGCCAATTCACATACTCCTAGATTAGCAACCCTAGTGGAAGGAGAATCTGTTTTACCTAATTATGAATTCTAGGAGAGGAACCCTGGCCCCACCTGCAGCACGAGCCTACCCCTTTGACCGGTAACAAAGGAATGCCAGAGGAATCAGGTACGGTGAATTGACAGGCCTAGGTCACATGCTTGTTTCCAAGGGAGGATAGGGTAGGTATTGTGCTTTACAGCCTCACCTCAAAGAGCAGAGGGGTAGTTCCCCACCTCCCCCCAAAAAATTGGATACTGGGTATATGGGAACAGCATAAGTTTCCTATGTAAGAGTCCTTTTGAAGGATGACTCCTTAGAACAGTGTGGCAGAAAATAAAAGATAAAGGAGAGGACATGGTTGAAAGCCACACCAGATGTGGGGTCAGTGACTGAGAATAACTTATTTAACAGAGATAGAATTAGATGGAGCAGGAGGGTGGTTTTCGAGTTTCATTTGGGCCTGGTGAACTTGAGGTGCTTAGAGTGGAAAAGTGTAGAGAGCAGGTGAGGATTTGGTTCTGGAGCCAGGTGAATGTTCAAGAATATAGACAGGCTTGAGAATTAAGGTTCAAGACTGATTTCATCTCAATTTTGATGTGGGCAGATAACCATAATTCTGCCTTTATTATTATTATTAAGTTGACATTTTTATTATCGGGCACTTAGAAAACACAAAAGACCCACGGTGCCTGGGTGGCCCAGTCTGTTAAGCATCTGACTTCTTGATTTCGGCTCAGGTCATGATCTCACTCGTGGTTCATGAGTTTGAGCCCCATGTAACAGCACTGAGCCTGCTAGGATTCTCCCTCTCCTTCTTTCTCTGTCCCTCCCCACCCTCAAAGTAAGTAAATAAACATTAAAAAAAAACACAAAAAAGCATATAAGCTATAGGCTAAGAAATTGAAGCAACCTTTGGAGGAAAGCAGTCTGGGAAACTCCTATATGAAGTGCTTTTTGGAGAGGAGGTTGACCTCATGTAATCAGACTTCCTTAAAAAATCTGCAAAAGTAAGTTGAAATAGTTAATCTATCACTTTGTTTAGTGTCTTCGTGGTCACTATTAAGCGACGTTTTAAAATTTCAAGCCCTAATGATTTAGAATTTGGTAAGTTTCCCAGAAAAGACATATCCACATGATTGTTTATTTTGAGAAAACTGACAGCATTAACATTCTTATCTACCACTGACATTTGTGATACAGTTTTACATAGTTTCCTTCAGATTCGAGAGAGTCAATTCCTTTGTAATGACTTCATTTTTGGATAGTTCTTATTTGGATCACGGTCTTAAACATTCAAAATCATAAATTTGTGTTCTTTTGAGCCAGATTTACAGTGAAAATCATCTTTCTCGACTATAAATTACATTCCAGGTAATCATCTCAGTAATGAGTGCCATTGGCTATAGGTGGGTGGGAGTTAGAAATTATGAACAGTTGTACACAAACAATTCCTCATGCAAAAAAAAAAAAAAAATGTATAGTGTCTACTTTTCCCAAGTCACTGTGCTAGGCATTAGGGGATATTAAAGCAAGGCAAAATAAGAATAAATAAAATTTGATTCCAGTCTTCAAAGAGAAACAAACGATTTGTACAATGTATATTAAATATAGTGGAAGCTTTGGGTAGGTGATCTAGGAGACAGATAACACAAATGATGAATTGTTCCCAGGGGAAACTGGGATGAGGTGAAATTTGTCTTAAAGCAGCAGAATGATCGAGAAGCACTTTTCTGGTGCAATGGTTTCAAATGAAGAGAAAGGCAAGTGGCTTAAGGTAAGGAAGGAAAGGAATACTGTGAGCTGAGGCTGGAAAAAAGGTTGGGGCATGATTTTGAACTCTTTAGAAGAAACAGTTCTAAGAGTATGTATTAATAATGGTGAATTATAAAGAACTGTTAAAGAAAACTTCTATAAAATAATGTGGCAAATGCTACTGATTATGAAGTGACTTTAAGTTGTAAGTTCCACAATAGTGCTATCTTGTATATTGTGATTATATAAGGCAATCTATAATTGTAGCTTATCATCTTTATAGAGAATGACCTTTAATTGAAAATTTGACTACATTGACCACTTTTGCTCACTCAAATTCCCTTAAGAAATCCAAGCACCCCCTGTGTCTTGGAGACATGGCTTAAAAATAAGTTACAGAACTACTGACTTGAGGAATTTGTCGTAATTGAGCACCAACATCCCAGATTTCCCAAGTGCCTGGGCTACTTCCTATGGTTCCAAACAAGGAGAGAAAGAGCTATGGACTGATAGACAAAATACAAACATATGTGATGTCAAGGGAATAAGCCTGCTTTTCTGTGTGGCATGTGGTACTGGCCTTATTAATTTATAGCCTCATACATCTAGAAAAAGTCAAGAGAGAGGCATGCACCTTTAACTTATTTATCGTCAAATAGTCTTGGAGTTTCCTCTTTCTTAACAACAGATGTGAATAACTCTTCGAAGAAAACTCACTCCTCAAAAGCCTTTTAAGATGAGAAATCAAAAATGACCGTATTTTTCTAGAGGACAATTCCATGACAACCCCTTTCTTGTGGTTTTTGTTTATCTCTACAGACTCAACAAAAGGTTTCTTTCTTTCTTTCTTTCTTTCTTTCTTTCTTTCTTTCTTTCTTTCTCTTTCTTTCTTTGTGAGAGAGAACAGGCAAGTAGGGGAGGGGCAGAGAGAGGGGGAGACAGAAGGTCTGAAGCAGGCTCTACGCTAACAGCAGAGAGCCAGATGAGGGGCTCGAACTCACAAACTGTAAGATCATGACCCGAGCTGAAGTCAGACGAGTAACTGAGCCACCAAAGCACCCCTCAGCAAAAGGTTTCTTTAATTTTTTTTTTTTGTTTGTTTCTATAGTTCTCCTTTTACGTTTCAGTGAGAATTAGTGAGAATTTAGTGTTTTAGTGAGACATTTTTGGTTAGAAGGAATGGGGACAAACTTTTTTTGTCCCCCATTTTTTGTCCCATTAAACAGGGATTAACTATCAGGATGTATACAAGGCAATTAGGAAGATAAAGTTACTCACCGAAATCCGAAGACAGTGCAATGTGCCCACAGTCAGGGGCTTCTGGAGATGAGGGACTCCTAATCAGACAGCGTCAGAAGAGCTTCTGTAGTTTTTCAAGATCTTGGTGCTCCAGAGATTGTGAGTCAGTAGATCTGGAGGGGCCTCGGCGTTTCCAGGAGGGAAATATCCCAGCATGTCCCAGACTGATTCGGATGGGCAGCTCTAGGGAAGAACCCCTCCTCGCTGCTTTCCAGCATCGCTGTTAATACCGCTCAGCTGTGTTCGTGGAGCCACTTTCCAGTTGCTTCTCCTCCCGCTTCAATTAGCTTCCTCATCCTCTGTCTTTTCTGTAATTCATAGCTTCTACGTAAGTTTTCCTTTGCTCCCTCATGGCTTGGATTTATTAGTGTCAGTTCTTGCTGCTAGCTGTCCCATGCGCTGTATGTCTGTAGGTGTAAATTAAACGCTTAATAGGACGACGCTGACTTGCTCGGTTTGCCCTTAGATGTCAGAACAGCTTGCGCCAGGCCACCCACTAGGTCAATGGCAAGCTTAAAAAAGTACTTGGTTAGCCTCACTTCCCCGGGCCAATCAGGTTTGACTAGGAGGATAGGTGGGCGGGGCATAGAACTCAGCGCTGCTATTTGTTAACAAGGTCTGTGAGTTGAACTGCCTGCGGATCTGGCAGGTAATGTGATCGCATTCTAAGGATTTCCTCAGGTTTTCTGTGATTTATGATAGACTATAAACACATTAACTTTCAATTTGGAGGATATGCCACCCCCCCCCCTTAAACATAAAAAATAAAAAATATTTCCTTGGGGCTCCTGGGTGGCTCAGTCAGTTAAGCAACCGACTTCTGCTCAGGTTGTGATCTCAAGGGTTGTGAGTTTGAGCCCCGCATTGGGCTCTGTGCTGAGAGTGCAGAGTCTGCTTCGTGTTCTCTTTCTACCTCTCCCTGCCCCTCTCCAGCTCTCTCTCTCTCTCTCAAAAATAAATGAATAAACTTAAAAAAAAATTTCCTCGACATATTAGATGTACTTTTAGAGTCCATGATTAAGAAATATATAACACAAAACATACAAAATACAGAAAGCTACTATGACTTCAACAAAAGTTTTAAGAGTTTGTATGTTTTTTTAATGTTTATTTAATTTTGAGAGAGAGAGAAAGAGAGAGAGAGAGAGAGAGAGAGAGAGAGAGAGAGCATGAGTGGGGGAGGGGCAGAGAGGGAGATAACAGAATCCGAAGCAGGCTCCATGCTTTGAGCTGTCAGCACAGAGCCCGCCACAGGGCTTGAACCCATGAACTAATCCGATCATGACCTAAGCTGAAATCAATCGCTTAACCAACTGAACCACCCAGGCGCCCCTGTTTTGTTTTTGTTTTTGTTTTTTAATATATGTTTATTTTTGAGAAAGAGAGCACAAGAGGGGGAGGACAGAGAGAGGGAAACAGAAGATCCTTGAAGTGAGCTCTGTGTTGACCGCAGGGAGCCCGATGTGGGAATCGGGCTCATGAACTCAAGATCATGGCCTGAGCTGATGTCAGTCGCCTAACCGACTGAGCCACCCAGGGATCCCAAGAGTTTGTATATTATTAATCGTGAGAGTAATGCTTGCTCTTTAAAGATAATAGTACATTTATTATGTATACAAGGCATATCATTTATCTACAGAAAATGCCTGGTGCCCGTATAATTTCTTGGGCTCCTTGAACTAACTCTGTGGTGTCTTAGGAGTGCTCAGCCCACAGGTTAGAAATGACTTCGTGGCACAATAAGCTCACATCCTGTAGCAGGAAAGCCTGCGTTTGAACCTCGAGGTTTACTACTCACTAGCTTCCTTTCTCAGAATCAGTGGTGGTTCTACGTTTCCTCTCCTTGAATCTGGGCAGGCTTGTAACGACTTCAGCAAGTAGAATGCGGTGAAAGTAATGCTAGTGATTTTTGAGGGAGTAATGCTAGGTCCCAAATGGCCACAGAGCAACTACCTGACACTTGTAACGCAATGTTCAAAGGGAAAGCAGGGCTTTAGCGATGCTTGATCAAACAAATCAGTGATACCCCTAAGATCCTGTTTTGTTTCTTTCTGTTTCTCCATTCTGCCTTTTGTGATAGCAGTTTCATTGATTTCATTCTAAGTCTTTCCTTCTGGTCAAAAAGTAGGTGCCAACAATTCCTGGGGTGACATGGGCCTTTGGGGAGAGAGAGAGAGAAAGAGAGAGAGCAAGTGACAATGGGGCTCCAAATTAGTAAAAGTAGCATCAGTAGACTGTAGCTTCCAGTGATGTTGTGAAGTCAGGTGGCATGCTAATTCCTCAACACTTACGTGACTTTATTGTGGAAAGTGGAAACTTTTATGATCCTTTTATTTCTAGTGTTCTAAAGTTTTGCTGGTATGGATAATCTTTTTCGCTTTTATTTTGGGCATCGGACTGACACTTTCCATCTGGACACTTAGGTTTTTTTAGTGTGAGGAAGTTTTCTTGTGTTATTTCTTTGATCATTTCTTTCCCTTCATTTCTTCTGTTTTGTTTTGTTTCTTTCTGGAACTGTTTTTAGGTGAATGCTGGGCACTACTGAATTGATACTCTGATTTTCTAATGATTTCCTCCAATTTTTTGTCTTTTTCCAATCTCCTTTCTAGGAGATTTATTTTGCTTTATTGTTTAAAATTACTAGTTACAATTATATTTTGATATTTTAATGTCCAATTCTTTTATTAAAGGATAGCATTCTGTTCCTGTTTCATGTCTCATCTCTCTGACGATATTAATTAGGGTGTCATCAATGTTTTCTTCTACTTTCTGTATTGTGTCTTTTAACCGGAAGTTTTGGGTTTTTTTTCTCTTTGTGTGTATCTGTTTTTTTGTGTACTTTTGCTGGAGTATTCCTTCAGACAACCTAGAAATCTTTGGCTCTCTATTAATATTTAATAGTCAATCACTAAAAAAATTATAGGAGGTTTTGGGATGGTGAGCAGTTTTTGCTAACATGTACTAGTGAGCTTTGCTATATGGCAATCAGATGGTAAGCAAGCTTTTCATTGTAAAAATCCCAAACATCAACATTGTAGGGTTCCCCCCACCCGACGCCATTTAGTTTCTTCTGAGAAGGATTCAGCTATTTTCTGCCTGGATGGATCCCATAGGTGCTAGCATTCTGGAAGCAGAGTAAGGGCACAGGCTGAGGGTCCTACTCTTCAACCAGCAAACTATTTACTCCTCTGTTTTCAGCTTTGCTCTCTGCCATACCTGGGGTTCTCTGTTATAGAGATACTTCCTCTCAATTTTTCCAGAGACCTTGGACCCTGTACAGTGGGGAGGAGGGATAGATTTTTGGGTCCATGGAGAAGGTCTACCAGCTCAGTGTGTAGACGATTGACCACTCTCCCTAATTTCAGTCACATAATTCATTTTGCCTTTAAGGGTTCCCTGGAAGAACCATGTTCAGGGCTTCTCTGGGGCTCTGTGGGGGTGGCTTGGCTCAACTCCTGCTAGTATCCCTCCCTCTCCATAGGTGCTTAGGTGGCATCTTTCTCAAGTCTATTATCATTCTTCCATCTGCTTTCCAATCTCTAGAGATTATTAATGTCACTCATCAGCTATTGTATCCCCTCACATTCTCTTTGTCTTTGTGACTTTGTGACTTTTTTCACCTATTTGCTACAGTTTAAGAGCAGGTTTCTCAAGTGTGTAAAAAAAATTCCACTTGGCCCTCAGATGTGTAAAAAAAAAAAAAAAACAACAACAAAAAGAACAGATTCAGGAGAAAGAGTTTTACCATATTTAGCTGGAAGATCTCCCCCTTTTTCTTATTCCTAAACTGTTGTCTCTAATCGTTTTGCTCTAAGACTCCCAGATCTAAAGTGTAGGAACCCCAGAGTTCATTTTTAGCTCTACTTTGTCATCAGCTGTGTTGGAGGTCACTGTCATGCCAATTTTCCAGCCTATAATACATCTGTAGCCCTCTTAAGGCAAGCTTTGCTTGATTATTGCTGCATCTGAATCCTTCAACCTCCAGAACACTCAGGCAGGGATGATCAGGAAAGCAGGTGTGGGGTACCAGGGAAATCTCAGAAAGAACTTGTCCTTGGAAGATGTGGGATTTAGGAGACTGGGAATACAATCGAGGCTTATCACATTTTATTTCATGCGAGTGTATTCTAAGAAACAGACAAGGAAGTGTAAGAAGCAAAGGAGAAGAAATAGCACATCATATCCAGAAATGGTAGATCTTACAAAATTAAAAAATGGGAATAGAAAACATAAGATAATTATTTAAGGACTGATTACAGAATGTATCGGGCATCTCTTTATCTAATTGTCAAGCAATTCAATAACAATTATCTGTCTCATTAAATAGGTGCCAAATTAACTTTGTGGAATGCACCATTTGATTAGAATAGTAAACAGTCTGCACAGATATTCAATATTTATTGTTTGTTGATATTGTAATCAGCAGAGAAAGAGCTTGCTGACAGCTGGCTGCAGAGAGGCAAAGGGTATTAGCAACGAGAGACCATGATAAAGGTGAGGTATTTTGGAGCTGGACTCAACCACAGAGTTCAGGACTCTACCATTGCAGCCAGGAGGCATTCAGCCAATCAAAGAACTAGATCCTTGGCTTGGAGTGGTGGGCAAGTCTAAGACTTTGTCTCTTCTCATCTGTAAAATTGGAGAAACAATAATAATAATATACCTAACTCTAGGATTATTGTGAGAATTCAATGTTTAAAATACAATAATTGCTCAATAAGTGTTGTTGCTATTAGTTGCTGTTGGGGTTGTAATTGTTATCATTATTTGTCTCATGCTGTACTGAAGTAAACTGAGGGCTCCTGGGTGGCACCTGACTTCGGTTCCGGTCATGATATCATGGTTCATGGTTCGAGCCCCGTGTCAGGCTCTGTGCCAACAGCTCAGAGATTCTGTGTTTCCCTCTCTCTCTGTCCCTCCCCTGCTCACACTCTGTCTCTCTCTCTCTCTCTCTCTCTCTCAAAAATAAATAGACATTTTTAAAAATTGAAAAAAAGAAAGAAAGAAAGAAAATAACCTGAACCTCAAGGTTGACTGATCGCAAGCAGAGGAAGTGGTCAAGGTCAAGGTCTCACTGCATCAGACTTCAAGAGGAGGAAACAAGGCTTACTGAAAGTCACAGGACTAAATCCAGAGAGTAATTTACAAACAATAGTTTTTCTTTTGGTAGGTTCTTGTTTAAAGGCCAAATCTCTACCTCCCATCACGTATCACACCTTTGTCCATCCTATGGTGACTTTATCTTTTTGTTCACTGATGAATCTCCAGTACCTAGAACAGTGCTGGCATATAATAGGTGCTTAATACATAGTTGTTGAATAAATGGATGAATGAAAGTCTGGATGATGAATTTAGTAGAATTCAGAAATTATTCAGAATTTGGTTGTTGTTCTGAGCATCAGGAGAATGCTCGTGTATCATGGTCACTTTCAGCTTAAAATAATAGGAAAGAATATGGGTTGGCAGCTATATTCTTTGATTTGGCAGTGTGCTATAGTTTTTTTTTTTTTTATCAGCATTTTGGCAGCTTTTATTATACAGTGTTTGGATGATAAACGAGTACTTTCTTACAGAAAGGTAACACATGGCTCTTGCATTTTATGAAATAACAAACCCTTCATTTCATTGCTGGATTTTTAGAATATGTTTCATAATCAGAGAGAAAAAAGTGAGACTTTGCAAGGCTGATACAAAATTGAAAAATTATGGGATAAATCCAGAACAATCTAGTCTTGGGTTTGTGGTCATTTGGGAAGTAGAGCCCTTATATACACAGGAGCTTGTGATGTTGGGGGAGGAGGGTGGGGGGGATGGGGACAGAATAGCAGCCATCTTCTCAGAGGGTTGTGGCCTATAGAGGTTTCCACTATAAACATGCCTGGCTAAAGAGGCTGTTGTTGAGTAAAACATTCCCAAGGTGACTAAAGAACAAGAGTAAGGAATGGTAGATTTGGATAAAAGTTTGGAGAACATTTATTTTGGAGTAACAATAAGTTTGGAAGTTTGGAGAGACCTCAACTTCTGGATTGAGAGAGAAGGAATGGCAAAGGTCAGGGCAGACAGTAGAATAAGAAAGGGGGGCTTATGCAGTGGATGTGGGGCAGAGATACCAACAGAGGAGGAACAGGGCAGCATGTGGCCTAAAGGAACAGTTGTTTGTATATTCTAGATTAGGACTGTGATTTTCAAAATGGGGTCCATCTCAGGGTCATCTTGAGGAGCCTCAAACTGGTCTAAATATACCAGGTATTTCTTTGATGATTAGGAGCGAGTGACTTTCATTTTACCTAGAGCTAAGAGATGCTTCCTAGAAACCTGCTAAGAAAGCTAAGAGTTGCTGGAACCAGAAAAGACCCTGAATAGCCAAAGCAATCTTGAAAAAGAAAACCAAAGCAGGAGGCATCACAATCCTGGCCTTCAGGCTGACAAGACTTCATCAAGACAGTATGGTACTGGCACAAAAACAGACACTCATATCAGTGGAACAGAATAGAGAACTCAGAAATGGACCCACAAACATATGGCCAACTAATCTTTGACAAAGCAGGAAAGAACATCCAATGGAATAAAGACAGTCTCTTCAGCAAGTGGTGCTGGGAAAACTGGACAGAGACATGCAGAAGAATAAACCTGGACCACTTTCTTACACCATACACAAAAATAAACTCAAAATGGA
This sequence comes from Leopardus geoffroyi, assembly GCF_018350155.1. NCBI lineage: Eukaryota > Metazoa > Chordata > Mammalia > Carnivora > Felidae > Leopardus > Leopardus geoffroyi. The sequence goes on from NC_059332.1 coordinate 125,574,791, forward strand.
TGAAAGACCTAAATGTAAGACAGGAAGCTATCAAAATCCTTGAGGAGAAAGCAGGCAAAAACCTCTTTGACTTTGGCCGCAGCAACCTCTTACTCAACACGTCTCAGGAGGCAAGGGAAACAAAAGCAAATATGAACTATTGGGACCTCATCAAAATAAAAAGCTTCTGCACAGCGAAGGAAACAATCAACAAAACTAAAAGGCAACCAATGGAATGGGAGAAGATATTTGCAAACGACATATCAGATAAAGGGTTAGTATGCAAAATCTATAAAGAACTTATCAAACTCAACACCCCAAAACCAAATAATCCAATGAAGAAATGGGCAAAAGACATGAATAGACACTTCTCCAAAGAAGACATCCAGATGGCCAACCGACACATGAAAATGCTCAACATTACTCATCCTCAGGGAAATAAAAATCAAAACCACAATGAGATACCACCTCACACCTGCCAGAATGGCTAACATTAACAACTCAGGCAACAACAGATATTGGCAAGGATGCGGAGAAAGAGGATCTCGTTTGCACTGCTGGCGGGAATGCAAGCTGGTGCAGCCACTCTGGAAAACGGTATGAAGGTTCCTCAAAAAATTAAGAATAGAACTACCCTACGACCCAGCAATTGCACTACTAGGTATTTATCCAAGGGATACAGGTGTGCTGTTTCGAAGGGCCACATGCACCCCAATGTTTATAGCAGCATGATCCACAATAGCGAAAGTATGGAAAGAGCCCAAATGTCCATCGATGGATCAACGGATGAATGGATAAAGAAGATGTGGTATATATATATATATATATATATATATATATATATATATATAATAGACAATGGAATATTACTTGGCAATTAAAAAGAATGAAATCTTGCCATTTGCAACTGTGTGGATAGAACTAGAGGGTATTATGTTAAGTGAAATTAGTCAGTCAGAGAAAGACAAATAATCATATGACTGCACTCATATGAGGACTTTAAGACAGAGAACAGATGAACATAAGGGAAGGGAAGCAAAAATAATATAAAAACAGGGAGGGGGACAAAACATAAGAGACTCTGAAATATGGAGAACAAGCACAGAATTACTGGAGGAGTTGGGGGGGGGGGCACTAAATGGGTAAGGGGCATTAAGGAATCTACCCCTGAAACCATTGTTGAACTACATGCTGACTAACTTGGATGTACATTTAAAAAATAAAATAAAAAATTAATTAATTAAATTAAATTAAATTAAAAAAAAAGAAGAAACTAAGAGTTGCTGAACTTAGGGTAAGCTGAACGTAATGCATATTAAGGTTGACAAAGAACCTGACTCAGTAGCCTGCCGACAAGTCTGGTTGGTTTGCAGTCCTGCGCTTGCTGTAGAGTTCGTATCGCACACGCACATAGTGATGGACAGAATTCCCACACTTATTTGAAGGGGTATTTTGTTTAATGGCGTATCATCAGTGCTTTATTGCATTTATCATGATTTCCAGTGGCTACCATTCTGGCTAATTAATGACAAACCGTGAATTTAGCTTCATTATGATAAATTTGCTTGTTGCTTATGTTAAAATATTTCTTTGATTTGTTTTCTGTTTGGTTTGGTTATGTTAAAATAAAAAACAAATGGAGACCGGCCTTGAAAATTCCCTGAGCGGATGAAAACCAGTTTAGTCCTACAAACTTAATTTAGCTTATTTTGCAAGACTAACTTGACCTGGGTCATTTCTTGCTTACGCCTCTGGAAATCACAAACAAAACGTAAACCGTTCTTCAGAATTTATATGAGGTAACCACTAGCCAACTCCCTATCATTTAAGGAAATCCTAATGTTATTTTAATTCTGATTCTAGTATTATAATTAATCACTGTGAAGAATAAACAGTCATTGCTTTCTCATTATATTAGCTATTTTATAGTAGTATATTCTGAGCCTCATTCCAGGTTTTGGTTTGAATGCTCTCTGTTTGCAAACTGTCTTTTGTAAGTTTTTTTTTTTTATTTTTTTTTAACGTTTATTTATTTTTGGGAAACAGAGAGACAGCGTGCAAGCAGGGGAGGGGCAGAGAGAGGGAGACACAGAATCCGAAGCAGGCTCCAAGCTCTGAGCTGTCAGCACAGAGCCCGATTCGGGGCTCGAACACGAAGCATGGGATCATGACCTGAGCGGAAGTTGGATGCTCAACGACTGAGTCACCCAAGCGCCCCACAAACGGTCTTTTTGATGAATGCACAATAAACTTTTAGTAATTACTACTTCGGTGATTTATTTGGCTTACTTCTTTATGAACTTTTGACAAGTCGAACATTTGCAAGTGGTGACACATCTTTGAGGCAATGGTATTTGTGGCTTACGATTTTCCCTAAAACTAGGCTTTGACCTATGGATAATCTACTCTATTGCTAGAGAAGATGCGTCCACAAAACCTACAACATGTGCTGTTAGAGCAATTGTCTGTTTTTATCACTTATTTTTTTCCCCTGGTAGAAATGAGACCCTTTGGTGGTGCTCGGGGACATTATTCTTACTTAAATGTACCATGGTTCAAAAAGTTTGAGCTACAATGTTCAAAAAATAGCTCGATAAGGGGCGCCTGGGTGGCGCAGTCGGTTAAGCGTCCGACTTCAGCCAGGTCACGATCTCGCGGTCCGGGAGTTCGAGTCCCGCGTCAGGCTCTGGGCTGATGGCTCAGAGCCTGGAGCCTGTTTCCGATTCTGTGTCTCCCTCTCTCTCTGCCCCTCCCCCGTTCATGCTCTGTCTCTCTCTGTCCCAAAAATAAATAAACGTTGAAAAAAAAAATAAAAAAAAAAAATAGCTCGATAAAACTTATAACAAACGACAGCTGCTTGTTGTACGTTGGTGACATTAGGGAAATGTCCTACAAGCTAAAATTCCCGTGGAAATTGTCACGTTATGATACGAGTCTTCCCGTCACTTCAAGTTATCAAATACTTGGGAGTACTAGGTTTCATGATTCAGTAAGACTTGGTTGCAAAGCATGACAGACCAGCCTCAGGCAGACAGGAGGGGGAGCAAGGGAAGAGCTGGTAAGTCTGGGGCCAAGGAAGCAAATGCCTCTGCAGCCCTGGGTTTCTAAGAAGCGGTCATGGTATGTGTGTGGCTCCAAGCTGACCCAGTTGGGTTGAAGGTATCCATCCCTGTAATTCAGACAGGCTGACTCCGGGAGCTACGTGAATCCTGAATTCTAGCCCACAGCCTTAGATCTTCAACTAGGCAAAAGCATGGATGCTTCTGGCTTATTTATATTCCAAGCCAGACTCCTCCCTGCTGTGTTCGAGTGTCTCCAAGGCTCGTCTCAACCCAACAATAAGTGAGACATGAGGAGGGAGGACAGGCATGCTGGGAATAAAGGTCTGGGGCCCAGAATGGTTTTTATGAACAGGTTCGGGTGTCTTCAGAGGCTCTTTCATGCAGTGACTCGTGTAGTAGAAGAAGAGGAAGAAAGGGAAAGAATAGAAAACAGACAAACCAACAACCCTCCCCAAAGCAACTCTCCAGGCTCTCTTTTAGGATCTGCCAAAACCCCAACTGACTCTTTTCTTCTATTCTTCTCACAGCACATTGAATGCTAAACGTTCAAGTATCATCTGCATTGCTATCAGCCCTCCGCCCAAAGGGGAGGGCTTTGAGAGGCCAGAACACCCCCCCTCCCCCCCCCCCGCAGGGGTGGCTCATTTAGAGAGAGGGTGGGCACAGGGTCACTGTGCCCCTCTGGGCAACTGTTCAGGCAAAAGGGGGGAGGGTTATGACCTCTGTTAGCACCTCCCCTGAAGCAGAAATCACGGGCCCATGTGGCATCCTGTCGTAATTTTTCTTTATGGGAAGTGCAAATGAAGACGTTTCTTCAACTTGTTTCTTCAACAAGTTTCTTCAACTTGTTTCTAGAGGCACAAATATCAAAAGAACGAGAATGTCGTGAAAAAGAGTTTCAAGGAAGGGATTTGCGGGTGCCACATTCTCTCTCTCCAGGGCAGGTGTGAAAAGACCGTGGCACACCCCACCCACTAACAGCGGCCACAGCCCAACTGGGAGGAAAACCCCCGTGCACGGCGATGCCAGATACGGAGGATTCAGTTAGGAGATCTCCCAAGAGGGGCACGCTTCCTTCTGTTCACATTCTTCTCTGCTGCCCTATCACCTCCTTTCACGCTAGAACGGAAATCCCAGCAAGGCAGGGGTTAAAAAAATTTTTTTTGACAAGGCGGGGAGTTGTTTTTTTTTTTGTCCGTTTTGTTCAGAGTTGCCTCCTCGGGGCTCAAAGCAATACCTGAGATGTAGTAGACATGCAATAAACATTTGTTCATAAATGAATAAATGTCCTTCATCTCGCGTACCATGGATGTGCCATGGAACGTGTGTGTGTGTATGTTTATTTTGAGAGAGAGAGAGTACATGCACGCATGAGTGGGGGAGGGGGAGAGAGAGAGAAAGAGAATCCCAAGAAGGCTCCTTGCTGTCAGTGCAGAGCTAGACGCAGGACTCGAACTCATGGACAGTGAGATCGTGACCTGAGCCAAAATCAAGACGCTTAACCAACTGAGCCACCCACCCAGGCGCGCCCGTATTGAGCAATATATTAAGCACTTTACATACGTTATTTTATTTAACCTTCATAGAATTCATGAAATAGGTATTAATAATATTACTATTATGATTCTCACTTCATATTCTGAGGCTTAAGGGAATCTAGTAACTTTCCAAAGGTACTCACCGAAGAGCTAGCTCTCCATCACTACTCTACATTGTCCTCGAGAAGGTTATGATTAGGAAGGTAAAACAGAAGCCTGTGAAACAGTCTTACTGTAGTCTCTATCAGTGTTTCTATTTTCCATCCAAGGCCTATGAATCACCCGGAAATCTTGCTAAAATGCGGGTTGTGTTTCGGTAGGGTCTGGGCTGAGACACAGGACGCTGCATGTCTGATAAGGGCCCCGGCGATGCCCATACCGCTGGCCGCAGACCTCACTCTGAGAAACAAGGTCTCTCTCTTCCTGCCCCCAGCATTGTTTGTGTTAGAGGCCGCTGGCACATGACAGGGTTTCTCAAGTATCTTGCACGAAAGGACTCCCGCCTTCCTGGTTCTTACGACATCTGGGAAATGCTGGAATTGCTCTTACCTTAGACGTTTTGATTATACAGATTAACTTTAAAAATGAAAATACAGGGGCGCCTGGGTGGCGCAGTCGGTTAAGCGTCCGACTTCAGCCAGGTCACGATCTCGCGGTCTGTGAGTTCGAGCCCCGCGTCAGGCTCTGGGCTGATGGCTCAGAGCCTGGAGCCTGTTTCCGATTCTGTGTCTCCCTCTCTCTCTGCCCCTCCCCTGTTCATGCTCTGTCTCTCTCTGTCCCAAAAATAAATAAACGTTGGAAAAAAAAATTAAAAAAAAAAAATGAAAATACATTTATTTATTTTGTATGTTATTGATGTTTCTAGAATATATGATAAATTGCATGTCTTATGTGCACAGCTCCATGAATTTAAAAAAAAAATTTTTTTAATGTTTATTTATTTTTGAGACAGAGAGAGACAGAGCATGAACGGGGCAGGGTCAGAGAGAGAGGGAGACACAGAATCTGAAGCAGGCTCCGGGCTCTGAGCTGTCAGCACAGAGCCTGATGCAGAGCTCGAACTCACGGACCACGAGATCATGACCTGAGCCGAAGTCAGACATGTAACCGACTGAGCCACCCAGGTGCCCCACACCTCCATGAATTTTTACACACACACACACACACACACACACACACACACACAAATAACTGCCACTCGTATCAAGATGTAATATAAAAGAAGTTGGCCCCAAAAGGCTCCCTCATACCCTTTCTCAGAGAATATTACCCCTTCAAGGAAACACTCTTTTCACAATATCACCCTCAGTTAGTTTTGACTGTTTTTCAACCGCATAAGAATGGAGTTGTCTGGCACAAAGCAATGGTAGTCGGGGCTTGCGCTCCTCAGGCACCAGAACCTCTCCCCTGCTGGCTTCACCATTGCTGGACCAGTGTGGCCCTGCAGAACCTCTCCCCTGCTGGCTTCACCATTGCTGGACCAGTGTGGCCCTGCAGGGATTTGCGGTGTGACCCCTGTCAGATCTTCTGTGACTCCTTGCTGGGGGCTCTGTCACAGACCAGGCCTCTGTCAGTTGGCCTTTAGGCCTTTTATTTCCCTCTTCCTCCTGCTAAGATACAGCCTATGTGCTGCAATGGCCCCTCCCACAATGGCTGGAGGAAGGCTTACATCCTTAAGGCTGCTAAGAGGACAGGGAGAGAGAGGCCGCCATTCTTCCTCCCTTTCCTTGCCCGTCTGCTTGCCTTTCTTGCTTGTCTCCATCTCTTCTCTCTCCCTTTCTTCTTCCCGTGTGCCCTCCCTTCTTCCTTCCTTCCTTCCTTTTTCTTTCTTGGTTTCCTTCCTCTCTCTGTCTCTCTCCTTACCATCATCCCGGCAGCAAGTTTTCTCACCAACAACTCAATGAAAGCGAGTCTTCCCTGCCTCCATTCTCCTGGGGAGGGCTCACATGCCTAGGACTAGGGTGGCATGAGAGTCCCAGCACTATGGCTGAACCAGGCTGAGGACGGGGCTCTGAGACAGTGTTCACAAGGGCCCTGGGATGCAGGCATGAAGGCCGTGGGTAGAGGAGGCGAGCCAGGAGCGGCTTCCCTTCCTTTTCTAGCCCCTTGTCTTTGAGAGTCACTTCTCCTTATAAAGAAGGTAAATGAGGAGGAGGGGTCTGGCAAGAAGAGGAAGCTCTCTTTCAACTCCTTCCTGACCCCTCCTCCTTACCTCTGTCCATTTCTCTTTCCATCTCCATTTGCCCCCACTCATAGACAATCCTGTGCCTCTCACCCCCAGGGAAGGCTTTGGTCCAAATGAAAAACAGTGGACTGTGTGCTTGGTGGGGAGAATGAGAATGGGGACACACTGAACGGTGACTGTCTTTGGGGGCAAGGAGGTGGAAAGGGACATTCTGTGTAAAACAGTAAGGGTGAACCCTTTCTGAAGCAACCTCATCAGACAGTTTTCCCTTGTGTCCTGAGGGGTGTAGGGGGAAGCATTTGCTCTCTGTATTTTACACGACATTCCTGGAGCATGGTGCCCTGCTACCTTTTTCAATGAAGTTAGTTATAGGATAATGAAAAATAAATGCCCCACAGAACTAGGGAAATGGGTTCTCAAGTCCAACCTTCTTCCTTTATGTGGATATCGTACCAGGATTTCTAGCATTGTACAAAGGGCCTTTAAAAATAGTTACTAATTACTGCATTTTATAGGGAAGCAAAGACTGGCCAGATGTTTCAGACTCAGTGCCTATTTTAATATAATTAAACATAAATCTGGGCATCATTATTTCTTCTCAAGTCTGAGTACATAATCAGCACATAAAGCATGATGGTGCCTGTATTATGATGATTAAACGAACAATTCTCATTGTTAGTATTCAATTATCATCCCCAAATGTTTATGAAATGCTGACATATTGATGGAGCTGTGATTAGACCCTACATAAACCAAATTAAGGTGACAGGTAACCACCTAGGCACCTTTCACTATTCAAAATAAACAATAATGCTAATGAGACATACAAAATAATGACACTGATAGGCATGGCATTTTTAGAAAGTTCTGGGCTAAGTACATTTTACAACTAGCTTTTGTGAAAATATTAACTTCAACAAAGCAATGAAATCCGTAAACAATTGTGTCAGCTGTAACAGGATTAGTTTAGGTCATAGTCTGGGTTAAATATATATAGATGAAAAAAAAATATATATATATAATATATTATAAATGTAAAATATATTATATTATAAATATAAATACATATAATAAAATATGGGTTTCATGTACTTATTATAATATATATTTATTATACACTTATGTAAAATACATATTTATATAAAAGCAATTTTCTACATTCTTGTAGAGGTTGTAGCATTTTATTTTATTTTTTTAATTGGAGACAGAGAGAAAGAGAACGGAAGTGAGACAGAGGGGTAGAGGGTGAGAGAGAGAATCTTAAGCAGGCTACACGCTCACCGCAGAGCCTACTGGGGGGCTTAATCCCACTACCCTGAGGTCATGACCTGAACCAAAATCAAGAGTTGGATGCTCAACCAACTGAGTCACCCAGGAGCCCCTAGACTGTAGTATTTTAAATTCCCATTTCTCAGAAAAGAATAAAATGATTATTAAATCAAATTTTATTAAGTCCTTTCTATATGTGTTTTAGCAAGGGAGGGGTGAAATCAGGAAAACCTTCAAGAGGGATGTAAATAGAATGTTAAGAGAAGAAAAGATGTCAGCGGTAAAGACATGAGGGATGAAGTCTGTTTTAAAAGAAAGTGGGGAGGGGCGCCTGGGTGGCTCAGTCGGTTGAGTGTCAGACTCCACCTCAGGTCATGATCTCGTGGTTCGTGAGCTCGAGACCTGCGTCGGGCTCTGTGCTGACAGCTCGGAGCCTGGAGCCTGATTCAGATTCTGTGTCTCCCTCTCTCTCTGCCCCTAACCCACACACGCTCTGTCTCTCTCTCCTTCAAAAATAAATAAGCATTAAAAAAAAAATTTACAAGAAAGTGGGGAGACAGAAAAGGTCTAAAAACAATGGACAATTTAGTGTACTTCGGTTTATCTGGAGTGAGGAGGCAAGGTCAGCAGTTAATCTATCAGGGCAAGCGGGAGTCAGAACATGTCCTGGGACCTAATGTTTCATGTGAAGGAGTTGGTGCATCATTCTACAGCCAGAGGAGGCCATTGGGTGGCAAGCTGAGACTCTAACAAGAAAACATCGCCTCAGGGAAATGGACAAAGCAAAAGACAAGGGCTCAAGCTATGGCAGTGGTTGTAGGGACAGAGGAAATGGGAATGATAGAGATGTGAGGGAGATAGACTCGTCAGGGCTTGGACCACAGGTGGGTGTGGGGAGGGAGGGAGAAGGAGGGTCACAGGATGATCCAGGTTTCTGGCTTGGTTCAGATGGCAGGGTTGCTGTTTGGCTAAGAAGCTGGCAATGCAGTCTACTGCTGTTCTGTAGGCTGTGATGTGGGTGCGGGGAAGGCTCCCTCGAGCTTTCTGCTCAGCCTGCTTTTAGCATGGGCCTCCCCCCTCACATTGGCATCGTACTGTTACTGTAAGAACCCTGAGCTACTCTGAACATCGCGTGTGTGGACCAGGCTGGATGAAGAAGGGTGAAGGACAAAAGGCTGAGTCTGCCCTTTGAAAAAAGAGCTTTCCTGGACAGAGGGAGACAGAGGATTCGAAGCAAGTTCCACACCGACAGCAGAGAGCCCGATGCAGGCTTGAACTCACGACCCGCCACGAGATCACGACCCGAGCGGAAGTTGGAAGTTGGAAGTTTCAGTTAGGCATGTGCTGTGTCTGAGGTGACTGTGAGTCATCCAGCTGTGATATTCAGCTGGCATCTCAAAATCATGAAAAAGCGTGATGGATGATAATTTTGGGAATCCTTGGCCTGTATATAGCAGCTGGCCTTTCTCTTCCTCATCATAACTGTCACTGATTATATGCCTGGTTCCATTAGGTGTCAAATCAGATGGATTATTTGGTTCTTAATAGCCATTGTCTTCAAACTGGGGTGCTCCTGGGTGTGCAAGACTTTCCAAGGGACAGTTTTATAGGAATCAACGTCCAGGCTCTCGCTTCCCAAGAATACTCTTATTTGAAATTCATCTTCCTGAAGACTAGTTGGCATGTTTCTCAGGGTTCTTCATCCTGACATCGCCTTTCCCAGAAGTCCTTCGCCCACTCAAAAGAGAAAGGCATACATCTACTGACCTAGAATTTCATATTCCATCGCTTAATTACAGATCTGTTATGAGAAATGTGTCCTTTTTGCTTTTATAATTTATTGTGAAAATGAGAAATTAATTCTATTACCATTCCACACTTTCAGTCTCCTTAATTTTTAGCCATCTATTTTATAAGATGGACCTCAGAATTTATTTTTCCAGAGTTTTCAGGATATTCCTTAAAATCTGTATTGCTACATTTACTCAAATTGACAACGGAAGTCAGTTTTTCTGAAGAAAGAGGTTGCGTGCAATATGACTGATTTTGCCAACTCGTTAGATTGGCACAATTAATGTTTCCCACAAATTCAGGGAGTTGAATCTATTGCTTTAGCTCATTGAAGTTTTGACAAAAATATATTTAAGACATGTGATAAGACTAAAACAATTTTATTATTATTAATTATGACTATGCAAAGAAGTCCTGTTAAGATAAAGAAGTTCTATGTTTCCAATCCTTCTGCATATATCTTATTTTAGACAATACCTCAAAGTCAAAAGTAACATATATAATTAATAGTCATTTGATAAGTCTTGGCAAAGCTTTCTTGGTGAGAGAGCTAATAACTGGATAAAAATTTTGGTTGCAAGCCAGGTGGGTTTCAAATCTTTTCTTACAACAAAATTGAAGGCAAGCCTAATCAAGTTGTCATTTGATAGAACATGAAAAATAATTTAATGACAAATCAGTAGGTGATTTTTGACATGAAACTTAGAAGGAATTCAAAGAATTAAGTGACTTTGTTTCAGCAAAATCTTGTCTATCCCCAGATATTTATTTCTGAACAAGATTTCTTAGTCCTTACAGTTACAAAAATGAAAAATAGGAAGAGAAAGGTACCAAATCTTTCTCATACCATTAATAATAATATTCATGGATGGATATGTGAACTAATTTTTAAAATGCAGCCTCATTCATCTTATCGAGATCCATTTCTAATAAAGAAATTTTTTTATGTTTGATAATTATCTATCAAAAGTGTCAGTATATTGATGCCATTTTGATCAACTGTGTACTAGTAATTACAATTGCAGAAAATTTTAACATTTAGAGCACTATGGGCTCAGAAAGTAAAAAAAAAATATTCAATTTATATACACATTTGTGTTGCAGATAAGATAATATGGTGATCTATAAAAGACTTTCAAGCTTAGAATGATACTACATTTGGGTAAATTTATGTGGAGGAGGTAGAACGGAGTTAGCAAGGAACAAACTAGAATTTCCGGCTGCTCACAGGAACTTCTTGTTCAGATGTTTTATTTTATTTTATTTAAATAAAAAATTTTGTTTTATGTTTATTCATTTTTGAAAGACAGAGAGAAACAGCACAAGCAGGGGTGGGGTGGTGAGAAAGGGGGACACAGAATCTAAAGCAGGCTCCGGGCTCTGAGCTGTCAGCACCAGGGCCCGACGTGGGGCTTGAACTCATGAACTGCGGGATCACGACCTGAGCCGAAGTCGGTTGCTCAACCGACTGAGCCACCCAGGCGCCCCAGTTGTTCAGATGTTTTAAAAACAGATACTTGTGGGTATCAAATTGCTAGGATATTTACATTCCATTGGCTACTTTTAAAAGAGCCACATAACAGTTTTAACATATGTGTCAATATCTAATACAAACTGGAAATTATATGCTGTGCAGCCCTTAAACCTTTTAATAGCAAGCACACCTAGAATCAGGTTGAAAATGTGTGAAGAGATACGTAGTTTTATAAAATCTTTATGTCAACGCATAAGGTTTTTAGGGTGTGGAGCAAAATGTAGTTTGAAGACCGCTGTCATTCGGGAAAGCTGGTCCTCCAGACTCTCCCAGGCTCCAGGCCCCACATGTGTGGGTTACACACAACTGCCCCGCTCCTGTGCCCTGTCCCTCCCCCAGAGCCAGGTTAGCCTCCAGGCGCCATGCTTTCTCTAGAAGGTGCTGTTCGTGTGAAGAGCTCTTTCGAGGCTGGCTGGTCCAAAGAGATGGTTCTGAAGGCATCCTGAGGCCACCAGGACTAACCAGAGTGGCTGAGGAAGGGCTGGAGAAGACAATCCAGGATCAACCTGGAAGCCATCCAACAATAAGGACTAAAGGCTGAAGTCTTCTGGTGAAATTGAAGGCTCTTGTTCTCTCAAGAACAAGGGAACAGGTCAGGAAGAGCTTGTACAAGTTCCACGAAAGGGAGTCAAGGGCTCGGAAATGAAACCCCACAGCCACCCCTTGAGTCTTCCGGGTCTGAATAAACACAATAAACACGGTTCGGCACAACTGATTTCTTAAAAAGAATAAAAAAGAAATGCTTTCAGCACAAGAAAATGTACAGAATATCATGACACGTGTCCACGTTCCATTCACCAAAACTTAATGGGACCGTTTTGCTGTATTTTCTTCAGCTCTTTCCCAATTAATTTCTAACTCTATCAGCAATGTATTGCAAGTTTTTTTAGCTGACAAAAACTTGACATGTGAAATAGATTTTAAAAAAAGAAATACGTGGGTTGTTCATTGAATGTTTGAAACTTATGTTTTACAGTGAATTTCTAGTCCTTAGCTATGTGGGTTTCATAATAATCTACAGTTGAAGTCTCTTCTTTTAACACGATGGCTGAGTTGTTCCTTGAAGTCCTTGAAGTATTATCAGTATGCTCAAGAAACTCGTTTCCAGGTTACTAGCTCAAACCCAGCTTATGATCACTAGAGCGGCTGCAAAATAATTACGATTCATGAAGTTCACCGACACATAGTAAAGACCCATCATTAAAGTAATTTAAAACATTGTCTGATTCCAAAATTTTGTGATGAGCTCCACTCACTGATCCAGACAACTGCACATCTATTGTCAAATAAGAGTGAGAGTGGGTGTTTTCTTGAGTGCTTTTTCTAGGCTGCACACATCTCCATTCTCTTCTCTGGCTTTGCCTCTTCTTAGGACTTACGTGTTCAGTATGTATTCTGGTGGTTTGCCGGCATTGTGATAAGGAGATGCCATACCCCCTTCCGCTAGCACCAGAAAATTTCATATTTGTGATCAGGATCCACAGCAAGAAATACATCTTTTAAATTGGCCCAGTAAGTGCACGCTCACACACACACATGCACACACAAATGTATATTCTATTGGGATGAATAGTGTTCCCCCTAAATTCATGTTCACCTGGAATTTCAGAATGTGACCTGGTTTGGAACGAGGGCTGTTACAGATGGAATAAGTCAAGATGAGGTCATACTAGATTAGACTGGACCCTCAATCTATATGACTGGTGTCCTTATAAGCAGAGAAGAGATACAGAGACAGACACACACACCCGGGGAAGAAGATACAGGGACAGAGACTGGAGCTATACAGCTACAAGTCAACGACAACCCAGAATTTCCAGCAAACACCGGAAGCTGGGAAGAGGCAAGGAAGGATTCTCCTCTAAAGTCTTCAGAGAGAACAAGGCTGTGCCAATACCACCCAATTTGTGGTTGCTTTGTTGTACTAGGAATCTCTCTCTCTTTCTAGATAGATAGATAGATAGATAGACAGACAGATAGATAAGATAGATGGATAGACAGATAGATAGATAAGATAGATAAGATAGATGGATAGACAGATAGATAGATAAGATAGATGGATAGACGGATAGATAGATGATAGATAGATAGATAGATAGATAGATAGATAGATAACAGACAGAAACACCTATCTATCTCAACACAAAATGTCCCCATACATTATTTTCACAAAATCATGCTCATCTATGTTGTGTACTGCCACAGTCTGATATTTTATTTTGTGGCACACCCTGCTATGTTTTAATTTGTTGTTAAGACTGGGCTATGATTATATTGATTTCATTTGGATGCCATGCTTTCTTCGATAAACCTTCAGGATGGAAAGCACTGAACTAGATACTGCTAAAGGAAAGAGAGTACATAATGTATTGGAAAATACCAAGAGTGTTTAATAATTAATGCAAGACAAAAGCTACCAGAGTCACTTGCATTATATTGGCATCATTATTACATTAATTAAAAGCCCCCAAAGGAGGTAAAGTATTAATATGCTCTCAGAAGTGCGTGAGTATTTCTATGTCATGTTTCAGTGGCTCCACACAGAGCACAAATAGAAAATCTACTTTTCTATCCAACTCAGAGACATCTGAAACTACACTAATAGAGTCTTGTATGACTGTACATCTTTAAGTTTTAAAGAGAGAGGGACTGATTTTCAACCAGGTCCCAAGAGTTATTAGATAAATGACTTTAAGAGAAGTGAATAAGTATCTCTGAATTTCACTTTTCTTATCTGCCTTACATCATATATAGTGCCAGGCATAGAGAAAATATATAATGTATGTCAATTGTCTTCTATTCTCCATTTATACTAATGTGTTCAAAGAAGGGGTCAATGGAAAGATCATGAGGACGTCAGAATCTGAAAAGAGATAAGAGGTGGAAATAAAGATGCCATAGAAGGGCGCTTGGGTGGCTCAGTCAGTTAAGCGTCCGACTTCAGCTCAGGTCATGATCTCGTGGGTTTCTGGGTTTGAGCCCCATGTCAGACTCTGTGCTGACAGTTCAGAGCCTAGAACCTGCTTCGGATTCTGTGTCTCCCTCTCTTTCTCTGCGCCTTTCCCACTCATGCTCTGTCTTGCTCTCTCTCAAAAATAAATAAACATTAAAAAAAAAAAAAGAAAGATGCTATAGAGGTGACCACAGATACACAGAAATGCAAGATCCCAGGGGTCGTAGTGGTGACAACTACAATGACGTAACAGTACACCATTATCGGTGCCACTACAATTAGTGGTAACAATACCAATTATTACATGGGGTTCTAACTTTTATTTCTAGTTTCATCAGATTTTGCCAGCTAGTCACTCATTAACTGTTACATTTGCTTCTCCATTAGTATCGTAAACCACAAATATTAGACTACAAGTTGAGCTTTTTTAACAAAGCAACTTCAATACACAGTGGCTTGAATAAGACAACAGTATGAGTATCACGGAACAGTCCAGAAGTAATCAGGTCATGGCCAGTGGGAGGCTCTACTCTCCCCAGTAAATGTCTTCTCCCTCCCGGAGGTCCTCATCTCTCAGCCAGCAGAAAGAGGGAAAGGGGAAAAGCATACATGCCTTCTTTTTGAGGGGACACCACTCTAAAGAGACATAAATTATTTCTATCCACATCCCATTCCCCAAATTTCGTAATATGAGGACACCAACTGTGCAGTGTGCCGTATCTTGGCAGTTGTATGCTCCCTGGAACTTGGGAGTTCTACATTAAAGGGAGAAATAGATTTGGTGAACACTTAGTGTCTGCCATAGTTCTCCCCCCCTTGCCTTCCACGTATGCACACTCTTATTTCCACTCAATGGATACATTTACTCCTTCCCTAAAGGGGACAATTCAAACTCCCATCTAGTAACTACGATCAGCTCACAGTCTAAGGGCTCTGTGTGACGTGCAGTCCTCTCCAGCCAGGCTGCTGGTAGACCTTTTGGCTTGTTGACCATAAATGAATAGAAAAGTGTTCTTCCCAGGGGGGAAACAGGAGTGGCAAGAGGAAAGGCAGGGAGGATGAGAAGAAAGAAGGAGACTGCCTTTGTCCCATCACAGGGCCTTAGAGAGAAGCCTACCATCGGATGGATGTCGGCATTTCACTTATATCTGCTACCGTTTATACATACTATATTTCTTATGCACGCAGACTCCTAGGGTGCTTTCACTCTTAACAGTCAGAGCCTGGGTCTCTTTATCAGAGGATGGTCTTTAGTCCCAGACCTCTCTTTGCTTGCACGCACAGACAGCCACAAGAGCCCGTGCACAAGAATGTGCACACTCCTTAGAGGGCCTTTAACCTCTGACACGCACAAGAGTATAAATGCCTCAACTCCCTCCTCTCTGTTTGAGACAACTACCTTCTCCAGAGCTCTCCTGCAGTTTTGAAGCAGTGAGCCGTGCTGGACACTGCCCTCCCGACCAACTTCCTTCTATGCCTCATCAATCCTCCCCACCGTTTTATTGTTTCATCCCCGGAATTCTTCCGCGTAAAGCACTTTAACATAAAACAAACACGTGTTCTTCCCTTCGCTTATGCCCAACATACAATGGAGAAGTCTACATGGGATAACTTCAATTAATATTCTCATTTGGAAAAGAGAAGGACAGGAAGCACATGGTGGCCGTTGGTCAATGGGAATTGTGCATTCTTGGGAGGCGGGAGCTGTGAAGACTTGGGCCCTGGAAAATTCCGGAACCCTCTTAGACGCTTGAAAGTAATTTTTGTGAATGTCAGTGTGCGGCAGTAGTTGCTCTCAATACTTCCGGCAAGCGCAGGCAAGACAGACCGTGCGCACACGATTCTGGAGAGCCAGTACTGGATCGGGAAAATGGGAGAGAAAGAGACCTTATCATTTGCCATCAGTCAAATTAGGGACAAATTAGGCCTTCCTGGAGCTCCTCTGGCACTGAACAGGAGTCATTTGCTTCTTTCCAGAGAAATGGCAGGATGATGAAATGGATGAGCCACGTCTGGTTTTGTAGCCTTAATAACGCCATCTTCAAGTAATAAATATCGTAGCAAGATCGCTGTTGCCCCCGCCGAGGTGACTCACTACCGATGCTATTATTAACACCACAACCCTCTTTACAATGAAATCTGGGTGAAGTGGTTACCTGTCGTCACTTTGAAGTAGCAGTACGCCGAGTGGTAATTTTGTAGGCTGAAAGATGGAAAAACTTAATTCAGCTTCCTGGGGCACCTTACCACGAACAGTTTGGCTTTAAGGGATTATCTGGCTCATATGCTCCTTTGTTTCTCTTGGACCACAAAGAATCACAACAGACCTGACTATTAGTACTATGTCTCAAGAAATTTTCTTATAACCCTGTAAGCCTAAATAAATGATAGGTTCTACGCAGCAAAAAATGCCGATTTTTAAGCCTGCAATGTCACAACGAACAAAATAGCACAGTAGACAGATCACGCACACTTTTCAAATGTTGAGCGCTGTCCGTAGATTTGCATCTGAGGAGATTGGTGGTCAGCTAAGGTCATGAGTAAAGGAAGCTCTGAGAAGGTTATTTCGCAAGAGAACTAAAGGCAAATTCCCTCCAGTGGTCACAGAAGAGAAAAGTAATGTGTCCCTTCTATGATCAAATAAATAGAATGTTCTAAGTGTTAGCAATAGTGACATTGCTCTTCACAATAGAGGCTCTACAGAGAGGAATATAACTGGGGTAGAAGAGTATGGGGATGAAGAAGAACTTCTTACTCTATGTACTTCTTTGTGTGTGTGTCTCTCTCTCCCTCTTAATACACACACACGCACACGCACACATTTTTTCTTTACTTAGTTTTAGGAGGCAATGTCACTTGAAAGCTAAGGTTTGGACTTTGGAGTCAAGCTCCACTGTGACCTTGTTCTGGGGCTCTGCTAAAGTTGTTTAACTCCTCTGAACTTCCGCTAGCTCATTGGAGATTATTATTTTCATGCCAGCCTCTGAGAGCTGTGGAGGGAGTAAATGAGATAATGTCTGTAAGGTGCTTAGTGCGGAACATGGCACGTGGTAAATTCTCATCAAACCTAAGCTATTCCTTTTATTCCCACAGGATGATTCCACACTACATTGTGGACTTTTAATGGACGGTAATCGTGTTTAAATTTTTAAAGGGTTCATTTTTGGAGGAAATAGCATGAAGAATAAGCATATACCGATATGTTAGTATCAGAGCACTTATAAATATCTCATGATAAAATAACAAGAAAATGGGGGTTACTATCAGCCTCAAAGTTTAAGTCTATATTTTGTAGTTAACTTAAATGCTTAAAGAGCAGCATCAGCTCTTTTAGCACACTGTCATTATATTAAATATATCGGAAGATACGCTAAGTAGCTTATAATGTTGTGACAAATGTATGACCCATATGCAAAGGGGCAGGGCATGAAAAAGAGAATTTTTTAAGTATTGAAAAGAGCTTTCTGCAGGAATAGCAGTTAGAGGACTGGTTGCAAGATCTGCATATTAAGTAAAAATCTTTTTGTCCCTTGCCCTAAAGCTGTGGAAGAAGAGAGATTGTTTCAAAAGGGATCCAGGAAGCAACTATAGAGAAAGGAGTCATCTATTCCTAAAGGACTTAATCCTCCTTGTCCAGAAACAACGGGGATGGTAGAAACAGCTCTTCCCAGGAAGGTATGAGCAGAGACCCAAGATTCTAGAAGACGACAGGAACACTGAGAGCTGAGACGTTAAGCAAGTCATAGTGACAGCCAGTGAGAAATCAGATGCCCACTGAGACTGATGATATAAGAAGGTAGCAGAAGCGGAGAAGAGCCAGAAAGAGGTTACTCATCTTGTGGTCTCTGGGGTCAACATGTGTTCCCTTGGAAGATTGTTTCTTGGGCCTGGTGAGCAGAGGGAAACCACAGTTTTGAGAAGGTGAACCAAAGGATGGAGAATCACAGATTAATCCAGGAGTCCTACCTTTGGGACTCAGTGCCCTCTGTGGAGGGTTTAGTATTATGCATGAATGGACATGAACACCAGCAGTGATAGGAGGTACAAGACGGTGTCCTGAGGAAACGCAACAAACCTAAGGGGATTTGGAGAGACTCTTGCAAAGTCATGACTACCACAAAATTCAGAGTACTCTGACCAGATCAGGCCAACAATCCAGGAGAGGGGAAGGCTAAGGACCAACACTGGGATTGAGGCTGTGTCCCCACAGACCTGTGGCTGGAAATGTGTACCAGTCCTTTAATGAGAAAGCATATGGTGACTGCATGTAAATCACTTCTGTGTATTACTCTTTATTGGTATCAGGACACAAATATATGTCCAAGTTAAAAACTTAGCAAATCCATAATGTAGACCAGATTCCTATCAATTAATTTCTTTTTGTTCTCAGTTCCCTAAATAAAGAATCCTATTAAAATGTTTCAATAACATCTGATATTTCAGTAATATCAGTTTCATTCAGAGGAAACTGAGTGAAAGTAAACAGCTAACGCTCAACGAATCCAGAAGACTGTCTATTTGGAAAAGTAACATGGTGCCATTGTAATCATAACAGAGCACATATGTTGGAATCTGCCAGATCCGGGTCTGAGACCCATCACTAACACTTGGTGAAGAGGTGGGCACACTTTTAACAGGCATTAATTCCTCAAATTGAAAGTAAGGATAGTGATGGCAAACTTGTAGGGTTGATTGTTGTTTAAGATTGAATGACCTTATACATGTAAAGCATTTGGAATATGGTAGGTGCCCAGTAAATGTTAACCCTTTTCTTATGATTTTTGAACTTGCCAAGAAATTCAGGCTCCGAGACAGGTCTGACAGGCACCCTGACAGGTATGACCCCTGGGCCAAGTATTTCCAAGTCATGCAGGCTTTCAAAGGGGCTGCTAAGGTCTCCAGAATCAGACTGCCTGGGCTCAGAACCACTCAGCGGAGGTCTGGCCTTGGAGAAGTTACTTATTCTCTCTCTCTGTGAGTTGGATTTCTTACGTATCAGTGAAGGTGGTAATAGCTCACAAGGTTGTTTTAAGTGCTAAGTGAAATAATTCACACAAGGCACCTTGAATGATCTGAAAAATGCAGAACCGAGATGAGGTTGATAGAGAAAAAGTTCTCAGAAGGTCAAGACCTGATATAGCAGTCTCCTAAGTTGCCTAGTTAGGCTTTGATCAAAGGTAGCACTGGGGGTAGCATGTTGATTGCAAGGCCCCTACTAGCTGGCAGTCCCTGTGGATGATTCTAAGTAGGCCATAGTAGCCTTCCAGGCAGACGTTGTGGCATAGGTCAGAACCTGGGAACGGCCTCCCCTACTCAAATATAATGCCATTCAATCTGGTAGAGACAATCTGTGGCATTCCGATCCCCCATGGCCAACTTTGGATAGGTAGCTTTTACTTAAAATTCTACTCTATGTTTATTTTCTTACTCGCTGATTTTTTCTTCTCTTCACTTAAAATGTAAGCCTTCTGAGAAGAGAGACATTGAATTATGTACCTTCATGTCCCCAGAGCCTAGAACAGAGCCTAGCACAAAGTAGAGGGGTACGGGCGCCATAATACTTACTGAATGAATTTACATGCCTTCCTCTGCCGATCACACTAGATTATTTCCGAAACTTGTATCCAAGGTGTTGTAGTTCATCAAGTCTCTTTTGGTGAAAGTGACGGGAACCCAAAATGAAATAGCGCCAATAAAAATGGAAATTTATTAGCTCCTATAACCAAGAGGTCTGAGGGTTGAATCCATGGGCCTCGAACAAGGTAATCAGGGTCCTGTAGTGCTGCTTTCCTCTCTGTTTGGTATCGTAGGTTTGAGGTAAAGATTTGTATGCAGGAAGTTCACTGGGGAGTGTTCTTGGTATCAGCATGTGTGAAGAGAATGAAGAAAGTAGGATTGAGCAGAGGGAGGTAGCTGATTCTTTAGGGATACTTTGCTTGGAGGGAAAGGGTCTGGGCCTTTATAAACCCACACCCCTACATTATTCAGTCATTGGGCCAGGTGGCTATTTGGCTGAGGGTATGTCATGGAGAACAGCTCAGCTGAGAGGCATCCCTTGCCAATATTCCAAGCAAGTGGGGAAATAAATGCTCCAGCTCTGAAGCAATGGTCTGGGCAGACCATGCATCCAGTTGGTTGACTTTATTCTCAGGCACTGTCTTTCCATGTGCCACCAATGATGGCCACCAGCAGCTAGGCTTACATGATCCTTAGCAACTGCAATCTTTCCTGATCGTTACAATGAAAGTCCCAGTGAGAACTTTTTAATTGCCTTGATTTGAATTATGTGTCCATCCCTAAACAAATCATGTGCTTTTCTGATTGTTGATGTCTGTATTATATGTCCCTCCCCCCCCCCCCCCCCCCCCACCCAGGGCAATTAATGGTGATTACTGTGAAGATTTCAGTTTGGGAAGGAAGTGCAATGGACACGGACCAGGTAAGTCTAACAGTTGCCTATGTAACCTTATTGTGGGTTGAATTGTGTCCTCCCCAAATTCGTATGAAGTCCTAACCCCCAGCCTCTCACAGCGTGACCTTATTTTGAGATAGGGTTTTTATAGAGACAATCAAGTTCAAATGAAGTCATTGGGATAGGACCCAATCC
This sequence comes from Leopardus geoffroyi, assembly GCF_018350155.1. Lineage (NCBI taxonomy): Eukaryota > Metazoa > Chordata > Mammalia > Carnivora > Felidae > Leopardus > Leopardus geoffroyi. The sequence goes on from NC_059332.1 coordinate 125,595,709, forward strand.
AACATGACTTGCATCGTTATAAGGTGAAATGTGGACACAGATCAACATACAGGGAGAATGCCACGTGAACCGGAAGATGGATGGCCATCTACAGGTCGAGGAGAGAGGCCTGGAACAGCTCTCTCCCTTAACCTTGCCAACATCTGACTTCAGACTTCTAGCCTCCAAAATCATGAGGCAATAAATTTCTGCTGTTCAAGCCATCCAATTTGTGGTACTTTTTAATGGCAACTCTAGCAAACTAATACAAACCTGGGACATTAAAGTTTTTAGGCCACAAGATTTCCTGAAGTCATAACCCAGATAATAAAATAGGTTATTTGTTCTGTAATTTTGGCTGCCCAAGATTGAGTGGATTGAAATATTGAATTGCTCAGTGAGAGCGGCCCATTTTGCTTGGTGTAAGTGTGATCTATTTTAGCCGTTGTCCCTAGCCCTTCTCAACTAAGATTACATGAGAGGATTAAGTTAAAAAAATTTTTTTTAATGTTTTATTTATTTTTGAGAGAGAGAAAGACAGAGTGTGAGCAGGGGAGGGGTAGAGAGAGAGGGAGACACAGAATCTGAAGCAGGCTCCAGGATCCGAGCTGTGAGCCCATGTGGGGCTTGAACCCATAATCAGTGAGATCATGACCTGAGCCAAAGTTGGATGCTTAACTTATGGAGCCACAGGTGCCCTGAGAGGATTAAACTTTAAAGCATTCAGTGTATATAATGAATTAACTTCTCTGTGTCTGTAATGGTGCTAATAATGGATCATCTCAGGGATAATTAAGAAAATAGTCACTCCAGGGGATCCTTGGTGGCTCAGTTGGTTAAGTGTCCAACTTCAGCTTAGGTCATGGTCTTCAGGTCCGTGAGTTTGAGCCCCACACAGGGCTTTGTGCTGACAGCTCAGAGCCTGGAGCCTCCTTCAGATTCTGTGTCTCCCTCTCTCTGAAAAATAAATAAGCATTAAAAAATTAAAAAAAAAAAAGTCACTCCAATCATTTTATGTAGGGTTTCATTTTCTCACAGAACCCCTACTGAAAAAAAGGTCACTGCATTATATTGGTCTAAGTATTCTCCCTTGTGCTACCAAACTCGTCTCAATCAGACATCTGTACTTTGTCATCAGCTCTCATTTATGCACCTGGCAGTTGCCTTGGCCTGACAAGTCAATGTCATTGAGAAAAAGCAATGGGAAGATGCCACCACTGCCTCTTTCTTCTTATGGCACTATGGCCCTCATGTCATGGTGGGAACATCCCTTCTGATGGCATAGAGCTGCATGTAGTCAGAGAAAGCCAGGATCCAGCGGGGGCAAAAGTGAGCAAAATATGGAAAGCCTTCACATCCTCCTACTTCTTGAATTTTGGTAAAGTTAAACCAAGAGTAGGAAATGTGCAAGCTAAAACTATGACAGTCCTAGATAGAGGATGTATTATAGGATTCAGTACTGGCTTAAGAATCTCAGTCAGTGACTTCGGTTCAGGTCATGATCTCAGGGTTTGTGGGTTAGAGTGCCACATAGGGCTCTGTGCTGACAGCTCAGAGTTTGGAGCCTGCTTCGGATTCTGTCTCCTTCTCTCACTGCCCCTCCCCAGTTTATGCTCTGTCTCTTTCTGCCTCTCAAAAATAAGTAAATGGTAAAACAAAACAAAAACAAAAAAACAAAAAAACAAAAAACACCTAATTTTAATGTCTACATAAAACCAAAGATATTCTCAGCTGTCTATTTTGTACATGGATGTGTCATTTTTTAAGGGCTAACTTCTCACCTATGTCTTCATTTAGATAAAAACCCCAACAGGCGTGTCTGGGTGTCTCAGTCGGTTGAGTGTCCAACTTCAGTTCAGGTCATGATCTCACGGTTTGTGAGTTCGAGCCCCACATCAGGCTCTGTGCTGACAGCTCAGAGTCTGGAGCCTGCTTCGGATTCTGTGTCTCCCTCAGTCTCTGCCCCTCCCCTGCTCGTGCTCTGTCTCTCTTGTCTCTCTCTCTCTCAAGCATAAATCAGCATCAAAAAAATTAAAGAAAAAAAACAACCCCAAGAATTGATGATATTTTTTATTGTCCCGAGGGACTCTCTGACTAGAATTTTGAGGTGTTTTTTGGGCATTATAAAATACATTTTTTTTGCTTCTTTGAGCTTATGCAATTTCATATTTAGTTTTTCTTAAGCCTACGAATTTTTTTCATTAGTAACCATACTTTATAAACATCATTTTTAATGGTTTAATAGCATACTTTCTGTGAGTATATCAATATTTATTATAATTTCTCCATAACTGTACACTGAAGTTATTTTCAATTTTTTATGCTTATAAATAAATGACAACTATAATAACTTTTTTCTGCATATGTCTGTTTATATTTCAAATTATTTCTTAGGATAGATTCTTATTAACAAAATAACTGGATAATAAAATATGGACATTTTTGTCCTCATTATCTTTTAAAAGTTGCAAATGTAATAATTCTTACTATAAAATAGACATGAAACACAGGATGTTTAGTTTATACTTTTCTATTAAGAAGTAATTAATATATATAACCTCCCTCCCAAACAAATAAAACCATCTCTTACTGTAATTGTCTGGACCTTTATTTCCTGATAATCATTATCATGCTTCTATTTTCTTTTTCTTTTTTTAATTTTTGTAAATGTTTATTTATTTTTGAGGGGGGGCGAGAGAGAGGGAGACACAGAATCCAAGGCAGGCTCCAGGCTCTGAGCTGTCAGCACAGAGCCTGACATGGGACTTGAACTCAGGAACCATGAGATCATGACCTGAGCCGAAGTCGGACGCTTAACCCACTGAGCCACCCAGGCGCCCAATGCTTTTATTTTCATAGGAGTTTTTCTAAGTAATTGCACTGACCCTTGAAATCACATTTTCACAGCAATCATTTCAACCTAACTCTAAGTTTTACAAATGTCTTTACACCCACTGTTTTACTCCTTGTTTTTCTGGGAATGTCTCTTCTTTACTCACTCAATTCATAAGGTCACAATGGGAGCAGCCATGTCCTGCACATGATGTTGTCACTCAAGCTACAGTTAATTGTGTCAGGGATGAAGCTCTGACCTAAATTAGGAGATGAGCTCCATTCCCTGAGAAAGAGTCAAATGAGGAGATTCAAGCTTCGTTGTCTGTTTGGCTTCTCTCTTGAGGGAAGGAGTCATCAGTTCGCTTTACACCGTGTAGAATGGATTCAGACAAATAAAATTTTTAATGCTTTCTTGTATTCACAAGGAAGAATGAGAAATTCCTAAATGCCAAAGGCTAAAAGCTGTGAAAGCACAAGCTAAAACTCTCACAGCCTAGACGGAGGTATTATCAGATTCCGTATCAGCTTAAGAGCTTAAATTTTAAGGGGTGCCCGGTGGCTCAGTCGGTTAAGTGTCTGACTCTTGATTTCAGCTCAGGTCATGATCTTACTGTATGTTGGATCGAGCCCTGCATTAGGCTCTGTGCTGACAGAACGGAGACTGTTTGGGATTCTTTCTCTCTCCCTCTCTCTCCCCCTCCCCAGTTTGTGTGAGTGAATGCTCTCTCTCTCTCAAAATAATACATATATACATATATACACACACACACACACACATATATGTGTGTGTGTGTGTATATATACATATATATATACACATATATATATGTGTATGTACATATATATATATATATAGGCACTTGGGTGGCTCAGTTGGTTAAGCATCTGACTTTGGCTCAGGTCATGATCTCCTGGTTCATGAGTTTGAGCCCCACATGGGACTCTGTGCTGACAGCTCGGAGCCCGGAGCCTGCTTCAGATTCTGTCTCTGTCTCTCTCTGCCCCTACCCCTCCCATGCTCTCTCTCTCTCTCTCAAAAATAAATAAAACAGGGGCGCCTGGGTGGCTCAGTCGGTTGAGCAACCGACTTCAGCTCAGGTCATGATCTCACAGCTCATGGGTTTGAGCCCCGCATTGGGCTCTGTGCTGACAGCTCGGAGCCTAGATCCTGCTTCAGATCTGTGTCTCCCTTTCTCTCTGCCCCTAACCCACTCACATTCTGTCTCTGTCTCTCTTAAAAGTAAATAAACATAAATAAATAAATAAATAAATAAATAAAGCACTTAATATATTATATATATAATATATATATATATTACATGCCATCAGGGAAATGCAAATCAGAACTACAATGAGATATCAACTCACATCTGTCACAATGGCTAAAATCAACAACACAAGAAACAAGTATTGGCAGGGTGTGGAGAAAAGGAACCCTCTTATACTATTGGTGGGAATACAGACTGGTGCAGCCATTTTGGAAAACAGTATGGAAGTTCCTCAAAAATTAAAAATAGAACTACCATAAATCCAGCAATCACACTACTGGGCATTTACCCAAAGAATACAAAAACATTAATTCAAAAGGATACATGCACCCTTATGTTTATAGCAACATTATTTACACTAGCCAAGATATGGAAGGAGGCCAAGTGCCCATCAATTGATGAATGAATAAAGATGTGGTATATATATACAATGGGATATTACTTAGCCATAAAATTAAACAAAATCTTGTCATTTGCAATGACGTGGATGGAGCTAGAGTATAATGCTAAGTGAAATGAGCCGGGGAAAGACAAATGCCGTATGATTTCTCTCAATGTGGGATTTAAGAAATCCCACAAAGGGAAAAAGAGAGAGAGACAAACCAAGAAACAGACTCCTTTTTTTAAAAAAATTTTTAATGTTTTTTTATTTATTTTTGAGAGTGAAAACAAGACAGAGTGTGAGAAGGGGAGGGGCAGAGAGAGAGGGAAACACAGAATCCGAAGCAGGCTCCAGGCTCTGAGCTGTCAGCACAGAGCCTGACGTGGGGCTCGAAATCACGACTGTGAGTTCATGACCTGAGCTGAAGACGGACGACCAACCGACTGAGCCACCCAGGCTCCCCAACAAACTCTTAACTATAGAGGACAAACTTACGGAGAGGAAGGGGAGGTAGGGGGGTGATGGGTAAAATAAGTGATGGGGATTAAGGAGTGCACTTGTGATGAGCAATGTATGATGTATGGAATTGTTGAATCACTGTATTGTACAATTGAAACTAATAAAACATTGTATGTTAACTAACTGGAATTAAAATAAAAACTTAAAAATATATATTATGCATACATACATATGTTTCATATATGACATATAGCATATAATGACATACATACATATATGTATACATGACAAGACTGCTTTTCATGAAGGTTCTGCAAATGTACATTCTCATTAGCTACCAATGTAATATTTTAGTATAGCATCTCTACAGTGGATTTTATTAAAAAAACACATAAAACTCTATGCCATTTCAAAGATATGGTATATATGCTTAAAATAAGCCATCATTTTTAGTGAGGTGAAACTTTTAATCTAACTTTATGCTACGAAAAAATTGTAAATGTATACAAAAGTGAAGAGAATTGTATAAAGAATCTTCGTGCTCGGCTCTCTGCTTCAACAATTGTCGATTTTTTCAGTGATGAAGGAGAAATGTTTTGTTAAATATATGTTAGCTATTGTATTTCTTTCTTTGTGAATTGTCTGTTTAATGCTTCTAACTATTTGTCTTTTGGGATTTTGATGTTTTCCTTTTGAAAAATTATGAAGATTTTAGAAATTAAGTCTATTTCTTTTTTGTCATTATCATTGCAAAATAGTGCTATCACATATTTTCCTTTTAATTCTCTATTTTGTCATACTGAAGTTTAAATTTTAGTTTGGTAAATGGAATGAGGTATGGACTTGCTATGAGTCAAAAATTTTTAAGTTTATTTATTTATTTTCAGAGAGAGAGAGAGAGAGCGCGCGCGCGCACACACACACACACACGCGCGCGTGCACCTGGGCAGGAGTGGGGGAGGGGCATCTAGAGAGAGAGCGACAGAATCCCAAGCAGGCTCCGTGCCATCAGCGCAGAGCCCTCGGTGGGGCTCGAACCCATGAACCCTGATATCATGACCTGAGCTGAGATCAAGAGTCACCGACTCCACCCAGTTTCCCTGAGTTAAAAATTTTTTAATATATGTTCCAGCGTATTTTTAGATGTTAAAAATGTTAACAGCCTTTATTTTAGAATAATGTTGCAGGAAGGCAAATATATATTAATTTCTTTTTAGATTTTAAGATTTCCTAGCATTTTTTTGGTAAAAGAAGTTTACTGCAGCATTACCTTTATGAAATAGGCTACATATTTTAAAGCAACTTTACATTTACAGAGAAGTCGCAAAGATAGAGAGTTCTCATAAACCTCGTATCGTTTCCCCTGTTATTACCACCATATATTAACATAGTACATTCATCAAAACTAATGAACCCATCCTGATACAGTGTTATTAATGAAAGTCCATACTTTCTTCAGATTTCCTTAGTTTTTACTTAATGTTCTTTTTCTGTTCCAGGATTCCAACCACAATACCATATTACATTTAGTCATTATGTCTCCTTATGTTCTGCTTGGCTGTTACAGTCTCTTAGAATTTCCTTGTGTTTGAGAATATTGACAGACTTGGGAACTGGTCAGGTGTTTTGTAGACTGTCCCTCTGTTGGGATTTGTCTGGTGCTATTCTCATGATTGGACTGGGTTATGGGTTTTGGGGAGGAAAGCTACAAAGATACGGTGCCACTGTCATTACATCATATCAGTAACACATATTAACATGACTTATGCTTGTTGATGCTGACCTTGACTACCTGGCTGAGGTAGTGTTTGTCAGGTTCTTCTACTGTAAGGTTACTTTTGTTCCCCTTTCCATACTGTATTCTTTGGACGGGAGTCACTATGCAAACAAAGTCACAGGTAAGGAGTGGGGACTTTTATGCCCCTACCTTGAGGGTAGAATTGCTACATAACTTACTTGGAATTCTTCTACATGGAATATTTATCTTCCTCCCTCCCATTTATTTATTAATTGAATCATTTATATATATTAATACGGATTCATGAATATTTATTCATACTTTGATTTATAATCTAATGCTACTTTGGTGTTTTGCACAAATTATTCCATCTTTGACCATTGGGAGCTCTTTTTTCTTGACTCCTGTGTTTCTTGACATACCTTCATCACTCTGTCTGTGTGTGTATGTGCGTGCGTGTGTGGTTGTGTGTGAACACTTCTTTACTTTATGGCTTTACGGAATGTTCCAGGCCCATCTTTTGTTTATTTTATTTATTAATTTTAATTTTCTTTTTCAAGAGAGCATACAGATACACATGCGAATGAGCAGAGGAGGGGCAGAGAGAGTGGGCGGGGACAGAGGATCTGAAGGAGGCTCCATGCTGACAGCCGAGAGCCCCATGTGGGGCTCGAACTCACAAACCGTGAGATCACGACCTGAGTTGAAGTCAGATACTTCACCAACAGCCACCAAGGTTCCCTTGACCCATCTTTTATATTTCCTGCTCCAGTCTTAGAATCAGTCACTTCACCAAGGAGTCCATTTCCATTTTGTTGGAGAATACTATTATAAACGAAGATCTGGGTGGTAGGTATACTTTTTGTTACTAGGATGCTGTTGCTTTGGGACCCCTCAGCTGACAGTGTGAGAACACACATATACATGTGTGTGCTAACCTGTGTACATACACATATCTGTACATATTTCTAACCATCTGTATCTATATAAAGCCAAACATAAAAAGAATGCATGTTGATGTCTCCAACGTTAATCCATTACTGCATGGATTGTTCTAGCACCTCTCCTTGCTTATCTCTCACTCCCACAGTCAGAAATCAGGCTCCCGCCACTCACCATCCATTTATTTAATTGTTCAAATCCAGTACACATGTGTAACAGTAGCAGAATTGCGAAATCAAACGGTGGGAAATAACTTTATCAACTAAAGTATGGTGCTATGTACATTTTCTTTTGCCTTTAATTTTCAGAGTCTATTCATTTCCAAAGTCTGAGGTCAGTACTTCCCCACCACCTCCTACCCCCAACCTCCTTCAGTGAGGTTGTTTCATATATCTGTAATATAGTTAGATTGTTTTGTCATACTGTTTTGTCATGACTGTTTGTCATACTGTTTTTTCATCCTGGACCCCCCACCCTCCACCCCAAGATAGTTTTGTTTTAATTTGTGTACACTGTTGTGTTTTCAGCCTTCCTTAAAAAAAAAAAAAAAAGTTCTTTTCTGGGCGGCCGGGTGGCTCAGTCGGTTGAGCATCTGACTTCGGCTCAGGTCATGATCTCGCAGACCATGAGTTCGAGCCCTACCTGCGGCTCTGTGCTGACAGCTCAGAGTCTGGAACCTGATTCGGATTCTGTGTCTCCCTCTCTCTCTGCCCCTCCCCTGCTTGCATTCTGTCTCTCTCTCTCTCTCTCTCAAAAATAAATAAACATTAAAAAAATTCTTTTGTTCACATCTAATTGGTAAGCCTTTCTTTATCACGTATTAAATTCTTTTTTTTTTAATTTAAAAAAAAATTTTTTTTTCAACGTTTATTTATTTTTGGGACAGAGAGAGACAGAGCATGAACGGGGGAGGGGCAGAGAGAGAGGGAGACACAGAATCGGAAACAGGCTCCAGGCTCTGAGCCATCAGCCCAGAGCCCGACGCGGGGCTCGAACTCACGGACCGAGAGATCCTGACCTGGCTGAAGTCGGACGCTTAACCAACTGCGCCACCCAGGCACCCCACACGTATTAAGTTCTTATGTCTGCCGTTATCTGCTTCTTTGCTCATTGTGTGGGACATGAACCTCCCAATCCAGAAATTAACATAAAAAATAGTCTCAAGTCAGGGCAGAGAAAAACACGAAAGTTCCCTGGAGAACTGTCCTCTGATCTAGGCTGAATGGGATTCTGACAGGATAAAACCTGTTAAAAACAAGTTCACTGATATATACAGAAAGTTACAAAGCAAGCAGAGAAACAAGCTACCATGGGTGAGAGCCAGCAGGTACAACAAATGGGAAGATTCATGCTCCCAGGAATTTGAAATGCAAGATGAAAACTGAAATGGAAAATGAAAAAGATTATAAATAAGTCTGAAAAACAAATAGCAATGTCTATTTTGGGAGTTAAAAACAAGGTGTACTAGGAACAGTTACACGTAAGATGGGAGGGCGTTTTTAGAGTGTCAGTATTCCAAGTCCTTTTACTGTGAAATATGAGGTCTACAATACCAATTAATTTAGAATTTTTAAGTATCCACAGGCAAAGCAGTTCTGCAGAGGACTGATTCTAGGTCTTGATGAAAATGAGCACTTTGACAAATAAATTGTGTACCAGTTACATTTTACTGTCATAAACTCTTAAGCGTAACAGAGAACATCAGACAGGCAGATATTCAGTGAGCAAGGCTTCTCAAGTCCCCAGTGCTTCATAGACATGCTTGTATTAGACAATAGTGCTCTACCCATTGAAGGTAAAACAATGTTTATGAAGCTTCTTATACCTCAGTTTCTCAAATTTCAACATACTTAGCTTTTGTGGGTTCAGGCTGCCTTTATATAGCTATGTCATTGGATGGTTCTGTGTTTAGAAGTTGTGTAATAACGTCTAGGCGGTGGTAACATGCAGTTAGTTGTCAAGTTTTCAAATTTGAAGAGCAATTATAAACAACAGGCTTGACCATAACCTACCATAGCATGTTAAAGTTTAAGAAAAAGTAAAGTAAAGGTAAATAGGAATATAAGGTAAGACCTCCAAAATAGCTGAAGAAGAAAAGGAAATGTAAAAAGGGAAATTCACTGGAAAGAAGGCAGGAAATGAGAGAGACAGACACACACACACATACACACGGAGGAAGGGAGAGAAGGAAAGAACGTGAAAGAGTCAGGGGAAGTGAGGGAGAGAGAGGGTGAGAGAGAGAAAGAATGAATTAGTAGTTAAAAAAATCTACCTATAAATAAAACTAAGCACATGAAGCCAAAATTGTTTTATAAGCAAGTTCTACTGACTCTTCAAGCAGCAGAATTTCTATCTTATACATAATATTCCAGAGAATAAATAGAGACAATCCCTTAGTTCATGTTAAGAGAATAATGTAACCTTGATTTCAAGGACTGAACGAGAAAGGAGAATTGTTGGCTAATTTTCCTCCGGGCCACGGGTGTAAACGCAGCTAAATTGGAGTGGTTTAAATACATCATTGACTCTTCCAGCAGGGGGAGCCCACGGGCAACCTCCAGTCTCATGACCACCTCTTTCCAATGGTTGAGTAGTTGGAACAGACGGATCAGGTCCTTACAGAGCATCTTACTGATTGTAGTGTCTCCCAGTATGGAGTGTCAATTTGGTACCTATTAGAAGCTGAATCATGTTCCCCCCTGCCCAAAATATACGTTAAATATGACCTTATTAGGAAATGGAGACTTTGCCAATGATTGAGTTAAAATGAAATTGTTAGGGTTGGCCCTAATCTGTCATGACTGGTATTCTTATTACACAGGAGATATTTGGACATAGACACAGTCATACTGGGAAAACAACATGTGAAGAGACGCTCTACAAGCTTCAAACTATCAGAAGGTAGAAGTCTCTCTCTCTCTCTCTCTCTCTCTCTCTCTCTCAGAGCCTTCAGAAGGAACCACCTCCGCCAACACCTTGATTTTAGACTTCTAGCCTCAGAACTGTGAGATAATACATCTGTGTTGTTTTAAGCCACTTAGTTGATGGTACTTTGTTATAGTCTCCCTAAGAAACGAATACTGTACCTAAACTTTAAGGCCAACCAAGATACTAACTTAGTGGTCTCCCAGATACTCGTGTCTAAGTGTGGACATAATTGTCCAGTCTGCTATTGAGGTGTTTTGTGGACATCATCAGGTAGAGGTTTCAGAGGGTGCATTATATAGAATTCCACTACCTCCCCCAATATCATACCTTGGTTGAGGGGGTCTCCTCTGGGGCTGGGAGGGGGTCTGGCTGAGAAAATAGAGCAGTTCTCAACTGTGCGACGTGAAGGTGGGACACCCTCTTATCATGAGGAGTATCAGAATCTCCGGGTCCGCCCAGGAATGGGTAGACTACAAAACATATTTGTTGAAAGCATATGTAATATTTTATGGCTCTTAGTCATGATTTTCCATTTTGTAAGCTTTGGATTCTAAAATAATGATTGGATCACAGGAAGTTACTTTTCCATTTATTTTGAAATTTCAAATAGACTTGCAGCAGTGCATATTAGTTTGCTAGGGCTATCAAAACCACATACCACAAACTGGGTGGCTTTAAACAATACAAATCTGTTGTCTTACAGTTCTCGGGGCTAGAAGTCCAAGATTGAGGTAGCAGCAGGTTTGGTTCCTTTTGAGGGAGAACCTCTTACCTAGCTTCTGGTGGTCTGTTGGCCATCTTTAGTATTTCTGGTCTTGCAGATGTATCATTCTGATTTCTGTCTTCATCTTCAAAGTCCCTGTGTGACATGTCTGTGTCCAAACTTCCTCTTTTTCTAGGGATACAGTCATATTGGATTAGGGGCCAACTTAGGGACCTTATCTTGACGATTTACAAAGACCCCATTTCCAAATAAGGACACATTTGCAGATACTGGGGATTAGGACTTCAACATATGGGGGAGCACGATTCAACCCATAACAGAGTATATGAGCTTTTTATGTTTATTCAAAGTAGATAGGGTTTAAAAGGTTGAGAATTTCAGGGACGCCTGGGTAGCTCGGTTGGTTGAGCGTCTGACCTCGGCTCACGTCATGATCTCACGACTCTTGAGTTTGAGCCCTGCATTGGGTTCTGTGCTGACAGCTCGGAGCCTGGAGCCTGTTTCGGAATCTGTGTCTCCCTCTCTCTCTCTGCCCCTCCCCAGCTTCTGCTCTGTCTCCTCTCTCAAAAATACATAAACACTAAAAAAAACAAAAACAAAAACAACCCACAAAAAAACCCTAAGAACTTCAAAGCTTAAAAGGTGTAGCTGAGACCGGGAAACTGGACTCCATAAAAATCTGCTTTTTCTCCTTTTTCTGCTTCTATTCTTACTAGGATCTGTACCCTCACCCCACTTTACACACACCTCATAATGCAAATAGTGTATGTCCTCCTTGTAAGGGACAAGGAGTTAATGATATCTTCAGAATAGATAACATCTAAGGAAGGACCAGGTGAGAATGACCAGACAAGCCATCACATGTGCATTCCAGATCACCGCACTAGACATCTCAAGGTCAAGGCCCCCTAACTCCAAAGAATGACACCTGGGCCCTCATCTTTGTTCGAACTGGTTTCTGGAGGCCTGCGGGGACATGTACACCAGACCACTGTCCTCCATAAAAAAACCCAGACCCTGAACACAGATGTCAGGGAACCCAGACCCTGAACACAGACCCTTCCTTTCCATGTCTTCCAGATGCTCTGTCTGTATCTGCTCTGCTCTTACTTCTTTCTGGCTTGCATTTGGTTCCATCCTGTGCAAAGCCAAGGACTCTCTTGGTTGGTCCCGCAGGACCCCCTCTGGATCCTCGGACCTGGGCTGCCAGCATCATTCCCATCACAGCTGACTTTTTACATAGGTTCCCTTGAGATGCTCCCTAACTTGGTGACACGCATCACTAGTCAGTGATGCTCTTGCTGTGGAACTCCTCTTCCCCGCCTGACCCCCATTTAGCCTCAAAAGTCAGCAAACCAATGGATTCATAAGTCTCACATGGGAATCTTCCACACTGTCACTAAGTTCGGGCTCCCAGGCAAGCAATCCTCAAGAGTTATTGCCAACGTAGTTTTCTTGACAATTTAAGTTCCTGGCTATAAGAGAAAAAAGTGAACTTAATTAAAAAACCTGAATTATGCTAGCAACACCAACCCCCCGCCCCTAAATACACACACACACACACACACACACACACACACACACGCAATACAGATACACACAGGAATGTGTATGTATGTATGTACACAATGAAAGGCTAAATCTGTTGCAAAGGAGATTTCACACAGAGGATGGTAAGATTGGAGCTTGGTTTGGGGCCTGTACAAGGTGTCCTTGGTGAGCCTGAACTGGCACTGGGCTGCAGAGAGTATCCAGGCTGATAGAAGTCCTGTGTAACCTGGCCATCACCTACTTATTCTCCAGTCTCATCCAGAGCCTTCTCTCCGCTTGAATTCCTTCTCCTTATTGTGTGCAGGGCTGTTGTGCTCCTATTAGCCCTTCAAGTGACCTCTATTTATAACTTCACAACAGGTATTTTAAAATTTTTCATTTATTTACATGTTTGTTGGGCTTTCCCCCATTAAACTGTGTGAGAGCCGAAAGTAGCTTGTCCTTCTCGGCATTTGGCATGTAAGGCAGACTCAGCATTTGTCGAATAGATGAATGGGTGAATGGATGAATTTATGATTCAGGTATAGTGGCATGAAGGACACCCTGTGATTGTTTCAATATTTTTCAAGGTCAGATATTACATTATTCCCACAGATTCTATTAATGAGTCCAGAATATCTTACGCCATCTTATTCCACTTAAAGATGATAAGGATGCTCTATTTAATTCTGCCCTGTCTTGCTACTTGTCGATGAAGGCTTCTGGGGAAAGTGCAACCAAACGAACGTGAGTTCACTCCCGGGTGAGTCACAGATAGAAACTCCACCAGTGGAGTTGTTGCACAAAGGAAACTTTATTTCCAGCAAATAAAAGAGGTCACAGGCAATAACTTCCAAAGCCATAACTGCCCAAGCAAGGGTGCCTGGGTCTCTTTCATTTAGGGTTAGAATGAATATTTAGATAGGGGAGCCTAGCCATCATATATAGAGGTGGGCACAAGGTCATGCCTGCGCCTTAAGGAAACACACCTATACATACGTTGTTATGTCATATCAACGAGGCCTGTGCTCCTCTGTGGGCAGAGATTTTACTATTATGAGGTAAAGGTAACTACTGGGCACTCCGTGGGTCACTCCATGGTCCATCTGTGCAGGTGAGTCACGGATTAAGCTCAAACTGGTCTAGGTGGTCTGGGCCATCAGGGCTCTTCATCTGGGTAGTCATTATTGCTTGAGGGGTAGTTTCGGTTTCCATCAGGGGATGCTCTGCTGCTAGGATCTTTGCCTTAGTTAAGAGATAACCTGGAAAGAAGAGCTTAAGGACAAATGTGGGACAAAGGTTGGTGGGTACAAGCAGATGAGCAGTAAAGGTCAGGTCTTGGGATTCAGCTGGTGACAAAAACATATCTGATGCTGGAGCTACAGCTACCAATCTTTTTTTTTTTTTTTTCTAATGTTTTTATTTAGTTTTGAGAGAGAGAGAGAGAGAGAGAGAGACAGAGCATGAGCAGAGGAGGGGCAGAGAGAGACACACACAGAATCCGAAGCAGGCTCCAGGCTCTAAGCTGTCAGCACAGAGCTTTATGCAAGGCTTGAACTCGTGAACTGCGAGATCATGACCTGAGCCCAAGTCGGATGCTCAACCAAACTGAGCCACCCAGGCGCCCTGACAGCTACCAATCTCTAAGTGCTGATTGGACAATCACCAAGGAAGGATATTTCAGGAAGGTCATGTTTGATTTTCAAGTAAGTCTCCTTAATTAATTATTTATATCTCAATTAATTATATCTCACAAAGTATTCATATTTGACTCCATTCTGTCTTGAAAAGAAATATTTAGGGGTGCCTGGGTGGCTCAGTCGGTTAAGAGTCTGACTTCGGCCCAGGTCATGATCCCACCCTTTGTGGGTTCCAGCCCTGCGTCAGGCTCTGTGCTGACAGCCTGGAGCTCAGAGCCTGGGGCCTGCTTCGGATTCTGTGTTTCCCTCTCTCTCTGCCCCTCCCCTGCTTGCACTCTGTCTCCTCAAAATAAATAAATATTTTAAAAAAATGTTAAAGAAAGGAAATATTTAAATCAGAATGGAAAATATTTTACAATTTTTAAAAAGGAACTAGAATGACTCTTAATGCGCTATTAGATTCCAAAGTTCAGTGAAAATGCTTCATTAAAATATCCTTTTCCCCCATGGTCATGGGACCATCATCCTAGGACACTTAAGAGCTATCCACTGTGTTTGTGGATATCGAGTAATTTTATGAGATCTCAAAGTTATTTTTCATTGAATGGGGTCAGGGTAACATTTAAATGAGGAGTGAAAATAAGGTGTGGAATTTGCTAAGAGGGTGACTTTCCATTCATTGTGCTTCTGGAAAGATAATGCAAAGTGGAAAAAAAGAGGGAACAGTGATCCTCGGGCTTAATATTTCTAAATCCTTGAGACAAGGTCCAGGATTAAATGGATACAGTGATAAGTACACAATTTAATTCAAGCCATTAAATGATTTTCCATTAAGATGATTTCGATTCAGTTACAATGAAATTTAATTAATATTTATTGAGCGCCTTGAGGAAACAAAGTTTTGATCATGGGTTTCTCGGTATTTCCTGGTTGTTCTCAGTTAAAAGCTCTGTTCCAGCTCTGGACATAATCCACTCTTATTCTTCTAACTCCCGGACCTAATCTCATGCCAATGGATGCCTCTTGTAGAGTTTATTCCCACAATCTCTTTGCACAAGCAGAAGTGTGGATTCTCAAGAAGAGAAAGTTATTGAGCTGTCTCCTGCCCAGCTTCCATTCCCCAAATTCCCCACAGACACCCCCAATGCACCCCAAATCAGTAGCCCTCAGTCCCGGCTACACATTAGAATTACCTGGGGAACTTTGAAGAAGTTCTTTTTAGGAAGTTGAAGAAAAACTTTTAATTGGGGAGCTCTTTGCCAGGCTAATTAAATGATCTGAGTGTGAGACACTCACAGATTTTTGGTTTTGTTTTTTAAATTTCTAGGTCATTTTATTAGTTGTATTCTTTTCTCTCCTCCCATTCCCAGTAATTTCTGGGTCGTTTTAATCTTTGTCCAAGGAGGAGACTATTGAAATACAATTCAACAGAGAAGACTTGAAGCTCTTAATTGGCTTTATTAGGCAATTCACGAAATGGGCACCATCCCACCTAGGAAGCAAAGAGGAGCTCCCAGGAGTTGTCCAACACGGGAGGTTTTTATAGATGGGAGGGTGGGGCAAGGAAGTTATTAGCAAAAGAAAAGGATTGTTTTTGCGAGGTTGCTTTCCCTCGGGGGCAATAGTAGGGGGTCTTGTTATGCAGATGACCTCATCTTGCTTTTGGGGGGTGGGGATGGAGAGGGCCCACGGGGCAGATTACTTCATTAGCACTAAGCAGAAAATTCCTGAGTGACCAGTTAAGACTAAATTTCTGGGGCAAGTTGAAACTGCAGTTAGGTTAGGTATTAAGACCCAGTTTGGAGGCTGGGGCTGAGTCACGTCATTCCTTGTAGGGATTTGTTGTCAAATCCTTGTAGCTTGTAGGTTTTGTTGTCATTGTCGCTTTTGTTTTTGTTGTTGTTTTTTTTTTTAACAATGATGAGGTTTTAGAGTGTCGGGGGTTTGGAGCTGATGGCCAAGAAAAAATTCTTGAAGACGTCTTTGGTGCAAAAAAGGTGATTTTATCAAAGCACGGGGACAGGACCTGCGGGCAGTAAGAGCTGCACTGGGGTTGAAGAGTGACTGGTTATACACTATGGAGTCGGGGGAGATAAAGTCAAGAGGAAGTTTCTTTTTTTCTTTTATTGAAAATTTTATTTTATTTTATTTTATTTTTAATATCATTTATTGTCAAATTGGCTTCCATACAACACCCAGTGCTCATCCCAACAGGTGCCCTCCTCAATGCTCATCACCTACTTTCCCTTCCTGCCCATCGTCCATCAACCCTCAGTTTGTTCTCTGTATTCAAGAGTCTCTTATGGTTTGCCTCCCTCCCTCTCTGTAACTTTTTTTCCCCTTTCCTTCCCCCATGGCCTTCTGTTAAGTTTCTCAAGATCCACATATGAGTGAAAACATATGGTATCTGTCTTTCTCTGACTGACTTATTTCACTTAGCATAATACCCTCTAGTTCCATCCATGTTGCTGCAAATGGCAGGATTTCATTCTTTCTCATTGCCTAGTAGTATTCCATTGTATGTATAAACCACATCTTCTTTATCCATTCGTCAGTTGATGGACATTTAGGCTCTTTCCATAATTTGGCTGTTGTTGAAAGCACTGATATAAACATTGGAGTACAAGTGCTCCTATGCATCAGCACTCCCATATCCCTTGGGTAAATTCCTAGCAGTGCTATTGCTGGGTCACAGGGTAGTTCTATTTTTAATTTTTTGAGGAAATTCCACATTGTTTTCCAGAGCGGCTGGACCAGTTTGCATTCCCGCCAATAGTGCAAGAGGGTTCCCGTTTCTCCACATCCTTGCCGGCATCTATAGTCTCCTGATTTGTTCATTTTAGCCACTCTGACTGGTGGGAGGTGGTATCTCAGTGTGGTTTTGATTTGTATTTCCCCGATGAAGAGTGACATTGAGCATCATTTCATGTGTCTGTCTGTTGGTCAACTGGATATGTTTGGGAAAATATCTATTCGTGTCTTCAACCCATTTCTTTACTGGATTATTTGTTTTTTGGGTGTGGAGTTTGGTGAGTTCTTCATAGATTTTGGATACCAGCCCTTTATCTGATTTGTAATTTGCAAATATCTTTTCCCATTCCGTTGGTTGCCTTTTAGTTTTGTTGATTGTTTCCTTTGCAGTGTAGAAGCTTTTTATCTTGGTGAGGTCCCAATAGTTCATTTTTGCTTGTATTCCCTTGTAAAAAATTTTTTTTAATGTTTATTTATTTTTGAGAGAGAGAGAGAGAGAGACACACACAGGGCGTGAGCAGGGGAGGGGCAAAGAGAGAGGGAGACAGAGACTCTGAAGCAGGCTCCGGCCTCTGAGCAGTCAGCATAGAGCCCAGTGCGGGGCTCCAATTCACAAGCTGTGAGATCATGACCTGAGCTGAAGTTGGACACTTAACTGACTGAGCCACCCAGGGGCCCCCAAGAGGGAGTTTCTTAAAGGGATTTCCATATGATAAAGACTAAGATTATTGGAGGCTTAGCTACTGGCCAGCTAAGGTTGTTTTTCCCTCTAGCAAAGCATTATCATTAAGACAGTAGGAGGTTCCTGGAAAAATGTTATACTCTGTATTTTCCTAGAGTATGTCAATAGGCTGCAGGTTATAAGAAAATTTAATTTTACCGACCATTTCCTTCTTGCCTTTGTTCCCACATCACTATGGAGGAGAGGGTGGTATTAGGGGCTCCAGGAAACTGAGTCTATAGGTTTTTGGAAGTTAGGTTATTGATAAGATTGCCTTTTTCTTGTAACTTACTAAGATATTTATAAACTGATGGAGGCTCACGTCCTGCATGGCTGTGATCCCTGTCCATTAACCATTGGTTTTCTCTCCCTTTCCTTTGTCACACCTGGGAGGTAGGGGGCGTTGTCAGCTTGTGCTTTGCTCTCAGCTCGTGCTTTGCTCTCAGCTTGCCTTATGCTCTCTCATCAACAAAACCTGTGCCTTACACAAAGCAGGACTCTCATGTACCCTAATATGTCTGTAGTTAAGTCTCTGTTTTTCTCTGCCCTTTAAAGTGTAAGTTGCATAGAATCAAGAGTTTTAAAGGTAAAACATATCTTAGAGGTCCTCTCTTTGACTTTATTTTTGGAAATCTCCTGCAAAGGATGCATGGAGAACCATTTGAAAAAATTAAAGACTCAGTAGGATGAAGACGTTTGGAGAGAACTGTTTAGAAAGCAAATGCAACGGTCTCTTTTATGTGGAATAGCAGGCCAAAGTATGTTCACAGATCCCCAGAATAGCTGTGCTAGGGGCGCCTGGGTGGCGCAGTCGGTTAAGCGTCCGACTTCAGCCAGGTCACGATCTCGCGGTCCGTGAGTTCGAGCCCCGCGTCAGGCTCTGGGCTGATGGCTCAGAGCCTGGAGCCTGTTTCCGATTCTGCGTCTCCCTCTCTCTCTGCCCCTCCCCCATTCATGCTCTGTCTCTCTCTGTCCCAAAAATAAATAAACGTTGAAAAAAAAAAAAAGAATAGCTGTGCTATACTGGACGTGCCTGGACGCTGAAGTCAGGAGACTCTTCAAGTCTGGCCCTTAGGATGATGGGTGTGTCTCAGCTATTCCTATCTAAGCTATTTTTCTTTCTTTCTTTCGTTCTTTCTTTCTTTCAGTTTATTTCTTTATTTTAAGAGAGAGAGAGAGAGAGAGAGAGAGAGAGAGAGTATGTGCGCAAGGAGGAGGGTCAGAGAGAAGGAGAGACAGAATCTCAAGCAGGCTCCATGCCACCGGTGCAGAGCCCCACGTGGGGCTCAAACTCACAAACCTTGAGATCATGACCAGAGCCAAGATCAAGAGTCAGACACTTAACGGAGTGAGCCACCCAGGTACCCCAAGGCCATTTTCTTACTTGTAAAAATGTGAAAGATAATGCCCCCGGGACTTGTTTTGAGGCTTACACTGGATAAGTATTTATGAGCGTCGGTGATACATAGTTTGATTTCTTTTAATGGTTGTAAAAATTGCAAGAACCTTCCTTCACTGACCTTAAAAGAGAAAAAGAATTAATTACTTTGCATTTGAATAGGTGTTTCTCTATTCTGTCAGTTCTCTAAATATCTCAGATTCCCAGCATAATCTCATTTAATTTTGCCAGTTGGATTAAAAAAAATGTATCTGGACTGCTTCCTATGGTTCATTGCTGGCCTCAATTCTGCTCTATTCTTTGAAGCATGTGAATGAAATATAAGCTCCATCGTTGTTCTAAGGGCATTTAGTATACTGGTAGCCTATGAGAGAACTAATCTATATTTAAAAATATATCGGTTTTAAAATTTGTTTAGGGAGAGGAAAACAAAAGAACTAATTACTTGAAGTGAACAAACTCAAAGCAGGTGGAGAACATGGTGAGTTATCTACCAGACGTGACAAGGGAAGTTAGGAATGCACTCGCAGTGGGGGCTCCCAGGCCCCAGGAGACTAATGCAGGGCAGGTTTCTGATGGTCTTTCAGTTGGAGCCTCAAGGAAAGCAGATCTCAAAGCACTTTTCTATTCTGCCTAGGAGAAGTACCAGGGTAGCCTATCAGAGAAAGAAAAACAAGAGAAGATAAGATCTTAACTAGACTGTCTAGGGCAAGCACTTGCTTTTAACCTCAGAACTAAGAGGAAGTGGTATAGTGTCAGAGTGTTGTTTGCAAAGTCGGAAGTTCCACACCAGCCTGGAACAATGCAGACGTCTTCCCAGGCCTCTGATTATAAGTGACAATTGCAGCATCAAGTTTATTGGGCTAAAAAATAACAGAAAGAAATGCCATCTCCCAATATTTTCAGGGAACAAATTCTTGGAAAAATTATTTCCCTATGTCTCCTACTCCCAAAGCCTTTAACCTGCTTGCTCGCAGGCTAGGGAGGTTACCGAAATTAGAACCACAGGAGAAATTGAATGATGACAGTTGAGTCTAGTTAGAAAAAGTATTGCACTGTACTTAGTGGTGACGTACCTTGAAATCTTAGCTATGTATACTGACTCTTTGATTATACCTCGCAGGTAAGTTAGAATAATGAGTTATGCTATTTATCTTGATCCAAAAAAGAATGTTGTTGGATGTAAAATTATGTATTATTAAAAAGAAAATGACAGGCTCAAGGTGGAGTCACTTGCCCCCCGGACAGAAAACCAAGACTTAATTTCAATTTCAGACTCTTCAAGGAGTGAAATTTTAATCCAATCAGTCTGAAATCCGCACACCCCCTCCCCCCAGCACTAATGAGGTAATCTGTCACCCAGGCCCTCTCTATTCAAGGGAAGATGAGGTCATCTGCATGATAAGACCCCAACCCCCTCCCCCTAAGAGAAGGTGACCTTGCCTGTAATCCTTTCTTTTCTTTTGCTAATAACTTCTGTTCCTCTTTCTTACCAAAACTTTCCATTTTGTATAACTCCTTGGAGCTCCCCTCTCCTTGTTAAATGGGGTGCTTCCCAATTCATGAGTTACTTAATAAAGCCAATTAGATCTTAACATTTACTCATTTGAGTTTTATTTTTTAACAGTCCCTTATTTCAGCTTTTTAAATTCCCTGCTCTTTGGACCTAGGACATCTTAGATTGTCACTCTGTCTACCTAATGGCTTCTCTACAAATTATAAACTAGCATCCTCCAGATTACAAAACCATGATCCATGAATAGAAATTATAGAGGTGAAATATTCACCTGAGAACTGTCTGGGAACTAAAAATGTCCAATAATGTAGAAGGCTGCCTTCCGGAGGGCTTAGCTCAGGGTCATGGGAAGAATTCAAGCTAAGCCTAAATGCTCATCTGCTCAAGATATTTTGGAAGCCATTCTGGGGCTCCAGGGCTCAGGAGGAGGCTGGATTGATTACAAGGTCTCTTCCCAACATAAGATTATATGACTTGGAAGTAAATCTGACACAGAAAACTGGTTTCTGCCACCTTTCTGATTTTAGACGATCAAGTGTTTATGGATAAAGGCACTAACTTCAAAGTGAGATAATGAAGAGTATGGCCTATTTGTAAGCTGAGCCTTCTCAAGCTATATTGGGGTTCGTTAAAGAACAAAACTTCAACTGAGCAAAATTGAAGATTTAATTGGCTTTATTAAGCATTTGATGGTTTGGGCAGCATCCTATCTAGCAAGCAGAGGGGAGCTCTAAGGAGTTGTACAAAATGCAAGATTTTTTATAGGAAGGAGAGAGGAGCAAAACATTATTAGCAAAAGTGAAACAAAGACCCTTCCAGGTAAGGCTACCTTAAGGGAAAGGACAGGGGGTCCTATTAGTTGGCTTACCCTATCTTCCTCTGGGGGATGGAGAGGACCCATGTGACAGATTATCTCATTGGTGTTGATCAGAAAATTCCTGGGTGACTAGTTAAGACTACGTTTCAGGGGCAGGTTGAAACTGCAATTAGGTATTACGCCCTGGTTTAGACTGGGCCTAAGTGGTGCCATTTTGGGCCTGTGATTTTCTTTTTAACAGGTTCCTTAGACAACTATATTAGTACTTTTAAAAATTAAAATATCACCCAGCTTTGTTGTCCTGAATTCCTTTCACATGTATTCCCTGGTCCCTCTTCTGTCTTACTTTGCCAATGTGTTCTTCAACGTGTTTATGTCTTACCTATTCATTATGTCCATTATACCCAATTACAGGGCACTTTCACGGCAGATTGATTTTCATTGCAGACTCCAGTGAAATCACATAGATCGGTTCACCAACAACCTACGGAGCCTGAAGTCCTGTTCTTTGTATCTACTTAAGACATGAGGATAGATAAAAGGGGTCCGTCATTGGTGCTTTGCGTGAGAAATGTATTGCATAAAACACAATTTATTTCCTTAACTCTTTATAAGCTCTTCCAAAGCCGATAGCAAAGTTTATTCCTTCCCAAAAAGGGGAGGCTGCAGACAAAATTGAGTCTTCTTCCCCAGTGCCTGGGCGTTGCACATGTGGGGATAACAGCTGGCCTGGGGGATATTAATAGATTGCCATTGTCCTTGCACCCGACCATGGTCGCACTCCAGGCTAGAACCAGAGCAGCTGCAGAGGGTCTTGTCAGATTTTTCGGAGCCACAGAAATGAGAAAAATCATTATCTTAGAAATGCATGATATGCTAGCCTCCATTGAACCCCCTCAGATACTCAGGAAGGATAAATGAAGTACACAGTAAAATAAAATTATTTTGAATAACCTCCAAACTATTTAGTCCACTTTTCTGTTATCTTAAGGATACACAACATTGCCTCTAAAGAAAAATAAAATAGGAGAGGTATTTGAGTAAGACAAAAATATGGGGCTAAACACTGGAATTTGAATCTGTATAAATGCTATGTGATTGAAGTTCTTAGATGGTACAGCTAAGATACCCATTCCAAGTAAAATAAGGATCTGGTTGTGGAAAAAAAGAAAAAAAAAGTCAATAAAATTATACTTGTACTGCAGATCTATTATATACCCAATTAAAAATGCTAGAGGATTTCTTCTACTTCCTTCTTTTCCTTTCCCTTCCCTCCCCTCCCCTCCCCTCCCCTTCCTAATCTCTTCCCTTCCCTCCCTAGTTTCTTCTGGTTCCCTTTTCCTGCCGTTTCTTCTTCTCTCTTTGCTTTTACCAAGATTTCCTAAACACTTTGTGCATAAGGCCTTGTCACATCTGCAGAGTTGAGGAGAAAGTTGCCCCCCCCCCCCCCCCCGCCCTTCCTAGCTGCTGCCACTCTCAGGGATATAGCAGCTTTGTAAAACATTCAAATATGTTAGAATGGGCTCAGCTGGGAAGGTGCAGTAAAGTGTGACGCTCGTTGAGGGGTGGGAGAGATTGGGTTCTGCCAGCAAATGGGGAAGGTCGTGCAGGGAAAGCAGCCAGTCGTGGAATAGGATGGAAGGGGTCTACTTCTGAGAGACTGTGGAGGCAGAATCCACAGGGTCTCGAAACTCAACAGATAATGTGAGCAAAATGAGGTGGAGACAAAGATACCTTCAGCCTTTTAATTACTTGTACTTCTTCCTCACAGAGTTGGGAAAACAGAGCGGATGAATGTGCCCGTTCTCTCATGGCAGCTTCTGTTCTCGTTCCTCTACAGCTGGGAAGTAGGATTGAACACTACTGTTGATTCC
Source organism: Leopardus geoffroyi (assembly GCF_018350155.1). Lineage (NCBI taxonomy): Eukaryota > Metazoa > Chordata > Mammalia > Carnivora > Felidae > Leopardus > Leopardus geoffroyi. The sequence goes on from NC_059332.1 coordinate 125,619,212, forward strand.
ACCAAGGAAAATCCACCCCATCAACCAGTGTTGACAGGTTGGTCTTTTCCATGTGGTTTTGTGTGTGTGTGTGTGTGTGTGTGTGTGTGTGTGTGTGTATGTGTGTGTGTGAAAGAGAGTATGTGGAGACGGGGGCGGGTGGAAGGTATTGACAGCCCAAGACATTTTATTTTATGAGGTGGGTCTCCTCTCCCAGATATCTTCTTCAAATGGCACCCTCCCCCCACCCACCCAGTTCACGAGTCTCCTCCTCCCGGTCTTTCCTCCTCCTTCCCTTTCATATAATGTCCAATTTGGGGGTTGGATTTGGCCATCCTTGGACAAATAGGTAACAATGCTTTTCACAGCTGTGTATTACTGTGGAAAACCCATCAAAACTGCTGTAGTGTTCCATTCCTACTGTATTTCATTTGTAATCTATTTTTTTATGTTTATTTATTTTGAGAGAGAGAACACGCGCATGTGGTGGAGGGGCAGAGAGAGAAAGGGAGAGAGAGAGAATCCAGAGCAGGCTCCTCACCGTCAGCACAGAGACCAATGTGGGGCTCGACCCCAAGGACATGAGATCATGACCCGAGGCAAAACCAAGAGTCTGGATGCTTAACGGGTTGAGTCACCCAGGCACCCCCAGCCTTCTCCCCTTCTCGGTCCCCTGTGTACTTACTCTCCACTCTCTTGTTGCAGGATTTTTTTCACAATACTCGGGATTTGTTGTCTCGCTGCCTCAAAGAATGAAGAGGTAGACACAAAATAAGCAGCAGGCCAAAGTTTATTAGAGTATAAGATCAGAGAGGAAGAATAATAGGAAAGCTCTCTTTACAGAGAGGGGACATTCGAGGGTGAATACCCATGACTCTAGGCAAGGGTCCTCGTTTTACAAGGTTCTGATCAGCCCTCCCCTCTCCCTTCCCCCTTGTTCCTTCTCAGGTTCTGCCCTTATTGGCTTTATGGTTCTAGGTGCTGGGTTGTCCATTCCTGCTAGGCTCCTTTCCATCGTAGGAGGGGTGGTGTGTGGGCACACTTAGGTCTTTTGTAAAATTCCTGAGGGGAAATCTGAGGGGGAGTAGGTGGGGTCTGTTACATTCTTCAGAGGAATGTATGCCTGAGGGGGCTTGCTGTGGTCTGACACTCCCAGCATTGTTCCCAAATAGGTGTTTTTCCCCACCCTGGGACCTGAGGTCCTATCCTTTCCCTCTCTGCCTATCATACTCTGATACACAGTGATGAACCTCACCTCAACTCCTCCTCACCCATCACTTCATACAGTCTTCAGGAGTCTAATTCTGAAGATGACTTCATTTGTGCTCAGCAAACGAGATCCTTAAACTGAAAGATCCATACCCTTTACAGGATGGCAGATGGGTTTTAAACACTCAAATTTTATTTCTGTCACACACAAAAATGTTATCAAGCCTAGTATCTAAAGCACTGCCGGGGAAAGATTTTAAATACCCATTTTGTAATCTCAGCGACCAATCATATATGCTCAGAGATAGAGAAGTCAAGACCAATGTTTCCGCGTGCTCTCTGACCAGTGGTGGTCAAAGAGGATCGCCCCTGATTTCGCATCTGTGCCAGTCCTTCTCGTTTTGAGCATTTTTGTCCGTGGAGATTTATCATTATCCTTCGTTATTTGGTGTCAGTCCCAACCATCGTGCTACGGAGGAGACTTTGTCTGCCACTCACCTGCATGGTCCATGGAGCCTGCTCTGTACCTGTTGATGAGGAAGCTAAGTCACAGTATAAGGAAGCCAGAAAATGCTACTTCTCTCATACTTGGCTGAACCCTGAGGAAAAAAAATACTATCTTCCTTAAATCAACCATAGAAGCATTTTGCATTCTTCCTGCCTTTCTTTCCCTTCAAGACAAATCTTGTCACCTCCTTTTATTGGATGGATTGGAAATCCAAGACTTTTTCTTTGATGTCAAATATGTGGATTATTTTATGTTGGGAATTTCCTTCTCTGTTCACTCTTTTTCTAATGTTCACGAGAAATACAACTCTTGACCATGTCATTTATTAGAAATGCAGTTTAACGTGGAACCAGAACTAATCCCCCTCAAAATTCCTTTTGTTCTGTGGTCTTGGATTTCTGAGGGAGCCTACTTAAAACTTGACATAACTCTAAACTTTCACTGATTCTTTGAGCACCCAGCCTTCAGGTAGGTACGGTCTACTTTCTTAATTTATTATTCACTGTATTTAATAATAAGGGTGATCCAAGATATGTAAATTACAAAGAAATGAGAATTTTTCCATTAAAGGTATGTTTTGACTTCTTAATGTGAATTTTGCTGTGATGAGAGAGCCCCGTTGTTTTTTTTAAGTTTATTTATTTATTTTGAGAGAGACAGAGAGAGCACGTGTGCACCTGCACAGGTGGGGAAGAGGCACAGAGAGAGACAGGGAGAGAGAATCCCAAGCAACTCCACAGTGTCAGTGCAGAGTCCAACGTGAGGCTCGAATTCATGAACCGAAGTTGGAAACTTAACTGACTGAGCCACCCAGGCGTCCCAACAAAGCCCTTTTAAAACAATGTTCTGGGGCTCCAGGATGGCTCAGTTGGTTAGGTGTCAGACTCTTGACTTGGCCTCAGGTCATGATCTCACAGTGGTGAGTTTGAACCTCACATTGGGCTCCTTGCTATCAGCTTGAGACTATCTCCCTCTGTCTCTTCCACTCCCCCTCTTGCTATCTCTCTCTCAAAATACATAAAAAGAAAAAACTTAAAAAAAAAAAAAAAAGAAAGAAAAAACAATGTTCTATCCAGGGTACCTGGGTGGCTCAGTCGGTTAAGGGTCTGATTCTTGATTTTCACGATCTCACGCTGACAGCATAGAGCCTGCTTGGGATTCTCCCTCTCCCTCTCTCTGTGCCCCTCCCCTGCTCATGTGCACATACACTCTCTCTCTCTCAAAATAAAGAAACTTTAAAAAACATTATAAAACAATAACACAATATTCCATCCATAATAAAAATTGATGTTCTAAGGGGTGCCTGGGTGGCTCAGTCGGGTAAGTGTCTGACCTCAGCTCAGGTCATGATCTCATGATCTGGGAGTTCGAGCCCCGCGTCAGGCTCTGTGCTGACAGCTCAGAGCCTGGAGCCTGCTTTGGATTCTGTGTCTCTCCTGTCTCTGCCCTCCCCTGCTTGCACTCTGTCTCTCTCAAAAATGAAGGAGCATTAAAAAGAAAATTAAAAAAAAAAAAATTGATGTTCTAAGAAAGTTAGGCTCTTGCAGCAAAACCTGTGGATTTCCTTTGGAAATTGAATAGAAGCTTCCAGAATCTTTCCTTGATGATGATGTCTGCTCCAACCTTGAATAATGCGATTGCACTTGTGTCCCCTCTGCTCTCCACAGCACTTTGTGCATATTTCTATTACTGCACCTATCATGTTATAATGATTTTCTGCTTAAGTGAACTCCTATAAAATTACTTTTACTAAACTGAACTTTGATGCTAAGCCATCAGCCTGGACTTTGATGTGCTGTAAGAAATAGCTCCACTCCATTGGGTATAAGGCTATTATTGAGGATATTCTTCCGTGTACTGCATAGCATTGCATTTGCAGGATCTTGAGGGCTTGTTTGGGACTTATATCAGCACCATTTATGTTTTTCCAGAGAAATTGGTCTGCTGGTAGCTGGTGGGAGCTGTAGATTGTGTAACTGATCATATTTCTCTTTTCACAGAGATTGCTAAAAAGCTTAGAGCCAAACTCCTGGTGGATCTTTGGCAAATACATGTAGGCCTTCATTGTATTTATTCTGGACATTAGCCTACCTCTATTGTATGATCCCATCATTGCTTTCCTTCTGCCTTATCTTTCTCATTGCTTCTGATATGCTTTATTTTCTTGTATTGCACATTTCTTTGTTCTCTGTAAGTCCTGTGGAAGAAAATCATGAACATAAAGACATATCTACATCTTTCTCTCACCAGGCTGTGAGCTCTTTGGGAGTGGATGGGGATCGTTTTCCATTGCTTTGCATTTGGATCTGGCATAGAACTTCATTATATGCTCAGTAAATATTTTTGAGAATAAATCAAACAAAGTTGCCATTATAAGGCTCATCTGGTAATTTGAACAATGACTATCTATTTTAGTTTTTTTTTTTTTTTTTTCAACGTTTATTTATTTTTGGGACAGAGAGAGACAGACCATGAACGGGGGAGGGGCAGAGAGAGAGGGAGACACAGAATCGGAAACAGGCTCCAGGCTCTGAGCCATCAGCCCAGAGCCTGACGCGGGGCTCGAACTCACGGACCGCGAGATCGTGACCTGGCTGAAGTCGGACGCTCAACCGACTGCGCCACCCAGGCGCCCCTATTTTAGTTTTTTTTTAATGTTTATTTATTTTTGAGAGAGAGACAGAATGTGAGCAGGGGAGGGGAGGAGAGAGAGGGAGACACAGAATCTGAAGCAGGCTCCAGGCTCAGAGCCTGATGTGGGGCTCGAACTCACGAACGGTGAGATCATGACCTGAGCCTGAGTCGGACACTTAACCCACTGAGCCACCCAGGGCGCCCCTGAACAATGACAATTTAAAGGAAAGGATTGTGAATCCAATTGTTACCTACATACAGACCAGAAGGTGGAAGATGTTCCTTATGTGAATCAAGGAGGAAAAGACAGATTGAATAAAAAGTTCCTTCTTTTCAACCTGTTGATGCGGTGGTCATGACATTTTTGTGGCCTATAAACTAAGGAGAAAGAAAGATGTTTGCTGTTCATCTATTACAGAGCATTGCACAAAATTGCTACTACAGAAATATATGTTGAGTTAAATCGACTTCTCTGGATACTACGTGAGGAAACAGTCATCCAGAATGTTTGGCAGAAAATGTTTGGCCCTTCATTGTTTTTTTAATTGATTTTTTTTTCTTGTTCTTTTTTTTTTAAAGTTTATTTATTTATTTGAGAGAGAGAAATGGGGGGAGGGGCAGAGAGAGAGGCTGAGAGACAGAATGTCGAGCAGGCCCCCTGTCTGGCCCTTCTTTTATCTCAGCCTGGAACCTAAAAACGTCTTAGGAAACCGACGTACTCAGGATTGTTGACCTAATCCAGAGATGGCATAAGAGACTTCCAGACCACTGGATAACATTGTTTAATGACAAAATGCTCAGTTTTACCTGGAACTTCCAAGGCTTTTTTTTTTTTTTTTTTTTTTTTTTTTTTAGTTTACTTATTTATTTATTTAGAGAGAGAGAGAGAGAGAGAGAGAAAGAGACAGAAGAAGGAGGAGGAGAGGCAGAGAGAGATGGCGAGAAGGAGAATCCCACACAGGCTCTGTGTTCTCATCACAGAGCCAGACACAAGTCTTGATCTCACAAACCCGTGAGATCATGACCTGACCCCAAATCAAGTGTCAGATGCTCAAACCAACTGAGCTCCCCAGGTTCTCTGACAAGTCTTGAGGAATAGTAACTTAATTTTGTGTGTGTTTTTTTAAAGCAAACAAACCAACATAATAAATATTGGGTTTTCTTTTACCCTGATGGGGTTTCCTTAGAATCAGAAGATGCTCACAACTTATTTGTGAGTTGAAATTTATGGTATCCATCTACATGGAATAAGGTGATGATGAGGTTGCTTTTCTTTAAAAATTTTTTTTAATGTTTATTTTTGAGAGAGAGAGCGAGAGCGTGAGAGGCAGAGGGGCAGAGAGAGAAGGAGACACAGAATCTGAAACAGGTTCCAGGCTCTGAGCTGTCAGCACAGACCCCACCGTGCGGCTCAAACTCACCGAGTGCAAGATCATGACCTGAGCCCAAGAGAGAGGCTCAACCGACTGAGCCACCCAGGCGCTCCTGCTTTTCTTTAAAATCAAAGATTATTAGATTATTCTTTCAAAAATACTGTTTTCATCAAATCATTTTTATCTTTTCAGTTTTTATTTTAAGTTTTTAATGTTTATTATTTATTTTCGAGAGAGAGAGAGAAAGAGGGAGAGGGAGAGAGAGAGAATGTGCGTGGGGAAGGGAAAGAGAGAGAGAGGAAGACACAGGATCCGAAGCAGGTTCCAGGCTCTGAGCTGTCAGCACCGCTGAGGGCACAGCCCTGATGCGGGGCTCAAACTCAGGGACTGTAAGATCATGACTTGAGCTGAAGCTGGAGGCTTAAGCGACTGAGCCACCCAGGCGCCCCCATCGTATCATTTTTAAATTTAGTAACTTGCAATAACTTCTGTCCACACAAATCAACTTCAAATTCTCGGGCAAAGCATCATCTGGGCTTCCAGCTGCGTACGCCAGAGTGCGCCCTGTGGCAATCTGTAGCATCCTGCGTGGGTTTGACTGTCCCTTTAAAGGTACCCGTATTTGCACGCAACAGGAAGTAGGGTGTGGTTTGTTCTTGGGTGAGACAAAAGTGTGCTGAAAGCAGTTTATCCTTGACCTAGAACCAGCCCTGCTTGTAGAAAAAAACAACAACAAACTTGTTTACAGTGCAGACGGGGAACTGTTAGATAGCATTTATGAAGTTAAACAGCAACCCCGATTACAAACTTCAAATGCTCCTGCGAATATAATAATACCGACTGCTTATTGAGAGCTTACCATGTACTAGGCACTACCCAGACACTATCTTAACTCTGAAATAGATACGATTATTACCCCTATTTCACAAATATGTTGCCCAAGATCATACAACTTGTAAGCCCAAACCGAAGCCCAGGAAGTTGGGCTGCATGAATAATCTCTCTTAACCACAAAACGATAATAAGTTTTAATAGAACCTAAATCCAGCGTCCGCCCTAAAACCTCAGAAATGGCCGCTCTAGCATATAACAAAGAATATTTTGGGCTTATGTGCTAGAAGAAATTTGCCTCTATCCGGAAGCCAAAGGTATTTTCTGAACAGAAGTGTGCTCCAGTGTGGCCCCAAACCTGACATGCGTGGTCCCCTTGCTACACATGTTCCACTTTGCCTAGCCCCCTTCACCTGTTGTTTAGACGTCTCATTTCACAAAGAAATGAGGCCAACGTTTTATCCTAAATCAGACCATTCACCTCAGTAACCACAAATTTGAGAATGCGGTGGGATTGTGTTGGAGTGGGGTCCACCCTGTGATCCTCTGTGGCAACCTCTTGGCTAAACCCAATTCGACAATTTTCGTGGCGCAAAAAATGGTACAAGCCAGAAAGACGACAGAACCAGTGGGCTGGTGTTTAAAGGGGAAGCTTCCAACAGAAATGTGACCACCGTATAAGAGTAGAGAGACCTGACTGTGCGGGCAAGTGAACACAGGAAATGCCCATGCCTAGAATTCAGACATAAAAGGATGCTGTACACAGAAAAAAAAGAGACATTGTACACAGGATGTTGCCTCAGTTTTCTATCACAGTGTGAACAATTGCCACTGGCTCACAGAGCCGACTGCATCCACCTTCCAGCATTGAGGTCAGTGGCTCATCTTGGTAGCCTAAAATTGGCTACGGTAGGAGCATTTAGACCACATGGTCCCTCCCTCCAGGCCCCCTCAGTGGTTGAACAATAACATACCGTTGAAACTGTCCCAATAGTTCCTTAAAATGGCAGTCATGTATTTCTCACAATTCTGTGCATTGACTGGGCTCATCTGGGTGATCTGCTCGACGCGGTGAAGACATGATGACCCATACGGCTGCATTCAACGAGAATGAATATCTCAACCTTCTCACTACATTCGGGGCTAGATAATTATTTGTTGTGGAGGCTGTCCTGCACGTTGTAGGATTTTAGCAGCGTTCTTGGCCTCTACCTATTAGATGCCAGTAGTGACAACCAAAAATGTCCCTGTGGATAAAATAGCCCAGGCTAAGAACCACTGAGCTAGGAGCTTGGCTGAGGCTGAAACATCAAAGATGACTCCTGTGAATTATCAAATTGAATGGAGTCATTTACGTCAAGGGATTTTAAAATGGAGCTAGGAGGCTATTAAGGGGGTGGACCTCATGCATGTCCTCACTGGTCTGAACTGGGCTGAACCGCAAATAATCCAAGGGCCCAGTCAGAACATCTGCAACTTGCTACAGTAACAGACTTTGCTTAGTGAGAGCCTTAGCAACGGATTATATTCAGTGAAGATGAGCTTTTTGCTGTGAACACCAATCCAAAATTCTTTGTAGCGGTGCCTATGGGGTCAGTCAGTTGGTTTTGGCTCAGGTCACTATCACCCCATTTGTGAGATGGAGCCCTCCATCAGCCTCTGCACTGACAGCGTGGAGCCTGCTTGAGATTCTCTCTCCCTCTGCCCCTTCCTCTCCCCTGCCTCCCCTCTCAAAATAAATAAGCATTAAAAAAAAAAAAAAAAAAAAAAGCATGGGCATTTCCTGTGTTCACTTGCCCGCACAGTCGGGTCTCTCTACTCGTATATGGTGGTCACATTTCTTTTGGACCTATTCTTTTTGCTTTAAAAATTCCTGACTTTTGCTTCCAAAAATAGTTTTGCTCCAAACTATTTGGTTTGCCACCCAAATCTGTGCACCTTGAATTGCAATTCTTTGATCCCAAATAAATGCTCTGGCTTAATTATTGCCTCCTGACAATTTTAGGCTGACACTTCTCATCTTCCAGGTGACGAGGATCCTTTGTTAGAGAAATTTATTTACCATGCTTGTTAAGGATGGCAAGACAGACTTTATCCAGGGGGACCAGTCCAATGGAATTTATAGTAAAGGACAGAGATTAGGCTCAACTCTGAATACAATAAGGAAAGGCAGGAATGTATAGCCAAGGAGCAGGGTTGGGGGTCAGTGGATGAAAACTCACCAAGAGGAAATGTCAGGAAATATCAGGGTTAGGAAGATCTTGGCCAAACTGACTCGATACGATTCTTGCCAAAGGCAGGCCAGGGTGATAAGGTATTGAGGGTGATATTTTCAACAGACTGACTCAGCAGGATTTTTGCTAAAAGTGGAGTGAACAGACCCAGGACAGAGCCCAGGGTTAGGGCCTCTTCAAACAGGGGACCCAGAGGAGCCTGACTCAAGCTTGATCAAGGGGGAGAGTCTTTGTCACCGTCTCTGTATGGCCGGTCATCCTTCCACAGTCTAGCTCAAGGCCCTCCACAGGATGGTGGCTGGCTTTAAGAGAGTAAGAGCAAAAGCTAACAGGATGGGAACCAGAGCAACGTGACCCGTGACTCTTGCTGTATTTCTAGTTGATCAAAGCAAGTCCCAAAGCCTAGATCAGGTTCAAAGGGAGGGAAAATAGACTCCACCTCTTCTTGGAAAGAGGAGTCGCGAACTTGTGGCCATCTTTAATCGGTGCAGTACTATATTGCATTCAAGGGGTCAGTATGAATATTCTGCAGAAGGAAGGGAAATCTTGAGAGAGAATTCTATTGAAGATCAATCAAAATTACTAGGCCGAAGGCGAACATGATTATTCACGTGATGGTAAAGGAACGAACCACATCATATTTAGAGGGTACAAAACAATATATCTCTAGGTTCTATAGTATTTATTACATCAACGATTATGAACAGAAGTTGGAGGTTGCTTCTGGTTAAAGTATTGGTGATGATGTCTTTCTGTCAAAAAAAAAAGTAGGGGCGCCTGGGTGGCTCGGTCGGTTAAGCGTCCGACTTCGGCTCAGGTCATGATCTCGCGGTCCGTGAGTTCGAGCCCCACGTCAGGCTCTGTGCTGACTGCTCAGAGCCTGGAGCCTGTTTCAGATTCTGTGTCTCCCTCTCTCTCTGCCCCTCCCCTGTTCATGCTCTGTCTCTCTCTGTCTCAAAAATAAATAAACGTTAAAAAAAAAAATTGAAAAAAAAAAGTAGTCCTTAGTTGTTGATATTAATTTTTGTTCTTCAATGGAACAATAAAACATTGATGTTTCTGAAAATGGAAGCAGTATGGTGAATGTTCAACTGTTTTACATTAGTACTTAAGGACTTTATATATATCATTATAAGTATTGGAGATTGTAGGTATTTTGCAAGATATTTTCTAAAGAATTGGTTGCTTACAAGAAGGATCCAATGTCTATCTTTTCCCTTGAATTTTTGCCCCTGCATTAACTCACCTGAATGCTAAAGATAGAAGTAGGTACTTTTTGCTCTAAGGCGTTATTTCCCAAAAAAGTATTTAGCATAACTCTGGTTTCACAAGATGTTAATGGGTGTTACACGTAAGAGGATTTATGGGTTGTATAAGCTTGGGAAATTTTAAGCTAAGAGTAAGTAGGTTTCTTTACCGCTGGACTTTTTAGGGTCTTTAGTATAGTAATGTGTCTCATGACTAATAAAATATACAGTGTTTCCTAGACTTATTCAACCACAGTAATAGAAGCATGTCTTATATAACTCGTGTTCTTTAGGGCACTCTGGGTAGAACTTGTTGTAAGTGGAGATAAAGGAGGAGGAGGAATCTTGAAAGAATTCTATTCAAGCTCAATCAAAATTAACTCAACAAAGAGGCATAGCGTAGCCTTAGCACTTAAAAAAATAGGTATCCTTGAAGCAGGCCCTCAGTCCAAGAATGCACTATACTGTTGGGTTCTTTCTAAACATCAACAGTGTTTTCAATACAGAGGACTGAAACAGTTTGTTTATTTATTTATTTATTTATTTATATTATTTTTTTTAACGTTTATTTATTTTTGAGACAGAGAGAGACAGAGCATGAACAGGGGAGGGGCAGAGAGAGAGGGAGACACAGAATCTGAAACAGGCTGCAGGTTCTGAGTGGTCAGCACAGAGCCCGACGCGGGGCTCGAACTCACGGGCCTTGAGATCGTGACCTGAGCCGAAGTCGGACGCTTAACCGACCAAGCCACCCAGGCGCCCCTGAAACCGTTTAAACAAAGATCATTTTGCAAAAGTTATTTTAGATTCATGAAATTGAATCATCCAAGATCACCAAAGATTAATTAGTCAAAACAGTAATTTAGAAAGGAAGAACCAGAATACGTTCATACCTTTTCTCACTCTCCTTGTCTTATTGGCAAATAAAAATTGTATATATTTACAGTGTACAAACGCCTGTATTTTGATACATGTATATATTATGAAATGATTACCACAATCCACCCTTGTCTTATAAGCTAAATTTGAAGCCCTTCGGAATTAGAATTTGGATTAGAAGCAATATATTAACTTACTTGTGGTAGGCAGCTTCTAAGATGGATTTCAGCGATCCTTATCCCCTGGTATTTATGCCCTTGTAAAATCTCCTCCTGTTGAGCTTGGGCCGAACCGGGTGACTTGCTTTTTGCTTCTGAGATTAGGTTACAAAAAAGACTGGCTTCTGTCTTGCTTGCCCTTCTCTTCCTGCCTCACTTGCTCACTTGGATGAAGCCAGCTGCTCTATGCAGAGGCTCATATGATAAGGAACTGAGGGAGGCCTCTGGCCAGTTACCCTTAGGAACTGAATGCTGCCAACAACCTCAGGACGGGGTTGGGAAATGGGTCCTTCCCCAGTTGAGTTTCAACATGACTGCAGTCTTAAGAGAGATCCTGAGCCTGAGGACCCAGCTAAGCCATGCCTACATTCCTGACACAGAAATTGTGAGATAATACATGTGTGCTGTTCTGAGCTGCTAGACCGTAGGGTAATTTGTTTAGGCAGCAATAGATAACTAGTGTAGAATTAAAAGAGGCATTTAGAGAAGGCCAGTGTTGCATTATCTAAGGCAAACCTTGCAGACGGCCGAAAGAAGGACTAAAGCACCGTGGTTAAATCGTGCTTTAGAATGGCAGCCTAGAAAAATACTGATTTCGCTGGGAAGAAACACAGGGGATCCGGAAGATGAAATCTAGGTGATACAAGTCTTTGAATTTTCAGTGCTACGTCTAGAGGAGATGTCAGAAATACAAGGTATAGAAATTGATAGTTGCCTGGTCATTGCAATTGCTGAGGAAGATATTGCTATGCCATGGCCCCCTGCTATAAAAGCTGGCCTCAAACAGAGCCCCCAGTTTTGGTTTAAATATGCTAGCCAGCTGGGAAGGATGTTATGTCTACCAAGAGCATAGCAATGTGGGCTTAGATGGCTCTTTTGTTTTGTTTTCTTTCTTTCTTTCTTTCTTTCTTTTTTTTTTTTTTTGAGGTCAGATCTGGTTTGGGTTATTTCTATTAGATGTTCTTTTACATGTTCTTTAATTCCACAACTATGTGTTAAAGTCTTATTTTGTGCTAGGTGCTGATTTGGGCGCTGAGGATTCAACAGAGAAACCTTCACTTTCTTGAAACCTCCATTCCAGAGAGGAAAAACAGAAAGTACACAAAGTAAATAAACATAAAAATGAAATATACCATACAGTAATAAAAGTAAACAATATGTGCCATAGTAATTAAATACTATCAGAGAAAAGAAAGCACGGAAGGGAGAGCAGGACGGTGTGTTCTAACTTCTGTATCAGTTATCAAGGCCTGGACTACAAACAGCTGTGTGTCCATTGTGATCTGTTTCCCAACTTGACCAAACAAACACCAGAGTCCCTACGGCCTCCTCTCTTCCCTCTGTAGATCCTGTACTCATTCTTGCTTTCATTTCCTTTTATTTTTTATTTATTTTTAAAGTTTGTTTATTTTTAGTAATGCCTATACCCAACGTGGGGCTCGAACCCAACCCCCTGAGATCAAGAGTTGCACACTCTTCTAACTGAGCCAGCAGGTTGCCCCTGATTTCAAGCCCTTTTAAAAGACTAATCTTCATGCTTCTCTGTGAAGACTTCTTTGACAATTTAGCCTCCATTACCCCTCTACCTTCTGGGGATCTGAGGGCACCATTCCCCCTCCAAAATCAGAGGAAACGAAACAAAACAAAATGCAGCCTACCCATCTTTTAAAATTTTTTTAATTTTCAGGTTAACGGTTGATTAATTTGTATTTGTTTCCTCTGTGTTTGTTGTTGTGGTGCCCACCCCTCCCCCAATAGAATTTCAGGTTTTTGATTTTTTTTTTTAATATTTATTATTTTGGGAAAAGCGCAAGCAAGGAGGTGTAGAGAGAAGGGAACAGAGGATCTGAAGCATTCTTTGTGCTGAATTCCAATGTGGGGCATGAACCCATGAACCGTGAGATCATGACCTGAGCGGAAGTCTGATGCTCAACCAACTGAACCACCCAGGTCTCGCAAGTTTGGTTTGTTTTTACATATGTATGGAACATGCAGTCAAAAACACTTGTAATGGTAGCTTCATTGGAAGACGTAGAAAAGATAAAAGATATGATGCCTTCCTTTGTAGAATTTAATATAGACTTGGAGGGAGAAAATGCTCTTCCTGAGGTGAGAAAACCATGGAAAGACAGCCCATACAAATCCAATACTTCGTGGTATGGTATAGTCAGTGGCTTCCAGATTTTTTGGCTTGCCACCGCAGTAAGAAATGGACTATACAACAAGACTGTGTGTGTGTGTGTGTGCGCGTGTAAACAAAATTTTACAAAGATAGTATGTATGTTTTACAAAACAATACTTAATATCTATATGCAATGCATTGATATTTTCTCTTCTGTTTCAGTTTTCAAAACATGCTGGTAGGAACCCTCCGAACTGATCTCATAGCGTGCAAAGAGAATATGAGCCACAGTTTGGAAGCCAGGTGGTGAGCGCACAGAGGTGTGAAGTAAACGAGTCTTGAATGGTAGGAGTCCAGGGATGTCTGTCCTGGGAAAGATTATGGATGTGTCTCTTGAAAGGAGAGTCCTATTTAGGTTATTGGGGTTCATGACAGTGTTGATGCTGAGTTGGAACAACAGTATGAGCAAAGAAGGCACCGAGGCTGTGGTAGGTAGCAAGTTCAGGGGGCACTGAGATAATTCTATTCTTTTATATGACTGCTTTTGTAGGTTATGGAAATAATGTAAAAGTCAAAATAAAGGCCTGGAAACAGATTATGAGGGTACACATTTGAGAAAAATGTTAATATTGATAATTGGGAACAGTTTAATAGGAGAGCAGATCTATGGCATTTAATAATTCATGTCATTATTTGCATTAGTATTGCATTTTGTTAAAAGTCTTGGTAATCACAACTATTACTGTTCCTCAAAGTAAACCTCTGGGCATAGGAGAGGCTATTTCTAGAAAACAAAACAAAACAAAAACAAAAACAAAAAACCCTGGTCCATAGAGATAATAGGCATTGCTCAAGGCATATTTACTTGAAGTGACTTTAGCATATCAGCCCAATTCTAGCCCAAAGGACTTAGTTGACCCCAAGAGGTCAGAAGACAGGCACACAGGTCAAGCAAAAACGCAAACAGAACAAGAATACTGAAACAATGACCATTTATTCTGATCCAGTCCTGAAGATTAGCTTGTCCCTTTTCTCAAGGCTATTGATTGTTTACCTCTGATGACCTGGATTGTTGCTGTGTTTTATTCAATTTTGCAAAGATGTGGTTTGGAGTGGGTGATAAAGTTTGGGGGAAGGAAACCTTGGGTATAGGTATACTTTTTTTGAAAGTTTACTTCAGAACACATGGGTTGATCATGGAAATTAAACAGAAGCCAAGTGTGGATGTACAGAGCATAGAGGCTTCCATGGTTTCCTAGAACTCTTCATATTTTCTTCTGGAAGCATCTGAGGGGAGGGCTTTGGGTCACCCACCATCCATCTTTTGCTCTTTGGACAGGCTTTCTCCCTTTCTCTCTTCTTCAAAAATCATGTAAAAAGGGAAAGATAAAGGGCTATGATTCCAAGGAAATCCCACATGTTGTTTGGAAGTAGGAAATGGAGTCCTTTACCGTTGCCTCTGCATCAAATTTGACTAAGGCTAAAAACAGATGAGCATGGTTAAGAATGGAAGAAGTGGCCCAGCTTCTCCTTCCTCCTTTTGATTTTGTTTTAGTTTGAATGAGGAGGAGGTGGCTCACACAATGAATAAGAAAAGCAACTGGTTGGATGGCTGTGGGCTTTGAATTAATTATGACATTTTTTGTGGGAAAGCTTCCAATTCTTAAGTCTCATCTAGAGGTGGGAGGCAGCTGGAATGAACATCTGTCTGCAGGGTACAGGCATACTTACTCTGATCCAATATGGCATGACAGCAATGTGCTTATTCAAGAAAATAGTTATCTCCATTTTCCGGTATTCTAATATAAAATTTCTTCATTCTCGGGGCGCCTGGGTGGCTCAGTTGGTTGAGCGTCCTGCTTCGGCTCAGGTCATGATCTCACGGTCTGTGAGTTCGAGCCCCACGTGGGGCTCTGTGCTAACAGCTCAGAGCCTGGAGCCTGCTTCGGATTCTGTGTCTCCCTCTCTCTCTGCCCCTCCCATGCTCATGCTCTGTCTGTCTCTGTGTCTCAATAATAAATAAATGTTAAAAAAAAAAAAAAAAAAACTCTTCATTCTCACCACTCAAAAAAAAAAAAAAAAAAAAAAAAAAAAAGAAGAAAAAGAAAGAAAGGCCCAAGGCAAGGTGAGACGTCTCAGCCACCTCTAGTGAGGGATGTCAGTAATGAAATTAAGCTAAATCTGAATAGGCCACATTACCTCATTATCTTCATCCCCAGCTCCTCCATTCTCCCTGTGAAGTCTCTAATTACACACTTGTCAGCATTTCCTCCAGTTTTCAGTATTGTTTGACTTCCCGGGGCCAAGTGGTGACCAAATCCTGCTTCATATACCTTCAAAGCATTTGTCCATTCATTTATTCATGCACTTCTCATATACTTACGCTATACCATGCACTGAGCTAGGCAACAAGGATTCAGTGAGGCAGAAACTAAGACACAGTTTCTGCCATCACATAGCTGGTAGTCCAGTGGGGGCCCAGGCAAGAGACAAGTAAACAGGCATTTTCAATACGTGTGTGCATGGTGTTTTGGTAGGGAAGGTAACAGGGAGCACTTGGGGGCGAATCTCACTTTGGGCTGTCAGAGTAGACTTCCTAGAGAATGGATGGTTTAGGTTGAGACTTCAAGGTTCAGAAAAATGTAGCCAGAGAAGAATGCATTACACAACCTCCACTCAACAGATTTTCTTCACCACTTACTGTGGGTCAGGTTTTTTGCTAGACTCTGCTGAGTTAGCTAGAAAGATAGACTCAATCTCTGTTCCTCTAGTGCTTAGAAGATGTCAGGGTGGGGGAGAAATAGATGTGAAAATATAGGCAGAAAATATTTATTTATCTAATGTAACTATCCATATGTATTGGGGAATTAAAAGGTTCATTATTTTCCTACTGAAAAGTCCAACCAGCAATTACCCCTGAGTGTCCAGTGCTCCTCCCTATAGCTCCAAGCTCTGCTATGGACTCTCCTATGAACCTGGGAGCTCCCAGTCAGAATCTCTCCATTAGGTGAGCCTGAGAGGGAGTGTTCTCTTCTCTGCACATCCCTGTCTGTCCCTTTATGCTTTACAACACAGCCACTGAGCCTTTACTGAAGAGCTGGGTTAATTAAAATTTACACTAGAGGAGGGGAAAACTGTAAGTTGTCAACTAAAATAGTTGTCTTCTATAGATCATGGGGAAAATAACCTAATTTATACATTCAACAAATATATGCTAGCTGCTCCCTGAGGTGCCCAAGACGGATAAAACCTATTACCTGCGGAGCTTTCCCGAGAATGAGGAGGAGATAGCTAGGAAACCAGTAAACGTATACGTCGTCAACATAATGAGAGATGGATGAGAAAAATTATCAGTGATACTTCTCACAGCTCCTCCCGGAAGGTAGGTAGGAGCTCTACTATAACATCCTGAAGGAAGCGTGTTCGATCTGGAACCTGAGACATGGGAAGGAGCTGGTCTGTGAAAAGGCAGAATAAAGTTGCAGAAAAGAGAAACCATGTAGAACTCTTCCCAGGGGTCTCCTGCTCTCAGGTCACTGCCTCTCTTCAGAGGCGTCACGTTTTAATCTTAGCCTGCTTCCAATGCAGCTATCTCTCTTTTGGGACAGCTCAGCCCACAGGGATTGGGTTTCCTCCCAAGCAGGTCCTGCCTAGTGGTCACAGGCAACATTTAGTTTTATCCCTGGATGGTGGGTCCTGTTTGTATGAATTACTTTCACCACTACACTGTGCCTGCTTCTCATTCAGGGACCCTGCTGTTCCTCCCCATTGTCTGGGACCTCGATCCTATTTCTGTAATTACTGACCCTAAAACTGTTCTTGAAGGGTAAGGTCTTTTGATGGATTATTAATCCCAAATCCTTTGTTTTCCCTTCTTCTAGTCACCCGCCTATTTTTCAGGACCATATTGTTCTAAGCCTCAATTACATGAAGGTCGGGAGGCCACCAAATAACTACGCCAGATGCCACGGGATTGGTGTAGGAGGCCACTTCAGGAAGGTGGCTTCGCGCACGGCCAATAGCTTAGCAGGCCCGCGGTGAGGGCGCCAGAATGACGTCACTCGAACGTGGCCGGCTCGCGCGGGGCGTGACGTCACGCGGGCGGGCCGGTCCGCCTTGAGGTCACCTGGTGGGAGCGGCCAGGCCGAATCCCCAGTGTCGTCACGGGCGGGGGCGGGGCCAGAGCGTGTCAGCGAAGCCGAATCAAAACAAGCCGGAGACCCGCCTTTTCTCGGGAGCGTCTCGCTCGGGTCCCGAGCCCGCCGCGCTCGCGCGGCTGCGAGCCTCGGGTGGCCGCGCGCCGGCTCCAGGAAGCCGGGGAGGGCGCGGCGGCCGGGATGGCGCGGCGCGGGCCGCGCGGCTAGACGGGCGCCGAAGGAGCCGCCGGCCCGCGCCCTCCATTCTCTTCCTCCCGGAGCCGGCGCCGCGCGGGCCGGGAGCGGCCGTGCGGCGGGGAGCCGCCTTCCTTGACGCCGGGCACCTGGACGCTCGCGAGATGCCCAACCCCAAAAACAGCAAAGGCGGCCGCAAAAACAAGCGCGCCAACAGCAGCGGGGACGAGCAGGAAAATGGAGCCGGGGCCCTGGCAGCGGCGGGCGCGGCGGGCGCGGCGGCCGGGGGGGGCCTGGCGGCGGCGGCCGGCTGCGGAACGGTGGCGGCGGGCGCGCCGGGCACCGGGGGCGCGGCGGGCACCGGAGGCGCGGGGACTGGCGCCGCCAACGCCGCGGCCGCCTCGGGGGCTGCTGCCGCGGGCGACGCCAAGAACGGTAAGACGGGGCTGGCGGGGCGAACGCCAACTTCCTCCCCGACGGGGAAGGCGCGGTGGCGGGGCCCGGGGCGGCGCGGGCGGTGCGTGGACAATGCGAGAGTCAGGAAGTGCTCACCCCGCCCCTCCGCCCCGCGGCGGCTGTCCCTTCCCGGTCCCCACGCCCGGCGGCGACGACTGATCTGCGGCCCGTGCCCGGGGTCTGCGCCGCTCCCGGGCCGAGAACCCGGGGCCGCCTGCGCCTCCGACGCCGAGGGGTGCCCCGGGGCTCGGCGGCGGCGGCGGCGGCAGTGCTCCCCTCGGGCCCTGCCGGTTCTGGCGGAGCCGACTGTGTGCTGCGGCCCGTGGGGGAGCGGCGGGTTGGGGGGTGGGGGGAAGGAAAGAGCTGCCCAAGTTGAAAAGAATGATCCGCTTGGAAACTTAGGCACCAGTTCATTCTCCCCTGTGCCCCCTCACCCACCCGCCTTTTCCCCGCGTGGGGAAGAGCCTCAAATCCCAGCAAATCGAGGCTTGCTGCGGCGACTGCCACAGGTGAAGAGGCCCCGAGACATTTTTACTATAGGGCGTGTGTGTGTGCGTGCTTGTGCGCGCGCGCGCTCTTTAATTCTCTTACTCGCTTGAGGAAGGAAGAGAATCTGAACTTGACTTCCGTTCTCAGACCGGAGTTAAAAAAAAAAAAAAAATCATCGTCTGTATGATTCTGTTTCACAGTTTTAGAAGGAAGCCTGCTAATCTTAGGCAGTACCTTAATGCACCTTTTGAAGGGCACTTAGGGAATACTGAAGATGTGACAGATTGCCGTTGTCACTAGAGAGACACGATTTTCGTTATCGGGTGCCGGCCAAACACTTTTTTCTTACTTGGACAGTTCTTTGAATTCCTCTGGTCAGGCAGTTTTTCAGGGAAGGGAATAGAGGTAAATTTTAACGAAGGGATATTAGGAGCTTTATTTCTGACTTTTAACTTGTAGCTTTTCAGCTTTTGAAGCCATTCTTCATGCAGATCAGTCACTTTTTTAAAGAGGCACCTGCGCTCAGAAGAGCCCCACAGTGCTCTGAACGTAGGAGATTGAAGTGTAGCCAATTAAGAACAGAACCATAGGCCCCATTGGCTGTATCTCCGCAATAGTGATGTAGGAAAGTTTTCTTTTTTTCCAGGAACAGACAGCCTAGTTTTGAATGTTTGATAATACAATTTTTGGCCAGACTGTCTTCTCCATCCATGTTCTTTTGTTTTCCTAGCTCTGAACTTCATTTTGGTATTGATGTGGCCTAGGGGAAGGAAGACAGACTGGTGGTTTAGCCTTTTAGAGCTCTGTCTTCTTGGGAAGGTCAGTCTTTCTGACATTTGATTTCCTCGCCTGTAAAATTGAAAAAAAAAAAAAAAAAAAGTATATATTCCATCCCCCCCCCCCCCATAGAGTTATTCTGAGGCTCAGAGTGTTACTTTCTTCTCCGGTTTGTGGTTCTTGTTTTAAAGGCTTGTTAAGCTTTTAACATGCTTAGTAAAGTTTTTTAAGAAAAGTGATCAATGAGTGATGATAGCTATCATTCATTCCTTCAAAAAATATTAAACACAGTGTTACAAGTACTGTGTTAAGTATGAAAGGGTACAGTGGTAATCAAGAGAGGACATCCTAGTCCTCATGGAGCTCGCATTCCAGTTCTGGTGTACCTTTTTATTTTTTGTCTGTATGAAGCTTCACGATGGCTGTTTACTTATTATTTTTTTTTTAATTTTATTGTTTTTTAATTTACATCCAAATTAGCATATAGTGCAACAGTGATTTCAGGAGTAGATTCCTTAGTGCCCCTTACCCATTTAGCCCATCCCCCCTCCCACAACCCCTCCAGCAACCTTCTGTTTGTTCTCTATATTTGAGAGTCTCTTATGTTTTGACCCCCTCCCTGATTTTATATTATTTTTGCTTCCCTTCCCTTATGCTCATCTGTTTTGTCTCTTATAGTTCTCATATGAGTGAAGTCATATGATATTTGTCTTTCTCTGACTAATTTCACTTAGCATAATACCCTCCAGTTCCATTGACATAGTTGCAAATAGCAAGATTTCATTCTTTTTGATAGCCGAGTAATACTCCATTATATATATATATATATACACCACATCTTCTTTATCCATTCATCCATCGATGGACATTTGGGCTCTTTCCATACTTTGGCTATTGTTGATAGTGCTGCTATAAACATGGGGGTGCATGTGTCCCTTCGAAATAGCACACCTGTATCCCTTGGATAAATACCTAGTAGTGCATTTGCTGGGTCGTAGGGTAGTTCCATTTTTAGTTTTTTTGAGGAACCTTCATACTGTTTTCCAGAGTGGCTGCACCAGCTTGCATTCCCAGCTGTTTATCTTTTTCTCCAAAAGATTAAACCACTTTACAGCCGTGTGAGGAAATACTTTTTCTTAGGCTGGTGATACCTCCTCCTCTGTAAACTTTAAGCTGGTTATGGTGTCACTATTATTACTCTCCTCTGCAATGTCAAACTCAGGTATATTTAGCAGTTCTGTGTCTATCTGTGTGGAACTGTGTATTTCTGATTTGGAACTTGTTTTATGAGGTGAATGGAGAAAAAGGTAAGAACTGGGCCAAACATTGCCATTGTCAGGGTTAGAGAAGATACAGACTTTGATCAGCAAGCTGTATTTTAGGATTCCATATTTGGTTGTGCCATGGTGTGAAGTCTCCGTGATCCATTTTAATTTGAAGAACTTGTCACTGCAGTTGGTAACTGAACATGGGTGCTAAGGCCTCTTGTGTGCAAAATTGATAAATAAGGAAATTACAAATACGCGCGCGTGTGTGTGTGTGTGTGTGTGTGTGTGTTTGCCATTTAAAGCTATGCTTTCTAATGTTGGGGTAGGAGAAGTGGCATTGGTGAGTTTTAAAGGAAGGGGCAACAGATATGCAAACTCAAGAATCAGCTGCTAAGGCCCAATTATTTTTGAATTTTAGAATGACATTGATTGCACTATTATAGTATTTCTAAGTATATTTTGATTTTTTTAACTTGTGACATTAGATTTTGCAGTTATGAATATTACAAATTAAGTGATTATTTTGAGGATGTGCTGAATCTGAATTCTCTTAAACTTTTTTTTTTTTTAAACATTTATTGATTTTTGAGACAGAGAGAGACAGAGCATGAACCGGGGAGGGTCAGAGAGAGGGAGACACAGAATCTGAAACAGGCTCCAGGCTCTGAGCTGTCAGCACAGAGCCCGACGCGGGGCTCGAACTCACAGACTGCGAGATCATGACCTGAGCCGAAGTCAGCCGCTTAACCGACTGAGCCACCCAGGCGCCCCATGAATTCTCTTAAACTTTTAAACAGTTTGTTCTCATTGTTCAAGTCAGTTGTGATCTACAAATGCAAATGCAAATTTAATGAAGTTAACAGTAGTTGTCGTTTGTACTTGTTTGGAGTTGATAGAATTGTTTTGTGTCTTTTGGTTCTTGGGCAGGATGGCCACCAGGGCATGGTAATATTAGTTCTTAGTTGTTCATTCTTTGTCAGTACGTGTAAATAGCTGCTTAATGTATAAAAGAAGACTGTCAGGGAAAGCTCGGGGAGCTATGGAAGGGTTATAGGGGAAGAAGTTGCACTGGGTGCAGTTGTGCATCTTGGGTAAGACGAGTATGAATTGTAAAGACTTCGTACCCCTCATAAGTTTATTAGTGCATTTCTAGATACTGGCTTAGGAAGCTTCTTGCAGGAATTGGAGTAAAAGATGAAGTGCCATGCTCCTCCTACATAGTAAACATCGGTGTACATATTGTAGCGTTTTGATTGTAGGTGGACTAGGTTTGCCAATCATTATTTTTAGGGTCTAGGAATCACGCGGTAGATTACTACGATGTAGTTTCATTTTGGAATTCTGGTTCCATTAGGCCACTGCTTTTTTGCTGAGGGCCTAAAATATATGGACCCTTGATCATAGTATGTAGTTTTCAATGGGCCTGGATCCCAAGTCCTTTTATTAATTCCTGTTTTATGTATGACCATGGGTCACCACGCCACTCATTCCTGACTGCCACCAGAACCTCTGGGTAGCTGAATCTGCCTTAATCCATTCCATTCAGCAACACTTACAGTGTAAGTATACGAGAGTTTGTTTACATATTGATTGGCTGTGCATTTGGAAGGCATAGATAGAATCTTGGGCAAGTCATTTGACGTCTCCGAGACTCAGTTTCTGCATATTTAAAATGGGATTATAGTACCTACCCATACATAATACCGCAAGATCACATATATTACATACATATAACTTATATACTATGTAAGTATGTATACGTACAGTGCTTGACTTATAATGCGAGCTTACTAAGTGTTAGTTATTTGCCTTAGATTCTGGAAACAGTCTTTGAAACAGATTTTATGTGTAGGAGTTTTACTGGGAATGCTCTAGCTGGGCAGCAAGGGAAGCAGGATTGAGTAAAGCAAGGAGTTGAACTGCCCTGCAGTTACAGCAGGGAACTCTGGAGCTGGGATGCCCTGCAGAGTTATCTTACCTTGAGGCATGGGGGCAGGGCCTTTAAACTCCGCTTCCTCCACTGACTGGTCTTTAGGACTTGGACTGTCTCCTGAAAGAGTATGACCTGGGGAGTGGCATCTATCTCTTGGCTGGAGAGCCTCTCTGGAGAGGCACTCAGCTGAGAGCCTTCTGCTCCGAGTGACGAAGAGCCCTTTTTATTCCTCTAGCATTACCTGTTTCTTCCCATACACCACTAGTGCTATCCACGTAAAACACAGGCGTGGGATAAATAGTTCTCACTACCCTTTACGGATCAGGCCGGGAATTCACTACCAGTGTAACAGGGTTTTGGCGGGAAATGTGCCCTGAATTTCATACATCTTTACAAGCGGGTTTTTGGAACTCTACCTGTTCCCTATAAACAAGATTTGTGTTTTTCTGCATACGTAGGTCAGTGAACACATTTTGTATAACTTCAGGCTTGTAGTTTATTATAAGTAGTTTCTCTTTTTAGGTGTTCTTGAGTTTTTACTATATTTAAATTGTATTCATCAGAAGAAAAATGAGTGTTTGCTGTTTATTTTCTTTTCTTTTCTTTTTTTTTTTTTATGTTTATTTATTTTTGAGACAGAGAGAGACAGAGCATGAACAGGGGAGGGGCAGAGAGAGAGGGAGACACAGAACCTGAAACAGGCTCCAGGCTCTGAGCTGTCAGCACAGAGGCCGACGCGGGGCTCGAGCTCACAAATCGTGAGATCATGACCTGAGCCGAAGTCAGACGCTTAACCGACCGAGCCACTCAGGCGCCCCTGTTTATTTTCAAATCAAGAAATATTTATTGCAGGCCTAAGGTATGTAGGGTACGATTATCATTTTGGAAGACATTTTCTTATTTAGAAGTTAATTTTGTCAGGTGTTTAAAAACACCTGCTACTTGGGGGACCCGGGTGGCTCAGTCAGTTAAGGGTTTGACTTTGGCTCACGTCGTGATCTCACAGTTCATGAGTTTGAGCCCTGCGTCGGATTCTGTGCTGACAGCTCAGAGCCTGGTGCCTGCCTCCGATTCTGTGTCTCCCTCTGTCTTTGCCCCTTCCCCCCTTGTGCACATGCTCTGTCTCTCAAAAGCGAATAAAAATGAAAAAAAAAATCTGCTACTTTTGGATCTTGTCTTTTGAGATCCACCTTTGTAATGGGGATTCATAGAAAATATTGCCTCATCCATCAAAGATACATCTTGTGCACTTTGTGTATTATAGTAAGAACTTAAAAAAAAATTTTTTTTTAATGTTTACTTATTTTTGAGAGAGAGAGAGAGAAAGAGAGACAGAGTGTGAGCAAGGGAGGGAGGGCAGAGAGAGGAAGACACAGATTCTGAAGCAGGCTCCAGGCTCTGAGCTGTCAGCACAGAGCCCAATGCAGGGCTCCAACTCACAGAACTCACAAACCGTGAGATCATGACCTGAGGTGAAGTCTGACGCTTAATGACTGAGCCACCCCAGGCACTGCGAGTAGGCACATCACTTCTGTGATCTGTTAATGGAGGTTTTGGGTACCATCTTTTCTTTATTTACTTCTGAAAGGACCTGAGTTTGAATTCTAAAAACTGAACCTTCAATGTCATCCAAGTCCAAGAATATGTATCATGTAATCCAAGTCCAAGAATATGTATCATTCTGTAAAGAATTGAAAACAGGAGATAAAACTGGGAAGTCTCTTGCAGCTTAATCCTCCTCTGAATTTACTCCACGCTTATCTATGAACAATTTAAAAAACTTGAAGGCATCAAAAGGAAAACTCTAGGGAAAAAAAAAATCTGATTGATTTTGCTCACGAGCTCTTTGGCATTTTTAAGGGATAGATTTAATTAAAAATATTTTGCTATTTCATTATTTTATCAGTAATAAAATGGCCACTGTGGAAAGAGAATAAAATGGCCACTGCGGATGGGGTGCCTGGGTGGCTCAGTTGGTTAAGTGTCTGACTTTTGGTATTGGCTCAGGTGATCTCATGGTTCAGTTCGTGGGATTGAGCCTGGCATCGGGCTTTGTGTGGACAGCGTGGAGCCTGCTTGGGATTCTGTCTCTCTCCTTCTTCCTGCCCCTCCCTTACCTGCTCAATCTTTCTTTCTCTCTCTCTCCCTCAAATAAATAAACTTAAAAAAAATAAAGTTGGGTGAAGTTCTTTGACTTTCTATTCAGACACATAATCTTACCACTTAGATCACCATTGTACTTGTATGCTTTTAATATTTTCTCTTATAGATTTTCAAAAGTACATGTATAATTTTTTAAAAAAGAGGATAATCTATTTTGTAACCAGCTTTTTACAGAGGCAGTATTTTGTGGAAATTTAGCAGAGTAGTAAATACACAGGTTCATCACCATTTTAATGTTTCGGTGACTGTATAATATACCATCATGTGTCCGTACCTTGGATAATTTGATCATTCTACTATTGTTTGACCTTTAGGTTTTTATTTATACATCTGTGGGCGTTATCCAGTTACTTAGGATACATTCTTCCCTGTGGACTTACTGTGTCAAATGATATGCTTTTTAAAAAAATATTTAAATTAATGTATGCTGACAGATTGTCCTATAGAAAAGTTGTGGGAATTTGACCCTGCTCTGGTCAGAGTGCCCTTCCCCCACAGCCCCACCGTCCTGAGTTCTTGTAGTTTTAATGGCATGCTGGAGAATTGCTGCCTAATTCTCAGCAGTAAGAGGGCCCCAGTAGGATCAAGAGCCTGGAGCAGAAGCTGTCACACTTAAGGGGACTTTCCAAGGCTGCATATGTTTCCGTTGGGGACTTCTGTGCTCTTTAGTGATTTGGTGGCTAACAAGGATTCAACAAGATATCTAATAATGGTGAATGATATTTGAGCAGTTGGTAATAGTGAAGATGAAGGCATAGGCTTTTGAAATTCAGTCTGCATCATTTATTCTAATTTTAAGAAATAAGGCCTAGAATTTCATTCATTCATTCATTCATTCATTCATTCATTCATTCACTCACAGTTTATTTATTTTGAGAGAGAGATAGAGAGCATGGCAGGGGCAGAGAGAGAGAGGGAGAGAGAATCCCAAGCAGCCTCTGTACCACCAGCACGGAGCCTGGTTGGGGGGGGGCGGGGTGGGGCTCAAACTCACAAACCGTGAGATCGTGACCTTAGCAGAAATCAAGAGTCAGATGTGTAACCCAATGAGCCACCCAGGTGCCCCAGGCCTAGAATTTTTAAAATTTTAGTCAAAAAGCATGTGGTCTGAACAGACCTGGGTGCAAGTGTAGGTGGTCCAGTTTACCAGCTAAGTGACTTTGTGATCTAACCTTTCTCAGACTCCCATTTTCCAAATACAACCTTTTGGAGTGTTTATAAAGATTAAGAAAAACAGTGCATTAAAGATCTTGGCTCAGAGCCTGGCTGATATGGGTACTGGCAGTAATAGCGTTATATGTTTTGTGATTTGTTCAACTTTATTCAGTTAGAAAGCTTTTTAAACTATTATGCATTGAGGGGCACCTGGGTGGCTCAGTCGGTTGAGCATCTGACTCTTGATTTCAGCTCGGGTCATGATCCCAGGATCCAGCCCCCTCTGTTGGGCTCTGTGCTGAGCATGGAGCCTGCTTAAGATTCTCTCTCTGTCTCTGTCCCTTTCTCTCTGCCACTCTCCCCTGCTTATGCGCTGTCTAAGAAAAAAAAACAAAACTATTATGCATTGAGAACACTGAGAGACAATAAGATGATGGTGAAGTGTCTGTGAATGTTAATATAGCAAAAGACTTATATGATACAGGTTTTTATTCAAGTACTGATTTGATTATAAATGATATTTTCTTCCCTCATCTTCTCTTTCTGATTATTATAGTTTACGTGGAAAAATCAGGTGATTTAGCAAAACAGGAAAAAAAAGTAACAAGCAAAATGTGAATATGGTTACATCTTCCTTTCTTCATTTATTTATTTCTCTCATGTATTGAGTACTATTTGTCAGGCACTGTGTTAGGCTCTGGGATTACAAGGACAAAAGAATTGTGCCCAAAGGGGTTATGGTCTGTTTGGGAGCCTTTATAGAAACAAGTGCAAGTTGGTTATTACATGGACTACACAAGGGCAACTGTGAAATAAAGAGCTGGAGCTTCTGAGGTGGTAAAAATGTGGATTAAGGATGCGGATTGTATTTGAAGATACAGAGAAGTGAAATGAACATGTGTGGGGTTTAAGAGTAGCCGAAAGGAGGTAAGGAGCTCAGGGTGTCCTTTGGGGATTAGCCAGGGCTTAATATTACTGACATATTAATATTAATGTCTCCTCTCTCCAGGCCACAACTAGAAGGTTCATTAGTTGGTGTGTTCATTTGTTTGCTCGTTGGTTGTTTTGTTCATCTGTGCACTCGGCCATTTCCTCAACATTTATTATGTGCCTGTTGTCTCTTCTATGACTGGAAGTTTAATGTTGAATTGTAGTTGAAAACATCAGATTCTACATCCCTACAGGCTAATGGTGAAGCTGGGACAGAGACCTGTAAACACTAGGAGCATGATAATGTGCTGTGGATGCCCAGTGGAGAAAATGATTTATTTCCTGGAGGAGGGAACATTTGAACCAAGTCTTGGAGGAAGAGAAGCATGTAGTTCTGAAAACAGAGGAAAGATGTTTCAAGCAGAGGGAGATGGGAAAGATTGCTGCCACGAGTTTGTTACTGGTTTGAGGTGCAGTAGTAGGACAGGAAGCTGGAAAGGGAATGGGGCCAGATGGTTAAATCTGGATGTTTTGTAGCCAGTGGAGGACCATCCCTGAGGTTTGTAAGTAGGCACATGGTCAGTTGAACCCGCACAAGGGAGTAGCTTGGTTTGTCATCGTAGGTTGTTGACAGGCTTGTAAAGTTGTGTTATAGCTGGGTGGGAGAGACGCTGGTCCTTCCTTGTCTTATGGAGTCGAAGAATGAGTCTCATACAGCAGAGAGCGAGCACGGTGATAGAGTTTATTGAGCAAAAGTACAAAGTTCTCAGAGAGTGAGAGGGAGTGAGAGGAGTCCCAACTGGGTTTCCGCCAAAGATTTTTGTCTCCGACTTTTTATTGGGACCTTATCAGGAACTGGATAACAGTTTGTGAGAATCTATTCATGGCACCTAGCATGGGCAGGTCTGGAATGTGTTTGTCCTTTCTTTACCCCCAACCCACCTGCAGCTATATAGCCTCCCACTTGAATCTGTGGAAGGGGCAGGGGCGGGCCGGGGGGGGGGGGTGATGCTGGTGGCCACTCTGAGGAGTAGGAGGGCCCAGGAGGGCCCAGGGCCTCTACAGGGAGTCTTGAAGCATGTGGTCACGGCTCCCTTATCTATCCCTGCCTACTACTAAACCTATCCCTATTCAGTTGTAATTTCAGCAGAATGCTATTTTAGCAATTTTTCTTATTTAAAAATATTTTAAATGTTTGTTTATTTTTGAGAGAGAGAGAATCCCAAGCAGGCTCCACGTGGTCAGCACAGAGCCCTACGTGGGGCTTGAACCCACGAACCATGAGCTCATGACCTGAGCCGAATTCAAGAGTTGGACACTCGACCAACTGAATCACCTGGACACCCCAGCAATTTTTCTTTTGACACGGCTGGTCAAGGATTGTTGGCCCGACTTGCCATGGACTCTTGATTGTGGCTTTTTAGTAAAGCAATGGGCACACGGGTGATGGTGTTATGGTACCCAAGGCTGCTGTGTGGAGAGTCTTCATTGTGGGCACCAGCATCCAGGTGCTTTCTGAGCCATGCGAGGTTAGCTAATTGAGGTTAATTTAAGAGAAACAACTGACTGCCAAGGGAGTGGTTGTGGCCATCGGAGCAGAAAGGGTTTTTCCCTGCAGGGAGAGTTGTCGGTTTTTCATACCTTGGTAAAAAGTGTGTATCTCAGAGCCAGGTTAGACTAATTTTCTTGGTTTGTCATTTTATTTTTATCATCATTGGATCAGTTTTAAAACAACCTCTGGTTGTGGTTGGCTTTCATTGTTTTGTACAAAGTAACCCTGCATGTGTGTGTGTGTGTGTGTGTGTGTGTGTGTGTGTGTGTGTACACGTACGTGTGTGTGTACGTGTGTGTACGTGTATGTGTGCGGGTGCCTTAATTCTGTATATTTCAGAAAGCTTCCAGTTCTCAGTGGTTGGTGAGATAGCAACTTGCTTTATTTAATCAACAGGATGTTTTAGTTTGATTGTACTGGAGAGGTTTTTATCAAATGGCAAAGAGTAGTTTTTTTTTCTTTTTTTTTTTTAAGAGTAGTGTTTCTAATGCTCAATTATTATATGTTCTGATTTGTCAGAAGTAGAAAAGGGAAACTTTATTTCTGCCAAATTATACTTACGAGAATAATACTTGAAAACAATCTAAGAGTTAGAAACAAAGATTAATAGGAAGTTTAAAGAAAAGCGAGAAAACAGGAAGACTTAAAGAGGAAGTGTTAAATGTTAATTATATAATTGCTTTTGACTGCAATTAATAAGAAAGTTAGCATGATTCTCATGCACTTATAGGATGTATTTTGTAGATTTATTTATTTAAAAAAATTTTTTTTTTAACGTTTATTTATTTTTGAGACAGAGAGAGACAGAGCATGAATGGGGGAGGGTCAGAGAGAGGGAGACACAGAATCTGAAACAGGGTCCAGGCTCTGAGCTGTCAGCACAGAGCCTGACACGGGACTTGAACTCATGGACCGCGAGATCATGACCTGAGCTGAAGTCGGCCGCTTAACCGACTGAGCCACCCAGGCGCCCCTGTATTTTGTAGATTTAAATTGTCAGTAGGAAAAGCATTTCCTCCATCTTAGGTGTAATAATTGGGGCCTGCAAATTAAGATGACAAAAGATACATAAACAAGAGAAAAGGCAGATTTAATCACAGGAAAATATGCCACTCAAAGTTGGGGGTTAGAATTTGTGGCTTATATACCATGGTATCTTCATTGGTGAAGGGGAGGGGAGAAGGACATTCATGGGAAAACAAATGAGAGAAGGGAAGAGAAAAAGAGCACCTATAGAAAAACAAATAACTTTCTGGAAAGATAAATGGGCCCTTAGAGAATAGATAGGCGATGTGATAGTTTTGTGACAATGTCTGCTTAGGTGTGGTGTGGAGACATCTCTCTGGTGATAAGAGTCAGTCTTCCCTGATTGCTCCCAGGGAGGGAACATAAGTCGATTGAGTTCTTTGAGAGGCTCTGCTTTTAGGCAGATAAGAGATTTCAGGAACTCAAATGCTTGCAGCTGAAAGCAGTTTTTAGGCCACAGTGGCACATTCTGGATCTCTTCAAAATATTTTGCAGTTCAGATCACATTACCCCCCGTAATAGCAATTGTAGGTAGTCTGATAGCGAAAGACAGTGTCATAATTCAGGGTTTCTATGTTTTATTTTGTTAGAAATTTATTAGAAATAGATGGTATTAAGGCATATGCCTTTATAAAACTGATAAAAAGGGTAAGTTTAGGCAAAGGTTAGCAGGGTATCAAATTGTTCATAGTAAGGGAGCTGTTTGCCAAACTTAAAATGTATATTTTTCCCTAGAGATGAGTATAAGTTTGATACTTCAGATCACATCCTTTCAAGTTATAAAAGTATCTCAGGCGAGTCTTTTGACGCTAATACTGAAACTGAATCACAAACTCTAGTTTAGATTTCTAAATGAGCACTCTTAAATGTGATCATTCCAGTATAATATTTAGTAGAACTCTATTATGTTACAACTTCTTATTAAAGTGACACATTATTTGTTACACATGCCTGACAAAGCTCAGGGTCTGGGTAGAAATACAGACTGGGGAATGTACAGAATCAAGTTCTGACTATTTTTGATTGGCAGCATGTGCAGTTGGTAATCTGAGAGGCTGAGCCTAAGATGGTTTGAGATGGTTGTTACTAAACAGGCACAGTGCTGCTGCCAGAAGCCACGGAGGGAGGCTGGCGTTGAGAAACGGGAAGTGTCTTTTGTGGGAGACACAGAAATGCATGCATCTAATGTATGGGGCAGCTCCAAGAACTATTCCAAATGGTTTCCAACCCCTCGGATCTCTTTTTATCGGGCAGTGCTTACGTATTGCAGTACTGTTAGCTCCGTAATGATACAGTTCCACTATATAGGGCATTTAGTTGTAGATGTGCAGGTGATGTCTTGCAGTACAGAGCAAGTTAGGTGAGATTCCTTGGGTGGTAGGTGTGTTGGGGCTGCACAACCCATAAAATCCACAGAAAGAAGAAGCAGCCGCTTCTAGGTATAGGAACAACGATGACACCGCAACTGCCCTTTATTGAGTGCTTTCTAGGAGCCAGGCTCAACACCCAGCAGTCACGAGTCTGCTTTTGAGGATGAGGACACTAAGCTCCAGAGATGGCCTCTTTCCCTTTCTGCCAAAAAGGCGTGTTTGGGTTAGAGAGATGTGCCTGACCCCAGTGCCACAGTGTGATCCTATGTGATATTGGACGCACGTACATGTGCATAAATAATGAACAAGTTTTTAAGTAGAGGACTTAAACTCAGTATAAAAACATCAAGGAAGCAATAGGGCTGTTTATATTACTTTTAAAATGCCTTATGCTTATCATTTGGGTACTTGAACTGAAATTAAATCTGTGAAACAAAGCACTTGACCAAGGAAGCACTTAGCTCATACATTTTCCATTCATGGGGATCTGATTCCTTCTCATTATGACAGAAGGATTTCCTGGTGTTGGAATTGTGGAGGTTGTGAACACTTGAACTCACACTTCCTGTTCTCAGTGGATCACAGCTCATAACTAGGATGTGATTATCTTTAGGCTAAAGTCCTAAGATGTGGGATCACTGGTCACAAGGCATGTTTTGCTTTGTTTTGCTTTTTAAAAAATTTTATTTATTTATTTATTTATTTATTTATTTATTTATTTATTTATTTATTTTTTCAACGTTTATTTATTTTTGGGACAGAGAGAGACAGAGCATGAACGGGGGAGGGGCAGAGAGAGAGGGAGACACAGAATCGGAAACAGGCTCCAGGCTCTGAGCCATCAGCCCAGAGCCTGACGCGGGGCTGGAACTCACGGACCGCGAGATCGTGACCTGGCTGAAGTCGGACGCTTAACCGACTGCGCCACCCAGGCGCCCCTTTTTTTTAAAAATTTTTAATGTTTATTTATTTTTGAGAGAGAGAGAGCGTGAGCAGGGGAGGGGCAGAGAGAGGGAGACAAGGAATCGGAAGCAGGCTCTAGGCTCCGAGCTGTCAGCACAGAGCCTGACGCGGGGCTTAAACTCACGAGCCGTGAGATCATGACCTGAGCGGAACTCGGATGCTCATCCGATTGAGCCACCCAGGTGCCCCACAAGGCATGTGGTTTTTAAGGTTTTGATACAAATTGCCTAACTGCTGTCTAGAAAGAGTTTAGCAGTTTCCGCTGACACTGGCCCTGCATGCGGTGTTCCTTTCTTCACATTCCTCAACATGGACTTTGGTAACCATTTTCATCTTTGTCAACCAGATCGTTGAAAAATTACAGCTCATTGTTATTTTTTTAATGTTTATTTATTTGTTTAGAGAGAGAGTGCCTGTGAGCAGGGGAGGGGCAGAGAGAGAGGGACAGAGAGAATCCAAGGCAGGCTCTGCGGAACCCGACTCAGAGCTCGATCTCATGCACCCCGAGATCATGACCTGAGCTTGAAAGCAAGTTGGATGCTTAACTGAGTCACCCAGACGCCCCATTTGTTGGATTATCAGTGAGTGAGTGCCTTTATATGTATACTGCTCATTTGTTGTTTTTTCATTCATTTCACTAATGGCATATTTGTGTTCTTACTGATGTGCAGAAAGTTTCTGTATATTAAGGATACTTTTTTTTTTAATGTTTATTTATTTTGAGTAAGAGAGTGTGCACAGGGGAGGGGCAGAGAGAGAGGGAGAGAGAGAACCCCAGGCAGGCTCCACGGTTGACAGCCCGACTCGGGGCTTGATCCCAGGAACCGGGAAGTCATGACCTGAGCTGAAATGAAGAGGTGGTTGCTTAGCTGCCTGAGCCACCCCAGCGCCCCTCAGGATACTTTTTTGAGGTACATTTTCCTTGGTTTATTATCTTTTTGCCTTATTTCAGGTGTTCTTGCTGGTTAGAAATGTTACGGTTTTGTACGATCACAGAACATCCACATAGTGAGAGAACTCAAGAGAAAGGTATTGAGTGAGGAAGTCCCACCTGTGACTTGTACTTGTACTTGTGGGAAAAACATTGTGGGCGTGGTAGAAGGGTAATGACTGAGTTCATTTGGGTATCCGTGCACAGTAGTACTCTTACGTTAGTGAGGTTCTGTTTCCTTTTTTGTGTTTAATTTTTGAGGCTCTGTTTCACAGAATCGGTCCCAGTTCCTGCTGCCCTCCCTGACCCTCCACTTCCCTGATCACTACTGTCCAACTGACAGCTGAGCTGTGGTGCTCAACACCTGTCGCTTCTGGTGCATTTCTGAAATGCGGTTTCTATCCCTGCTCCACAGGACTTTGAAACTTGTAGATAAAGGTGCATTATTTACTTACTACCTCTTCTCAAGAATAAAGCTGCAAGTTGAGTTCTCCTTGCGCTAAATTGCCCATAACTTCTTCGTTTGTTTTGTTTTTTTTAAATTATTTTGTAATGTTCATTTATTTTTGAGAGAGAGACAGTGTGAGCGGGGGAGAGGTAGAGAGAGGAGGAGACACAGAATCCGAAGAGGCTCTAGGCTCCGAGGTGTCAGCACAGAGCCCGACGCAGGGCTTGAACCCACAGACTGTGAGATCATGACCTGAGCTGAATTTGGGAGCTTAACTGACTGAGCCACCCAAGCACCCTATCCCCTAATTTCTTTGTCATAACAAACTGAAATGCTGAGTCATGAAAGTTCTCATTTTTCTCTTTGTGACACTTGGATTGAAATTACATTTGCATATTAATGAAATGAAGATACAGCACTCAGTTGAACCAAAATTTATTTGCACCCCCATGCATCGTGCTGATCCAGTTAGCCCTTGTGCTTCTCAGATGTCTGTGATTTGGAAGAGGTTCCCAAACTCAATGCTTGTTCTACAGAGTGTGAGGTTTGAGAGACAGGTCATAATTTGCGATCTGGCATTTCGCAGGACCAAGTGAACTTTTCTCATCTCAAATGTTCTTATCTGTAGAAAATAAAGATGATATGATGCATTGTTTGTGACCAACTCTTTGCAGACCAAGTGTAGAGCTTTTTGAAAAAACAAATTATTGGGTCATGATTTAGGGGTTTTTAGTGTTTTCTGGTTGAGTGTTTGGTTCTAAGTTACTTGATGTGGCTGCTCCCGCCTAGTAAATGCACACTCTGATTTGGTGAAAATCCCAAGGCAGTCCTTGGCTTTCCTGTGTGGAGTTTGCTACGAATGTTATTCTTCCAAAATCCTTATTGGGGGAGCCTTTAGTTTCTTCCATGTTTGGGTCCAGAAGTTGTGCTGTGTAGATTTTCCAAGAGAATCTTCAGAGCTTGTTTACTGTTGTCTGGGCAGGTCTGCTTCCTGGAGGGCGTTCTTAGGAGTTTCTGCAAGGGCTTTCTGACCCTGCCATGAGGACTGGGGTAAGCCTTGCGGAGGGTTGTTTCAGCAGAATGACTAGGGCTGATTTGGGGATTATTCTGTTGTGATCTGTGAATCATGCTGGCCCCACATTTCGTTATAGCAGCAGATTCCACTGTGATTTTAACCATTTTTTCATAACAGAGCCTTGCTTTTGGCTGTTGTCTGCACGATTCACATGTGTGCGTGTATCTGTAATCGGGCCTCATTCGCTGTGGGCCTTTCTGCATTTTACCCTTTACCTGCCTCTAGGGTCCTATGGAGTGGGGGAGTGGGTAAGTGTTGTAAAAACATTTGAAAGGCTTACATAGGACTTTCATTTGTTTCCTTACCTCCCTTCTGGATTTTGCATTAAAAAAAATTTTTTTTTAATGTTTATTTATTTTTGAGAGAGACAGAGACAATGCGAGTAGGTTGGGGGAGAGAGAGAGGGAGACACAGAATCTGAAGCAGGCTCCAGGCTCCGAGCTGTCAGCACAGAGCCTGACGCGGGGCTTGAACTCACGAGCTGTGAGATCATGACCTGAGCTGAAGTCGGACGCTCAACCAACTGAGCCACCCAGGTGCCCCTGGATTTTGCATTTTAAACCATAGTGAAGAATTTTGGATATACTGAACTATATTATGGATTTCATCAAAATAACTTCTATAGGCATATGATGCTTGGTATGTATAAGTGTTAATGTATGAATGTAAATATATCAATATGTTTATATTGTATGATTGTTTTTCTTGGGGTTTGGTTGATTAAAAACACTTTGTAAGCTTCATCCTCTAGATGCTCAGATTTGAAATTTTTGACTTTGGACTAAATCAGTTTTCCTTACAACTTATTTTTTAATGTTCCATGAGGTAAGTGATAAAAAGATATCTTGGAAGAATTTTTAAAGAATTAATTGGAAATTGTTTTCTCTTGACAGATTTGGAAATACTTAGAATTCAATTAGTATATAATCATATATATACTTGTATATATTTATATGTAGATTATATATATTATATTATAAAATATAAATAGAATTATATTTACTATTTAAATTCTCCTATAGTAAAAAGAAATTTCTAGATATTTTTGGTAGCTTTATAAACGGTCTATTATTTTTTCCCTCTAGTTTAGAAATGAATAGTTTTGAGTCTTTGAGAGTGCCATGCTATAAAATTATATGTGTTCCACCAAAGTAATTGGAAAAGGAATGAATGTCTAGTTACAAAGGCATCACTGGCTTAATATATCATTGGGGGTCTATAACTTTGAGTTTTCTTAGCAGTAAAAAATCTTATGAAATAGTGTCTTGAAAACCAGTCATATTACAGCAGGTTGTGTTGGTTGAGTGTGGATATATAGTGAACTGCTGAACCAGGATGCAGACGTGACTGATTCTTGAGTCTAGCTTTTATTTTTACTGAGGTGTGTATAAGTTTTAAACATGCTCTCTCCTTTGACAAGTCTTTCCTTGTTGCAACAGATTCTGTAACTTGCTTGTTGGTTGCTGATGCAGCATTTCAGAAATAGATCAGTGTGGCCCCAGGCAAAAGCTTTGTCTTTTCTCCTTGGATCCCGGCAGAGTGACTTGCCTGGCTGGGAGGGATCCCGCTAAAGCATTTTCCCAGGTTTATTTTGAAGGGAAGGCAAGGGAGCAGAAAGTATTTCTTAGGGAAGCTTAACAGGGCAGAAAAGTTACATGGAGAACAAGAAGTGTAAGGATTTATTTTATTTTATTAAAAAAATTTTTTTTAACGGTTATTCATTTTTGAGAGATGGAGAGAGACAGAGTGGGAGGGGCAGGCAGGGAGGGAGACACAGAATCTGAAGCAGGCTTCAGGCTCTGAGCTGTCAGTCAGCACAGAGCCTGATGTGGGGCTCGAACCCACAGACCGTGAGATCATGACCTGGGCTGAAGTTGGTGCCTAACTGACTGAGCCACCCAGGCACCCCCAGGATTTAGTTTAGTTTAGAGTATGGAAATAGGGTAGGGAGATGAGTTTAGCTATGGTGTGCTGCGATTTTACTGATTTAAGTACATTAGGTTTTTTTTTTTTTTAATGTTTATTTTTGAAAGAGCAAGAGAGAGACAGAGTATGAGTGGGGGAAGGGCAGAGAGAGGGGGAGACAGAATCCAAAGCAGGCTCCAGGCTCCAAGCTGTCAGCACAGAGCCTGATGCGAGGCTCGAACTGACGAACTGTGAGATGGTGACCTGAGCTGAAGTTGGATGCTTAACCAACTGAGCCATCCAGGCGCCCCCAACACTAATCTTGTTTTAACGTTTATTATTATTTATTTTTGAGAGAGAAAGAGAGTAAGCTGATGAGGGGCAGAAAGGGAGACAAAATTCCAAGCAAGCTCCACGCTGTCAGCACAGAGCCCCATGTGGGGCTTGAACTCACAAACTGAGATCATGACCTGAGGTGAAATCAGAGTTAGATGCTTAACTGACTGAGCCACCTAGGTGCCTCAGCACTTACTTCTTTAACTTGGGGGTTTTTTATACGTAGTTTTAAGGTACGTATAAAAGGTACTGAGGATTAATATGGGTATTGAACACTTTGAATAAGCTTTTGGGTAATCAGATCATAGTAAGTCATTCTATAATTTTGTATAAGATGCTATTCCAAATTGTAGAAAGACTTACTATGATCCGGTTACACAAAGCTTGTTGGTCACTGCCTCTTGTTATAAAGTGGCTTTATGCTCTTCATTGATTTGTCCGTAGTATGGGTATGAGTGGAAGAGGGAAGGCCATGTACTAGCTGAATGATCTTCAGCAAATCACTAAAGGATCCTATGTGGGCTCAGGCAATGTTTGTAGAATGTGAATGAAGAGATTACCTTATTTCTATTCTGTAGAACTTTGGTATTGTTTGTTTATTTTTGTTTGTTTTTTTTAATTAAAAAATGGTTTTTTTTGAGAGAGAGAGAGAGAGAGCGCGCAAGCAGGGGAGGGGCAGAGAGAGAGGGAGACACAGAATCTGAAGCAGGCTCCAGGCTCTGAGCTGTCAGCACAGAGTCCGATGTGGGGCTCGAGCTCACAGACCGGGTGATCATGACCTGAGCTAAAGTTGGATGCTGAACCAATTTAGCCACCCAAGTGTCCCAGAACTTTGGTATTTTTAAGAAACATGCTGGGAAAGCTATGCAGCCATTATCTTCATTCTTTTTTTTTTTTAATTTTTTAACGTTTTATTTATTTTTGAGACAGAGAGAGACAGAGCATGAATGGAGGAGGGGCAGAGAGAGAGGGAGACACAGAATCAGAAGCAGGCTCCAGGCTCTGAGCCATCAGCCCAGAGCCTGATGCGGGGCTCGAACTCATGGACTGCGAGATCGTGACCTGAGCTGAAGTCGGACGCTTAACCGACTGAGCCACCCTGGTGCCCCTGATATTCAGCCTAAACCATGCACGTT
Source organism: Leopardus geoffroyi (assembly GCF_018350155.1). Taxonomy (NCBI): domain Eukaryota; kingdom Metazoa; phylum Chordata; class Mammalia; order Carnivora; family Felidae; genus Leopardus; species Leopardus geoffroyi. The sequence continues at coordinate 125,656,690 of NC_059332.1, forward strand.
CGGGTCTTTGTCCTTTGGATCTTGACATGGCCTCTGTTAGAAAAGGAAAAATGGGGGCGCCTGGGTGGCTCAGTTGGTTAAGCGTCCGACTTCGGCTCAGGTCACGATCTCGCGGTCTGTGAGTTCGAGCCCCGCGTTGGGCTCTGGGCTGATGGCTCAGAGCCTGGAGCCTGTTTCGGATTCTGTGTCTCCTTCTCTCTCTGACCCTCCCCTGTTCATGCTCTGTCTCTCTCTGTCTCAAAAATAAATAAACAACAAAAAAAAAAAATTAAAAAAAAAAAAGGAAAAATGAATTTTCTACTTTAGAGTTATTATTGATATAGATTTTTTTTACTGATAACAGAATGCTAGAGCCAGAAAAGAAATGAAAAATAGGTAAAATAAAAGCCTATAACTTTCTATTTAGTTTGAACTTGAGGCGAGGTAGGCTGTGGGTTTTAACTGAAAGAAAAGAGTAGGTCTAGGAGAGTAAACAATAGATTGAGGGAATGTTAAAAGCCTGAGTTGTTAAATATAGTTGGAGAGCTTTCTCTCTCTTTTTTTTAAATGTAAAACTTCCTTGTTTATTTGTATAGAGTGGCTTGTCTGAGTAAAAGCATGTGTTTAAACCCTACTTTAAACATAAAAACATGTTTAATTGAATGTAATCGCCATGTACTGGATTTGCTACTCACTTTGGAGCAGTCTCAGCAACTAAAATAACATAAGGGAGGATAAACTAAATCAGAGGTTAAGACAGATGTGCTTAAGTGAGCTTATTTGTAGCTCCTATACTAATTAAAACAAGTTGACAAAATAGTTTTGTAGTAACTTCCCTTTATGTATAGGACTTAGTGTGTTTTTTTTATGTAGTAGAGGAACAGGTCTCAAAATACTTGAGACAAAGGAAGTAAATTAATAAAGCTTCTTAGTTTTCACTGAAAAAATATACTTACCAGTTAATCAAGAAATGACACGCAAACCTTCCGTGAATTTGAGGTGTGGTACTGGGTAACAGTGGGCTCCAGTTAGCCTTCTACTCTGTCTTTGTCCACTTGTTTTCCTCTGACCTGCTTCCTGCACTGCGGCCACAGGGGGAGACCCTGGCTGAAGCCGAGGCTTTGCTTTCGGGCCTGGTGGGTGATCAGGTGGGAAGGCCAGACTAGGGCCTAACTGTGGAGCTCCTTGATGTTCTGAAGACGTGCTGTTCAGTGTTGGAGTTTCTGAGTTTCCTGAGTGTGTGGATGATGTAACCACAGTGTAATTTTCAGAAGGCTGACTTCAAAGTGCTAGCCAAGCATTTTTGCTTGTGTGACCCCTAAAAGAATTGAAGAACCCAGAGTTTCTCTTGCACATGTAATGTTGTTGCACCCAGTTGTTTAAAGGTTTCACTAGATACAGAGGATACCATTTCCAGTGTATCGTAAACGTCACTTAAATGTATTTAAAGAGAATCCCAATGTCATAGTAACTTGATAACCATTTGTCAGCCATTTAAAAAATAATAAAAATTTTACATTTTTTCTTTATTTCTATTCATTTCTTACCCAGAATTTGATTCTAAGACCAAGTATTTTCCTGCTTGAAAGTCTCTCGTTGATTATTCTGTCATAGTTTTCTATAATAGAATATACATACAAACAAGTTTATATTAAGAAGCACTGTTGGAATGGCAGAATAAGGACGTCTAGAAACCTACTTCTCTGTAAAAGCAGTGAGAACAAAGGCAAAAATGATTAAAATCAACCTTTTCAGAACTCTGGAAATTAGCCATAGGCTTGCAGTAATCCCAGGAGTGTGTATTCAAGGAAAGTGTTGTCTTTTAACTCGCTCTGTTCCCACTCCCTCTCCCTGGCTCTGTGGTAGCTTTAAACAAGTAGCGTAGGATCATTGGATGGGAAAGACAGGTTTGGAGTCCCCAAAAGCCCTAGAGCCAGAGATTTGCCACTGTGTGACTCCTCTGGAAGCTCCCTGGTAAAGCCTCATTCCCAGGGCTTGTCTGTATTTGGCCGGGCTCAGAGGTTACTCCGTGGTAAAGCCCTCTTCGGTTTTTCTGTTGAAAACAATCAGCAGCCATTGTTTAACGTCACAACTGCCTGTGGCGGTGGTCTCCACTGGGGCAAAGAAGAAGCTGGCCAAAAAAATGTAAGAAAATCTTGGGAATGAGATGTCCATAGGGGGCTTATGAAAAGCTCTGTTGTATCTCTGGGGCTCTAGAAGACGATGCCCACGGGCAGGACTGCACACATGCCCAGGAAACGCTTGAAACCCTGTTCTCACCTCGGGCCTTGAGGCTCTGCACCAGCAGAAAGTAGAGGCTTAAAACAGTTGTAAACCCCCGAAGCATGGAAGACATGTGCCAGCACACACACAGAGCCCTTTGCTGAAGGGTGGGAGACTTGTTCAAGGCATTTAGGGAAGTCTCTCTCCAGTGTTTAGCTCCGTTATCACTAAGCAACTGAGCAGAGACCTCAGTGGCTGCACAGGACAAAATACAGACTTCATCGAATTAGTCCAAGAAAAGCACTAAACAAACAATCAGCAATAGCAACAACAACAGCGACAGCATGTCCTGTGAGGAGAGGGAATCTGATTTTCAGAATTGCCACCTTATAGTTTTAAAGTGTTCAGTTTTCAACAAAAAAAGTGTCAGATAGGGGCGCCTGGGTGGCTCAGTTGGTTAAGCGTCTGACTCTGGGTCTCGGCTCAGGTCATGATCTCACGGTTTGTGAGCCCCTGCACTGACTCCACGGAGCCTGCTTGGGACTCTCTCTCCCTTTTTCTCTGCCCCTCCCCTACTCTCATGAGCTCTCCCTCTTTCTCTCAAAATAAATAAAGAAACTTAAAAAAATAAGGTCGTCAGAAATATTAAAGAATGGCTTATGATCTTATTCACCCCTTGCATCCCCTATGTTCAACTCTGCACTGGCCACATAACAGGTGTCCAAAAACATTTGAATTGACTTGGATTGATTAGCAGGTATTTGTAAGTAGCTGATTTTAGAGACCCTATGTATTTTCTTTCTTCTTTTTTTAATGTTTATTCTTGAGAGAGAGAGAGAGAGAGAGAGCGAGCAGGGGAGGGACAGAGAGAGAGGGAGATACAGAATCCGAAGTAGGCTCCAGGCTCTGAGCTGTCAGCACAGAGCCCAACACGGGGCTTGAACTCACAAACCACGAGACCATGACCTGAACCAAAGTCAGACGCTTAACCAACTGAGCCACCCAGGCGCCCCTGTGTATTTTCTTTCTTCTGTAGTAAGTCTTTAACCCTAAGACAAACTCTGGTGTTTTTATTACATCTCCTAGAACATGATCCTTATTAAATGACATTTTTAAAAGCCATCCATTTGCCCAAATGTGTGTTGATTACTATCTTGGAAAATTTGAAGGCTCTTTAGGCAATTATATATAGTAAATCCGCTAAAAAAACGGACTTATTTGGAGACCAGATCACTTTGAAATATTTCCTATGTGAAGTTTATCTTTATAGTTTGAATTTTTAAAGCATTTTGAGAATATAACTATTATACTTTTGTTTTGCAGATGTCCAGATCTCTAGTGACCTATAGTCGTCACATGTTATTTGACTTTTTTTCTTTCTCTTTCATTCATTCATTCATTCATTCATCCATTCGTTCTTTTATTTTAGAGAGAGCATGAGCTGGGGAGAGGGAGAGAGAGAATTTTGAGCAGGCTCCATGCTCAGGGCAGAGCTTGACTCAGGGCTCCATCCTGTGACCCCGGGATCATTCCCAAATCAAGAGTTGGATGCTCAACTGCCTGAGCCACCCAGGCTCCTTGACTTCTTTGTTTAATGATTCTGAGGATTTTGGTGTGTCAGACCTAGTGAATTGAGTTAAGACTACTTATCAGCACATGGTGATTTAAAAATCTGGCCTCGAATCCATAATATTGGCTGATGACAGACTTTTACAATTTTCATGATCAGTTGTGATGGTGGAAGAAATTCAGGGTTGTCGTGTACTTATTGATTCATTCCAGGAGTACAAAAAAGGAAACTGGAAATACTGATATCATCACCTCTGTGCATACAGTGTTATCAATATTTCCTGTTTCCAGATCTCATTTTGCATATTTTTCATCATCTTTTACTCCAGTGTCTGAAAAAAGATGAAGTAGACCTGTAGACTGGCAAGCCTCAAAATCCTGTGTCACTGCAAGGAGAAGTTGCTGCCCGAATTTGCACTGGTGCCAGGCAGGGAGGCAAGGGCTGATTAGGATCTTCGAGAATGTGGTCAGAATTCCAAATGATGATGACAGGTTCCTGCAGCAGCTGATGCTGAGCTGGCCAACATTCAAAGAGTGACGCGTGAAAGGGGAACCCAGAGAGTAAGCAGTTGTTTACTGGCATTTGTAAACAAGGCCCCAAATGACCGGGGTTTACAATGATCATGAAGTTAAAACTGAATTGTTAAAGGACTTGGTTAGCCAAACCATAATTCTCTTTTGAGGACTAGTTTGGGTTTATAGTAAGTTGAAGGCCCTTGTCTTTTCTAGTTTTTGTTTCACGATTTTCTTTTTGTAAGTATATATGAACACCACAAATCTCCAATGAAAGAACATTTTGGGGTTTTCACTAGAGCAAGTAAAAGTAAAGTGCAAGATTTTTTTTTCCCCCACTGTGGAAATCATATTCCACGTAGACAGGTACATGTGTATAAAATTACACGGATAAGGTTATATCCAGTTATTCGTAGAAAAACTCATGTACATATATGAATGTGTGCACCTGCTTTCTTTCTTCCTGTCTATCTGTCTGTCTTTTGTAGGCTCCATGCCCGATGAGGGGTTTGAACTCACGACCCTGAGATTGAGAGTCGTATGCTCTACCGACTAAACCAGCCAGGCAACCCGCACCTTATTTTATTTTTTATTTATTTTTTTTTATTAATTTTTTTTTTCAACGTTTATTTATTTTTGGGACAGAGAGAGATAGAGCATGAACGGGGGAGGGTCAGAGAGAGAGGGAGACACAGAATCGGAAACAGGCTCCAGGCTCTGAGCCATCAGCCCAGAGCCTGATGCGGGGCTCGAACTCAAGGACCGCGAGATCATGACCTGGCTGAAGTCGGACGCTTAACCGACTGCGCCACCCAGGCGCCCCAACCCGCACCTTATTTTAATTGACATCTGTTATAAACTTATTTTTTCTTTTAATTCTTGTATATTAGAGTGCATGTATCTATGGTTAGTTTACCAATGAATATGACTTTTTCTTATTAAAACAAGTTGCCATTATAATTGCTAATGCCATTAATGGAGACCAGATAACCTCAATAATGTATTATTCTCCCCATAAAGTTGTTACATTGACACTTTTTTTTAACATTGATGTTTCTTTTTTAATTTACTTTATTTTTTTAATGTTTATTTTTGAGAGAGAGACAGAGCGTGAGCAGGGGAGGGGCAGAGAAAGAGGGAGACACAGAATCCAAAGCAGGCTCAGCAGTCAGCACAGAGCCCAACACAGGGCTCGAACTCACAGACTGTGAGATCATGACCTGAGCTGAAGTCAGACGCTTAACTGACTGAGCCACCCAGGTGGCCAACCTTGATGTTTCTTTTCTTTTTTTTTTTTATTAGAAAAAAAAATTTTTTTTTAACGTTTATCTTTTTTATTTTTGAGACAGAGAGAGACAGAGCATGAGCAGGGGAGAGGCAGAGAGAGAGGGAGACACAGAATCAGAAGCAGACTTCAGGCTCTGAGCTGTCCGCACAGAGCCCCATGTGGGCTCGTCAACTGCAAGATCATGACCTGAGCCAAAATCGGATGCTCAACTGACTGAGCCACCCAGGTGCCCCCATTGATGTTTCTTAAGTAGCCATCCCAAGAGGATGAGATTGGAATTGGCTGGACTCCTCTAGTTGTCAGTGGTGATGTGTTTCAGGACTAGGTTCAGATTATGTGGCCACATCTTTATCACTTGTCATTTCTCAGTTCATTGCACTTTTTCTGCCTCTCCCCATAGATCTAGTTTCCGAGGTAAATTTGGGACTCTCCTTTTCATATTTGTAGGACATGAATTCCCGGGTTTGATAGGTGAGGGAGGAGAAGGGGTGCAGAGGACGTAAAGACCATGCTCTTGAGAAGAGCCAAGTGGAGACAAGAGTGGGCCCACAGGATGCCAGTGCCCAAGAAGTCTAGCTTTTGTGGTTAGAGCCAAGGAGGGGACTAGGCAGGGTAGAGTTGGGAGCTGTCCGAGCCCATTTCACCACTGTCTCAGTTTCACCAGTGAGGCTGGGAGCAGGTGGGTGGAGGTGGGGGGAGGGACATACGTGGACCAGGTGGACCGAGGCCTGGGTTGGCTGGCAGAGTAGAGTGACAGGAGCAGCCCAGGCTGTGTCTGAGAGAAGAGAAATGATGAAATGGGAATGGGTGGAGGCTTGAGTATGGATAGTAGGGTCTGAAGCTCCGGGAGCTGAGCCAAGGGAAAGTAGAGAAGAGGTGTGCAGTGGATGAGGTGAGTGGTTCAAGGACAGAGAGCGCTTTTGCTTGTCCACAGGGTGCTTCTCTGAGGAGTGGAGTCCAGGGCATGGCAGAGAGGATGGCCCTCCTGAAATGTGCTTTTATGGGACCCATGGGGTCAGTGGGTCACTCAGGCCTCCCCTCTCCCTTTGCACCCTTCTCTGGTTGACCTTGGCAGGTAAGGCGGGAAAAGGGCGCCTTGGCACCTGTCAGGTACAGATTTTAATATATGTTAGGCAAAACTGATTGGAAAGTTAGGAAACAGGTGGCGAATGGGTTTATCCTTTTTGATCACTTATATTCTTCTTCCTAAAATAAGGTGGTTTTCAAAAATACATGTAATGCTAGAAGGTAAGTAATAAATGAGAATATTAGTACCAGGGACGATACTATTAGGAAAAATAACCAATGTCCTGAGTCATTATAAGAGGTAGGTCACAAATTTGGCTTCCATATTTTTTGCACACAGAAGGAGGAAGCGAACAGAAGCAGTGCTGTACTCCACAGCGTCCGTCAGATTAAAGAAGAACAAAAACAGTCACTTAGTCACTTCTAAAGCACTATAAAATACTGAGCAATGGCCATGACAATTATCCTTTTGTAAATAACAACAACAACAACAAAAATTTACTAGGCTCGCTCACATCATTAAAAGCAGTCTGTCCAGAGAAGGAAACAGTGTGGGCTAGGTAACGAACTCTGTGATCCCTGGCTTCACTGAGGGTTAGCTTTTATCTAATAGGAGTCTCGTACCCAAACGCCTCCAGAGTCCTGGCACGAAGAAGTAGGGCTGGAGTGCAGTCCTGGAAGACCTGGAGAGCAGGAGATGCACCTAAAGGCATTTGGGCTCATATTCCGTAACAAACAATCCTGTACTGGTTTAAGAAGTCACACTGCAGGCCAAAACACACCACAGGAACTCTGATCTAGAGGAACGTGAGGACATCATCCAAGAAAACTTTCTTAAAAATTGTTTCTCTCAGCTGAGCTTTTGGAAGATACCGAGCAGCAATGAGTTGTGGGTCGTATTCTCTGACGGGTACCTGGTCTGCAGATGACCCATGCTGCCAGTTAATCATGCAGCTATATTGTTTTGGACTTGGTTGACAGACGAGGAAGGAGGTAAAGCCATTTGTCTTTTTAGCTGAGGCCACTGGGAATCGTAGGGGAGGAAAACTTTTCCCTTCTTCCCTTCCGGATTCTTTGTCTGACCTAATAATTAAATTGACATAAGACGGATTAACAGGAGAAAAACAAATTTAATTATGTATTTATGAGAGCCACACGAAGACATGAGAGGCTTTCTGACAGGCAATTGAAGTTTATATGCCACTATGAGTTAAAAGAGAGTAGATATAGGAGTCAGGGACTTCAGAGGGGAGGAAGACAATTTACAAGAAGATGGGAAGAGCAGATGTTTGGTAAACAAGTGTTTGCCCTGCAGAGAGATCTTTGTTGTGTGTGTGTGTGGGGGGGGGGGGGCGGTGGGGGGGTGGGTAGTCATCTTTGGTAATACCTCTCCTCCTGGTACTGGCTCCCTGTCTAAATTTTTAAGGGGGGGGGAGGTAAAAAGCTCTTCTTGAGTCTGTTTTGCCTTGATTATCTTAAGCTCTGGGGTGGCCTGCCTTGAACCACATCAGAATCTAGAGGTAAGGGGAAAGGACCAATTCCACTGTGGCCTTTGGTCTCCAGGCACCATGTTGGGTCCACCAAGAGAGAAGAGATAGGCCATCATTTTGGGGATGCCATGCTATAACTTAGGTGGTAAATGGGTATCACATATAAAAAAATTTAGGAGTTTTGATTATGGCCACATTTTGAATATTTGTGCTGGCAAAGGAGAGCACATTGACCAAGATAATCAAGTTCTGTGGTGTTTCAGAAGAGCAAGGAAAATTCTTAAAATTGGAATAAAGTACTGAAGGATGACAGGAGGTCTTTTCTGGGGTCTTTAGAAATGGGATTGTTTAAAAGCAATCTTCTGAGTGGGAGAAGATATATGCAAATGATATATCTAATAAAGGGTTAATATCCAAAATATATAAAGAACTTACACAAGTTAACACCAGAAAACCAAACAATCTGATTAAAAAATGCACAGAGGACCTGAATAGACATTTTTTCCAAAGAAGACATACAGATTGCCAACAGACACATGAAAGGATGCTCAACATCACTAATCATCATGGAGATGCAAACCAAAACTGCAATAAAATGAGAATATCACTGCATGCTTGTCAGAATGGCTAGAATCAGGAAAACAAGAAATACACATGTTGGCAAGGATGTGGAAAACTGTTGGTGGGAATGTAAATTGGTACAACCACTGTGCAAAACAGTATGGAGGTTCCTCAGAAAATTAAGAATAGAAATACCATATGGTCCATCAATTCCACTATTGGGTATTTACCAAAGGAAATGAAAACACTAGTTGAAAAAGATAACCTGCACCCCTATGTTCATTGAAGCATTATTTATAAATAGCCAACTTGTGAAAGCAACCGAAGTGTCCATAGAGGAATGGGTAAAGAAGATGTGGCATATTATATATATATATGTATGTATATACACACACACACATATATATATACACACATATGTGCCATATATGTATATACATATACATATATACATATGTATATATGTACATATATATATATATATATATATATATATATATATATATATATATGCATACAGTGGAATAGTAGTCATAAGAAAAGGTAAGATCTTCCCATTTGCAACAACATGGATGGACCTATAGGGTATTATGCTAAGTAAAATATGTCCGAGAAAGATAAATGCCATATGATTTCACTTATATGTGGAATCTAAAAAACGAATGACTAAATGAATCTAAAGACCAAATAGACTCTTAAATACCCAGAATAGACTGGCTGCCAGAAGGGAGGTGGGTGAAGGAATGGGTATAATTGGTGAAAGGGATTAAGAGGTACAAACTTCCAGTTATAAATAAGTCATGGAAATGGAAAGTATAGCATAGTCAATAATATTGTAATAACTTTGTATGGTGATAGGTGGTTACTATACTTACCATGGTGGTGAGCATTGAGAGTTGTATACAATTGTGGAATCCCTGTGTTTTGCACTTGAAACTAATAGAAACATTGCACGTAAATTATACCTCAATAATAAAAGAAATGGGATAGTTTAACGCTTGGGCAGTCTCTCTGCAGTTACATACAAATACGCTCCTGCACGTACATACATACTTAACCTGGAGTTGTATTCCCATTTTATGATACTGTGATTTGGTTCCAAGAGCTCGTGAACCTGCCTTTCCTCCAGGGTGAGTGTAGGCAGTACATGTAATGCTGTGTACTTCTCTGTGGTCCAGCTCCCTCTGTGATCCAAGCAAAAGAAAGGCAGCCTGCTCATTTATTGCCTAGTACAGTGTGATCCCATTATATGCAAATTAAATTATGCAAATTCCAACTAATGACAAATAATATTAATAAAAGATTCACATGATGTGCAAAATTTCAGTGGATCCCCTCCCCCAAATTATGTACCAAGCTATGTCATTTTCAAGCTGGCAGTTCAACTGAATTACACAAATGTTTTGGGGTGCCTGGGTGGGTCAGTTAAACTTCCCACTCTTGGTTTTTGGCTCAGGTCATGATCTCACAGTTTTAGAGTTCAAGCTCCACATTGGGCTCTGCGCTGTCAGCTTCGAATTCTCTCTCTTTCTCTTTGCCCCTCCTGCATGTGTGCTCTCTCTCTCTCAAAATAAATGAACTTAAAACAAGTTGCTGTTATAAAAAATAAAAATGCTTTGATACGCAGTGGCATCACCTTTTCTTACAAACAGAAATACCTACTAACCCTTGGCAATATTATGTAAACTTTTTTGTTTCTTTTTTTAATGTGGACTCTTTGTTTATAGAACTGTTTTCGGGTACCTGGCTGGCTCAGTTGGTAGAGCATGTGCCTCTTGGTCTCAGGATTGTGAGTTTAAGCCCCACATTGGGCATGGAGCCTACTTAAATAAACTTCTTGAAGGATTTTAATGATATTTATATTAATGATATTTATATATACTTATATATATATCAGGATGTATAATGATATTATATTACATTTTAAAGTGATTATCATACTTTAAGTCTATCTTTGAAAATATCCAGGTGTGCTAATATTGTACTGAAAAACACCCTGAAAATTGGTGACTTTTGAACAGAAATGTGATAAAACATAGTATGATAGGCCATGTCAATTTATGAGATACAGCTGAGAAATATTAGAGATAATGCTGATATTAAAAAGCAACAGTAAAGAAAAATAGAACACAATGACTGCAGATTTATGTGTTCTGAGGATGCATTCCCCACAACCTTTCCCTTAGTTATGGGAGTTCTTCAGGGACACATCCCATGAATCAAATGTAGCCATGCTTTATGAATCCCTGTTAGCTAGGCTTGGAAAAGATTGCTTAGGTAGAAAAATTACATTTAGCAAGATACTTACTTGTCTGACAGGGAGTAGAACATCTTTAAAGGGTTAGAAGAAGGAAATTTTGCATCTGTTTCTTCAAGACTTGCCAGTAAACCTTTAGTGAATTATTTTATGCATGCCACCCTGCTTTGTTGTGGGGAAGAAGTGCATTTCTTGCCTTATTTATGTGAAGGAGAAAGAAGGATGGTCTCTTTCTGGTTGTAGCTTTGCGCTAAGTGCTTTCAAAGTCCTTTGGTTTTTACATCACATAATGTAAAGTGATAGGGCTTCTAATAATTTCTCAAATTTAAATGTTGGTTAATAAGTACTGGGCACCGTGTGAACTGCTTTAATCACTCACTTAATCCTCATGGCACCCCTTTGAGATAGGTACTGTTATTTGTGCCATTCTACAGGGAAGAAGACAGGAGCCCAGGGAGGTGACGTGATTTGCCAAAGATCTTAAAACTATTAAATTGCAGAGCTGAGAGTCAGATCCAGGCTGGCTGTCTCCAGAGTTGCTTTCCTCATTGACCAATCTCTGTGGCCTCTCAGGAAGCTGGAGATGAGGATCCTCGCTTCAGAAACTTCATACGCTGAGGGGAATTAGCTCCAAAAACAAGGGGATGTGTTCCCCTGAAGAAGAATTATTGTATGGAAAAGATACGTGTAGTAAAATAGTGGTTCAGAAACCCTGCGGTTTGTATTTGGTAACTGCATGCTGAAAGACGGTAGAATAGATTATGGGAAGTTTGTAGAAGTGAGGGTGAGGGCCAGGCTGTACCCTGAAATTGGAGTCCCGGGATGAGTCTGGGAGGCCTGTTGAGAACAGTGATCCCCAAGGGTTCACCCCTCACCCCTTCCCCGTCCTTCAGCTCTTCTGTCACCACAGAGTACTAAATCTGGTTGGGCCGTGCTTTCCTTCACCAAGACATTAATTGAACAGTATGATTTTCATAGTAGTGGGCTTACAAGGATGCATGTGACCAAGTCCCTACCTTAGATTTTGCCTGGAGAGCCTTGTGTGACTTCAGAAGACCCTCCTCACTCACCCCGCTGCCCCGCTGAACTCCCCACCTGTTTGTGATGCTTGCAACTATTTTAAGAGGGATGAAACATTTAATTTTACAGTTAAAAAGCTGACAGTGGCAATGTCTGTCTGGTTTATGGGGCTCCAGTTAGTGTGGATGGGTGTGTCGAGGCGTTTGGGTTTGTTGGGCAGCCAGCGTAGATGACTACCGTCAGATCCTTCTCTTTTAATAGGTGTGGGAGCACAGAGACCTGCCTCGGGTGGGGGGTGGGAGACGGGATACCAGATGAGAAGGCTGGGAAGAGTGACAGACTTTACCCAAGTGATGTCACCTAGCTAGTTCATTGTCGAGACTTGAAACTACTTGAGATTTTTGCCCAGAATGAGGTGATCCCTGATTATTTTCACTTGGGCAGGGAGAAATTGCAGCTGAGTCCTGAGTATCTGATGATGAAGCGGTAAAAATGCACTGGAGGGCTTATATACATCGTGTAAAAGCAGTGTTGACTGCATGAAGGAACAGTGCCCCGTATTCCTTGTCCATCAGACTATCCCAGCTTTAGACTGATGTCCTGAGGAATGTACGTGGCTTGGGCCCTCACTGAACGGGGGTGGGGTCCCTTCTTCCCTCTCTCCCTTTAAAGATTCAGTTGTATCAGATCAGTCTGTAATATATTTATACCTTCACCTTTGTGGAATTCCTTTTTTTTTTTTTTTTTTTAAATTTTTAACGTTTATTTATTATTGATAGAGCATGAGCAGGGGAGGGGCAGAGAGAGAGAGGGGGACACAGAATCCGAAGCAGGCTCCAGGCTCAGAGATATCAGCACAGAGCCCGACGTGGGGCTCAAATCCACAAACTGTGAGATCATGACCTGAGCGAAAGTCAGATACTCAACCAGCTGAGCTACCCAGATGCCCCAGGAACTCCAATTCTTAAGAGCTAGGAATTTTGTAAATTTAGAGACCACTTTCATGAAGCAATCCAGTGCATGTCTGTAACACTGTCATTTGTTATGGGTGTGATTTGAACACTGTGCTATTTGTTAGAGTTCTGAAATCTTTCCCTGTCTGTTTTAGTTACCTGTAAAACTTTGGAGATTGAAAAAGAGACATGGCCTCATTTCATTTCCTTACGTTCTGAACTCCTTCGTGGGTCCAAAACATTATTGGAGCAGTTTGCGTTGAGTTGTGGAGCCAGAGGCACAGGTATCCAGTGGAGGTAGCAGGAAGAGTTGTGGCAGAACTGCGAAGAGAGCCTCCACATACGTTTTAGCGTGAATGAGGGCAAGCATCTTTGTTCTCTCTTTACAGAGGAGGAAGCAGGAAACTGCCCCACGTCAAACAGCTAGTTACCCAACCCCCTCGCGCATCGTTCCCAGCTGCCTTTCCAGTGTGGACAGTGGGAGGGAGAGGGCAAGTCTGAACCAAGCCTAGAAGGAAATCGTGTCTGCATGCAGACGCCAGCCCTCCGTGGCTTCATCGGAAGGCTGCGTGAGATGTGAGAAGCCTGTCCCAAGTCCTTGCGCAGGACCCGAGTCTCACCCTGGTACTCACCCTGGTCCCTGGAGCCTTGCCGTGGGGCTGGTGGTGTGTAATGTTTGGTCTCAAGCCCTTGTCTTTGTTTTGGAGGCCCAGCCACAAAGGCCACATCGGAGTGGCTGAGATGTAAACGAGCGTGCTGGCAGGTTGGAGCGGGGTCTCTTCGTGGCAGAGCCGCGGAGGGGAGATTGTGGGCGAGCTCAGCTGCTGCTGCGGTCGGGGTGGGGCAGTGATGGGGAAGAGGGGAGCTGTCCGGCCTTCTCTGATCCACACACACCTTTCTGCCAGAGGGCTCTGCGTTGAGTTGCTGCTTCTCCCAGCTCCAAAGACGCGGTTCGTACGCAGGGCTCAAAATTGCTTCCATGATGTATTTGTGGCTTTTCGACAAAGATGTAAATAGGACTTTTCTCCTCTTAATCTACCTTCTTTAATGTGGAAATACTTTAAAGAGAAATATCAAGCCAGTCTTGGCATTTAAAATTTAAAACTTTGGATGTTGTGAATGCCAAGGTATAGTTAGGCCATTCTTTGATTTCTTTCGTCCTGGGTTAATATCACTTTGGCTACTGCTATTACATTTCAGAGGCATTCTCTCCAAAGCTGTTTCTCTGAAGGATAGATAAAAGCAACTGAACTTTGTTTAATTGACTAATTAACATTTTAAAGGACACTAAAGGTCACAGCCCAGGGGACTGCAGTTAATTTTGCCCAGTTTACAGACCATTTTTCTACTTCATCTCAGTGTGCTTCAGTATTAGGCCTTTCTCTCTGTGTAGGATTTCGGCTTGCTCTCTTCCTTCCCTGCTTGTTGGGTTGGGTTTCTTTTGCCAGTGTCATTTTAATGCAGCTTCATTAGCACAGGATGTGTGCAAGGCCTAGGCCCAGTGGTGCCAGGAACACAGAGGTAAGAGGCATCCTGTCTGAAGTTATCACCTGGTGGGACCACAGTGGGGACTCAAGTAAGGTTCAGACCAGACTGTGGTCGGGAGGGGGTGGTTCTGGTGAAATCAGTGTCTAGAGGTGGGCCTTGAAGGATGGGAGGAAAGGGAGAAGGTTTTCTGTGTGCCAGGCCCTGCTCTAAGTGCCACTCGTGTGTTGGTATATTTTGTCCTTACAACAACCATAGAAAGTACATTCAGTTGTTACCTGCATTCCGTACAGGAAATTAAGACAGAAGTGACTTGTCCGGGAGCATGCAGCTCAGCAGTGGTACTGCTGGGATTCTAGCTTGGGCAGTCTGGTTGAGAGTCCATGCTGTGAATTGCTACACTAGGCTGGTAGGATTTGGACAAATGAAGATTAAGGATTGTGGGCTCCTAGGCGGTAGATGGGGGAACCACAGTGATCAAAGGAATGGAGGTAGACAAGTTGGGTAGGGCCTTTGACCGACGCCTGGAGTTCCACGCTGAAGGGGAAGATTGTAACACACGAGTGCCATAGGCTGTATGGGTGCCATCACCTGTGCTGGTGGAGTGCTGTGTTTGTGATCCAGTGGGCGGGGGTGAGGTCGGGAAGGGCTTTGAGTGATGCAGTTGCAGAGCTCATTGCCTCTCCTACTGTTAAAGCTATCCTGAATTTTTGGCATTCGTTCCCTGAGTAGATATACATGTGTAGGTCCCTACTCTTACTGGCCTCTTCCCATTCATTTCCCTTTCTTCTACAGTTGTACTTCTGGGAAGAGTTTTCTGGAAGGTCATCTGTACTACTATTTTACCTCACCATCTACTCTTCACCATCCACCTCTGATCTGTCCCCTGTTATCCCACTGGAACTGTTCTTGCTAAGATGTCACTGACTGGCTTACTGACCATTCTGGTGAGGACTTTTCAGTCTTTAAGTTACCCAGTAGTTTCCAATGAGGGGCAGTTTTTTTTCCCTCTGCCCACCCAGGGGATAGCTGGCAGTGTCTGGAGACATTTTGGGGCATCACAGTTGAGGAGGGTGGTGTTCCTGGCACCTAGCAGAAATGCTGCTAAATGTCTTACAGTGCACAGGACACTGCCCACAACAAAGAAGTACCCAGTCCAAAATGTCAGTAGTGCAGAGGTTGAGAAACAGTGATCTCTGGGGGATTTCTTAGTCCTCTGTTCTTGTAACTTTCCAGCTGCCATGATAGAATTCTCTCCTGACTTGTCTTTCAGTGAATCCTCAGTTCATTCCTTACTAGGCTCTGTGGAGGACTCTTCTCCTGCCTTTTAATGTTGCCTCTCAGGATTCGTTTCCTCTCCTCACATTCCTCTTGGGCTAACTCCTCAGTCCAGGGATTTAACCTCCACCTCTGGGTGTGTAGCTGCACATCTGTATTCGGGCCCCAGGTCACTTGAGCTCTGGGCTTGTCTTTCTCCACCTCGGTGGCACACAGGCTTCCAATTCAGCAGATCCAGAATCAGGCCAGCCCCAAGTTGTCTTTGTCCAAACCTGCCCCTCTTGTGCTCGCTGTCCATCAGAGTTTGCTCATCCCAGCAGCGGGTGCCATCTTACTGTGCTGCTGCTGTAGGTCAGGCTCTCACTCATGTCCCACACTGTCACCAGGGACTCACGTCTCACACTGCCATCAGGGTAAGCTTTCTAGAACAGAACTCTTGGCTGACCGTTCTCAGCTACAAAAAGATAAAGTCTAAACTAAGCTTGGCATGTAGAACCTTCCTGATCAAGCCCAGCGGTTCCCGACTAGGAGTATTACTGCTTTCCAAAAGGGCCTTTTGAAAATATTAAGGGTGTTGGGGCGCCTGGGTGGCGCAGTCGGTTAAGCGTCCGACTTCAGCCAGGTCACGATCTCGCGGTCCGTGAGTTCGAGCCCCGCATCAGGCTCTGGGCTGATGGCTCGGAGCCTGGAACCTGTTTCCGATTCTGTGTCTCCCTCTCTCTCTGCCCCTCCCCCGTTCATGCTCTGTCTCTCTCTGTCCCAAAAATAAATAAACGTTGAAAATATTAAGGGTGTTGAAGTAACCAGAATCCAGTGGAATTCGTCACTGTAAATCCTATTTACTTGTTAAGAAATAGATCCTACTCTGTGTCACCAAGTTTTCCCTCCTTTTGGGGGGACCTGATTGGCCTTTTGGATGCCTGTGGGGTATGTGGTTAAATAGGGCAGAAATATCTCGGTGTTTCTGCTTTCTGTCCTGATAGCTTGAGGAGAGTTCCGGTTTTCTCCTTCATGACCTGGCGGTGTAATTCTGTGTAGACCAACAATTAGTTTGACCAGACATTCTCCTCTTAGGTATCAGACCATTCTAGGAGAGAATTGGGGAGAGGTAATTCTGTTTTCTAGCTTTTCTGTGATATTCAGGATAACCTAAAGTTTGTGAAAAAGGGCTTTGCGGGCCCTTTTGGAGCTATCACCTGAACTAGTTGGCTAAGTGGCTTCATCATATGACTTCCTAGTTCATTAGAGTGATTCCTTTTTTAAAAGAACCTTGGAACTGCCTGTCATTACACTCACATCTTAGGAAAACCTCGTACTACACTATACCGTTGTAAGTATTGACATACGGCTAATTGCACTGTGAAGGATTTGGACTTTCTGAAGCTTACTGGTGTGTTTTTCAGCAGATAACAAACATCTGAAAACAAATTCCCTCGGCCCAGCAAAACACCAGAAGAGAGTAGTACGTGTTGTCTAATCCTGTCTGGTGTTATTCCAGCGGAGGAAATCTCGACACCAGAAAATTGCACTGTTGGCATGAATGGGCTAAGGTGGGGATGGTAGCTTTGCTCTCTGACCAGGTGCCAGCTGGGATTCCAGCTCCTGTGTGCTGAACCTCTCTCTCTCTCTCTCCTCCTCTCTCTCTCTCTCTCTCTCTCTCTCTGTCTGTCTCTGTTTCTTCCCAGAAGCCCCTTGTGCCACGCCCCTGATCTGCAGCTTTGGCAGGCCGGTGGACCTGGACAAGGACGACTACCAGAAGGTGGTGTGCAACAACGAGCACTGCCCCTCCAGCACCTGGATGCACCTGCAGTGTTTCTACGAGTGGGAGAGCAGCATCCTCGTCCAGTTCAACTGCATCGGCCGGGCCCGCAGCTGGAACGAGAAGCAGTGCCGCCAAAACATGTGGACAAAGAAGGGCTACGACCTGGCCTTCCGCTTCTGCTCCTGCCGCTGCGGGCAGGGCCACTTAAAGAAGGACACAGACTGGTACCAGGTGAAGCGGATGCAGGATGAGAAAAAGAAGAAGTCCGGGTCGGAGAAGAACACAGGGAGGCCCCCAGGCGAAGCAGGGGAGGAAGCAAAAAAGTGCAGGCCACCGAACAAGCCCCAGAAAGGCCTGAGCCATGACCTCCCGCGGCGGCACTCCATGGACCGGCAGAACTCCCAGGAGAAGGCAGTCGGCGCCGCAGCCTACGGGGCCCGCTCTCCCTGCGGCTCCCCTGGCCAGTCCCCGCCCACCGGCTACTCCATCCTCTCCCCTGCCCACTTCAGCGGCCCCCGCTCCTCCAGGTACCTCGGGGAATTCTTGAAGAATGCCATCCATCTGGAGCCTCACAAGAAGGCCATGGCCGGGGGCCACGTGTTCCGAAACACCCACTTCGAGTATAGTCCGGCTGGGTTATCCGTGCACAGGGGGGGCCACTTCGACGCGCCCGTGCAGTTCCTGCGGCGGCTGGACTTGTCCGAACTGCTCACTCACATCCCCCGGCATAAGTTGAACACTTTCCACGTGCGGATGGAAGACGATGCCCAGATGGGCCAGGGCGAGGATCTGCGCAAGTTCATTCTCGCGGCCCTCAGCGCCAGCCACAGGAATGTCGTGAACTGTGCTCTGTGCCACCGGGCCCTCCCGGTGTTCGAACAGTTCCCGCTGGTGGACGGAACTCTGTTCTTGAGCCCGTCGAGACACGATGAGATCGAATATGATGTTCCGTGCCATCTTCAAGGTACAGGTGTTCATTCACCTTGCCTGCTTTCGGTTTGTTACAAGCTGAAAAGCTAACACGATGGGATGGCTCTGTTCTGGCTTAATTTTAACTGTTGCTGCTTTTCGTCTTAGTCAGGTGCTAGGTAATGCTTGAGTATTTCAGCTTTGCCCATTGAGGTGGTGGCAGTGGGGCTGGTTTTCTTCCTTTACTCCGATGTCACCGTTCCAAGTGTTGTTGTCCCGGGGGGGGGGGGGGTAACTTTGTGTTTGGTTCTGCAGTGATTTTGAAGGGAGGATTCCTGGTGTATAGTTTTCTGTAACTGGGAGGGAATTGAGAGTAGGAATTGCATAATTGTGTCACTTGGTGTAAGACAGTTGCCTTTCAAACCTTTGTTAATGTGCCCAGCACGTTGTGTATTCGGTTTGATCCTTGTAAACATGATGGAGTAAGGGAAAGTGGGGGTCAGAGAGGACCAACGCGTTTTTAGATTAGTTGAAACAATCTTGAAGTTTATGGAAGGTGAGTCTTTCTTGATAGCAGCAAAAGGAAAGTGGAGGGTTATTGAAAGCTGAGACATCACCCTGGTGGTGGAGTGGGGGGAACTTAGTGCTGTGGATGACCGTTCAAGGATGTAGGGATAGTTCGGCCATCACTTAAGTGATGGGGGTTGGTCACTATCAGGGAGAAACCTGTCCATTCATGTAAAATTATTGAAATTTTTAAAAAGGTTTTTATTTATTTATTTTGAGAGAGAGTGCATGCACATGGATGTGTGAGGTGGGGAGGAGCAAAGAGAGGGGGAGAGAGACAGAGACAGAGAGAGGGAGTAAATCCCAAGTAGGCTCCACACCGGCAGCATGGAGCCCAACGTGGGGCTTGATCTCACAGCTGTGAGATCATGACCTGAGCCAAAATCAAGATCAGCCGCTCACCCCATTGAGCCACCCAGGCGCCCTAAATTACTGAATTTCTATAAAAGTGAGATACATGATGTGTAACACATTTGTAACTTGAAAAGCATGCTAAAAAATGGGGCGCCTGTGACAGTGCAGAGCCTGCTTGGGATTCTCTCCCTCTCCCCGCCACTCTCTCTGCCCCTCCTGTACATGCTCTTTCTCTCAAAATAAATAAACAAACTTAACAAACAAAAATAAATTTCAAAAAAAGTGTGCTAACAAAGCCTGTAGTAGAAACGATGTAGCCCCACCTGCCTTCTTCCCATCAATGCCTGCTGTTTCGGTTCCCAGAGATGAGCACGTTTCAACTGTAACTGATTCTCAGGTTTTTCCCATCATCATTTAGAAACTGCTATCTTCATGTCCAATTTTGGATACTGTCTGTTGGCTTACTTTTGAGGTGGATGACTCTGCTTTCTTAAATCTTCCGCTTTCTATCAGGATAATCTATTACAGTTCTTGGTTAAATCCTTAATGTTTTGGGGCGCCTGGGTGGCGCAGTCGGTTAAGCGTCCGACTTCAGCCAGGTCACGATCTCGAGGTCCAGGAGTTCGAGCCCCGCGTCAGGCTCTGGGCTGATGACTCAGAGCCTGGAGCCTGTTTCCGATTCTGTGTCTCCCTCTCACTCTGCCCCTCCCCTGTTCATGCTTTGTCTCTCTCTCTGTCCCAAAAATAAATAAACGTTGAAAAAAAAAATTTAAAAAATAAATCCTTAATGTTTTTACTGTTAAGATTATGTAAATATTTAGTGTTGAGTAAGTAGTGTAGGTGCATTTCCTGTGTAGAGTACAGTATATTCTAAGACATCTTTTGTTTTTCTTCAAGTTAATAGTTGCTTCACAGTTTCATTGGCTTCATCTTTTTGGAAACAATGGCTGGTTGTTCTCACTTTCCAGCAGCTCTCACAAAGCTTTCAGAAACATTTGCACATACGTATCATACATTTTATAAATTTCTTTTTGCAGAAATCTCCTTCACGGAGCCTTTCGTCTCCCTGCTTCTGTCTGTCCTGGTGCACTCGTTACTGGCTGTACTACATAGCTGCCCTTCCAGGAATTCTTTAATTGCTTTTCTTTTTTTTTTTTTTTTTTTAAATCTTCTGTTTCCTAGATCCCGTGTTTTCTTTTTTCTTGGTTTATTCCCCCAGTTTGTTAAGGAACATCCCCAGGAGCTTTCTGAGAAAGGAAGCATGGGAATAGGTATTTTCTGACTTTGAAAGTCTGATAAGATCTTGATTCTATCTTCATACTTGATTGCTGTCTGACTGGGTATAAGTCTTCCAAGTTATAAATATTCTCCCCTTAGGATTTTGAAGGCATTTCTTCACTGTCTCCTGTCTTCCAGTGTCACTGTTGAGAAGTCAAATAGTAGTCTTATTCCTGTCCCTTTGTTCTCCCCCTCTATCCCCTGAAGGTTTTAAGATTTCCTCTTTATCCCTAGTGTTCTGAAGTTTCACCATCACTTGTCCCCCCCACCCCCCCCACCCCCCCAATTCGTTGTGAAACATTTGACTGTGTAAACTTACAGTCTTTAGTTTGGGGGAATTTTCTTCTAATTTATTTCTCTGAAGATTTTTTCTTTCATTTAAGGGGGAAAAAAAAAAACCTGTGCAACTGTTGGTCAGATATTGGATCTCTTAAAATTGATCCCTTTTTTTTGTTCTATTATATACACATTGAGCCTATCGTTTATCTCTTTATCTTGCCTTCTGGAAGATTTCTTGGACTTTATATTCCAGTATTTTTACTGAGTTTAAGATTTTCTGTTATGTAAATATGAATTATAATTTCCAAGAGCTCTTTTTAATAGCATCTTGTTCTTGTTTCACAGATGCAGTTTCTTGTCCTAACTTTCTCATCCGAGGAAGAGGAAGTGAAGTTGCAGGGGGAGCCCCACCCCCTTCCTTTTCCAGAGCTTCACCTCATCCCGAATGTCTTTTAACCTTTGTTAAAGGCAAATTACTCCCCACTGAGTGTTTTAAAACAGTGATGATTTCTGATTTGTCACCGTTCTGTGGGGAGGACACGGGTCTGACAGTTGGCAGACTGGCTGGCCTGGGGAGCCTCAGCCGGACTGAATGGCTGTACCCTCATCCTTGTTCTGTGTAGTCTTCTATCTTCCGGTAGGGCTGGGCTGGGCTCTTTGCTGCATTCAGTGGGAGGTGAGTGTGGGGGCTGCAGTCTCTCTCCAGAGGCGTAAGTGTGGAACTGAGTCTCATCACTTCTGTCACGTTGTGTTCTTCAAAATAAGTTGTAAGGCTAGCCGAGATTTGGGGGGTGATTTGGTGGAAAAAGTTGCACAGAATGGCTACTTGTCTATCGCACACTGTTTTCCTTGCAGCACCTCATCCCAGTCCCCCCTGTGCATGCTGGCTGCTTCCAGAGCTAAACCATTTAATTTTTTTTTTTTTTCAACGTTTTTATTTATTTTTGGGACAGAGAGAGACAGAGCATGAACGGGGGAGGGGCAGAGAGAGAGGGAGACACAGAATTGGAAACAGGCTCCAGGCTCTGAGCCATCAGCCCAGAGCCTGACGCGGGGCTCGAACTCCTGGACCGGGAGATCGTGACCTGGCTGAAGTCGGACGCTTAACCGACTGCGCCACCCAGGCGCCCCCAGAGCTAAACCATTTAAAATGCCTTCATCCAGTTTCTGAGCTCTTATTTTGGTTCAGGTTTGCAGGTATCTCGTAGTTTCCTGGAAAATGGAGTTTGTGTTTTGTTTCTCATTCTTTATACTGGTCGGGGATAATTTTAGAGGGAAGTAGGTGGAAACTACTTTCACTTCGTTTTAAGGCTGGAAATACTTTCTGAAGATGAATGAGAGTACAGGCGTTCGGTGTACATGAGAGGAGTGTTCTTCTATTTGTGATGGATTCTTTTTGCTTAACCCATTCATCAGCGAGTCCGTTTTATGAATTTCATACATGTGCTGGGTACTATCAGTTCTTGCTTTTCACCAACTTATAATCTTAGGATGTGATTTTTTTTTTTTAAGTTTATTTATTTATTTGTCTATTTAAAAAAAATTTTTTTTTTCAACGTTTATTTATTTTTGGGACAGAGAGAGACAGAGCATGAACGGGGGAGGGGCAGAGAGAGAGGGAGACACAGAATCGGAAACAGGCTCCAGGCTCTGAGCCATCAGCCCAGAGCCCGACGTGGGGTATTTATTTATTTTGAGAGAGAGAGAGAGAGAGAGGAGAGAGAGAGTATGTGCAGGTGGGGAAGGGGCAAAGAGAGGGAGAGAGAATCCCAAGCAGGCCCCGCACCACCAGAGCCCGATGCAGGGCTCGAACTGCCGAACTGTGAGTTCACGACCTGAGCTGAAGTTGGACGCCCAACCAGCTGAGCCACCCAGGTGCCCCCAGGATCTAAGACGTTTTTATAAAAATGTAATTAACTTTACCAGACTGAAGACACTAGTACCACCTGTGGAGTTAATAACACCTGGATATGATGTACGTTAGGCATCCTGTAGTTGCCTACAGTAAGGAAGGGGCCACTTTGGCCTGCGCAGTCACAGGAGGCAGCGTGAAGGCAGATGTCAGAAGGTGGGCTGGATTTTGGTAAGCAGAGGGTCTGCTCACATAAGGTCTTTGCT
This sequence comes from Leopardus geoffroyi, assembly GCF_018350155.1. NCBI lineage: Eukaryota > Metazoa > Chordata > Mammalia > Carnivora > Felidae > Leopardus > Leopardus geoffroyi. The sequence continues at coordinate 125,679,599 of NC_059332.1, forward strand.
GATAAGGACAGGGAGCAACATGAGCAAAGGAATGGTGGTTAAAAAGTCGGGAGACAGAACTGGAGAGAACAGGTTGGTTAGGGTAGAGGTTCTGCAGTGGACGATGAGTAGGTCAGGTGGACAATAGATTGTGAGTGTCCTTTTGAGCCATAACAAGAGCTTTGCCGTGTTCTTTAAGAACTGAAGAGTTTAAAAAAAACATTTTTTTAAATGTTTGTTTATTTTTTGAGAGAGAGAGAGAGAGAGAGAGAGACAGACAGACAGAGCACGAGCGGGGGAGGAGCAGACAGAGAGGGAGACACAGAATGTGAAGCAGGCTCCAGGCTCTGAGTTGTCAGCACAGAGCCCGACGCGGGGCCCGAACTCACGAACCGTGAGATCATGACCTGGGCCAAAGTCAGACGCTCAACCAACTGAGCCACCCAGGCGCCCCAAGAGTTGTTTTTTTTTTTTTTTTTTTCCAACGTTTATTTATTTTTGGGACAGAGAGAGACAGAGCATGAACGGGGGAGGGGCAGAGAGAGAGGGAGACACAGAATCGGAAACAGGCTCCAGGCTCTGAGCCATCAGCCCAGAGCCCGACGCGGGGCTCGAACTCACGGACCGCGAGATTGTGACCTGGCTGAAGTCGGACGCTTAACCAACTGCGCCACCCAGGCGCCCCAAGAGTTGTTTTTTTTTAAGAGTAGATGATCGGTTGGGGAAAAATTGTTCAAAAGGGGTGGAACCTATCTATAGGGAGGTGGAACTTCCTTTTTTTTTTTTTTTTTTTTTTTTTAAGGGAGGTAGAACTTCTATCTCTGGTCTAGATGGCAGGAGATGAGAGACTGTTGGGTGCTAACAGTGGGAACTGAAAGGTAGGCATATATATCTACAGGAGATTATTTTAAAGGAAAAATTGGAGCTTGGGGGACAGCTTGCCTATAGAGGATGAGAATGCATCCCTGTTAGCTCACTTTGGCTCTAGATCAGATAAATGATGCTGTCATGGACGGGAGTGGAGAATGTTGGGAAGGGGACTTGTCTTAGGGGAAAGACGATGAGGACATTGGTGTGTTTTGGGTTTGAAGGGGTGTTGGGACTCTTCGCTGGAGAGGTCTATGTAGCAAGCACCTTGAGAAATAAGCATTTGGGGAGCTTCTTTTATAACAGTGGTGGTTCAGATTTTAAGATTAGAAGAACTCTTGAATAGGGAGAAAAGAGAAAGTAAAGGAAGAGTATATGGCAGAGCCCAGGACCATGTCTGAAGGGAACCTATCAGGGAATGGGTGGAGAAAGGTGAAAATTAGATAGTCCTGAGAACACTGTGTGTGTGTGTGTGTGTGTGTGTGTGCGTGCGTGTGTGCATGCGTGTAGACGTGTTCCTACCCTCACGGAGGAAGAGAGAGCCTTGTAAGCAAATGCAATGAAAAGTGTCTCTGTAAGTACTGTATTACCCCCGACCCCCCAACAGGTAAGGAGCAGGCTGGCCCTAACCTCTGAAAGGTGAAGAGCCATGGGCGGGCGGATGGCAGGGAGCAGCACATTCTGGAGGGGGACGTGTTCTTCTTACCATAGCTTTCAGCACAGCAGAGCTCCCTGTGAGAGCAACAGTGTTGCTCTTACACACTGTCTGGGCTGATCCTGGACATTCCCAGTCTTTCCCAATGATTTGAATCCTAACTAACCCTTCTGTGTAAACAAGGGTGACTTCTTTCTCAAGCACTAGATGTTAATAGGTGATGGAAGAATGGGGTTGTGTCTTTGAAGAGCCAAGTAAATAACAAAGCATTGAACTCCTTTTAAATAACCGCTTACAAGTAAGCTATAATTCTGGTTCCTAAATTAAATATGGTGATGGCTGAGCAGTTTTGGAGACAAAGACAGTTAACGTAGTAATCGTGGCTGTGGTAGAATTCTGGGCCACCAGTATATCAAGACAGACTTTTGCCTTTTTTTATGATGGGACCTGTCGGTGGATGAAAGCCCTTGACTGCAGACTAGCGTTGTGGTTCAGTCCCCACACCACGCACAGACTTCCAAGCAGAAAGTCCTCTGTCATCACTGGCTAGTTTTTAGCATTTGTGGCTTGATCATTTGAGTTTGGATGTCCATATTGGAAACCTGTCAGTTCTTTTTGGAAAAGTGAATTGAGCCAATATTTATTAAAACTGAACTTCAAATATATGTCCCATTGATAATAGTTAGTATTCATCATTATTCTAAAAGGACATCTTGGGGACATGTGATAAATAGGACCTATTTTGCTTATTTTATCTGAATGATAACATGTTTGTTTATAATTGATGGGTAACCCACTTTTTTTTATCCCTTCTAACGGCCACTCTCAGCATTATGTCTTCTGTGCACAGGGAGACTCATGCACCTGTACGCGGTGTGCGTGGACTGCCTGGAAGGGGTTCACAAGATCATCTGCATCAAGTGTAAGTCGCGGTGGGACGGGAGCTGGCACCAGCTGGGCACCATGTACACCTACGACATCCTGGCCGCCTCTCCGTGCTGTCAGGTTGGTATTGGCCCCACAGAGCAAGCTGTGGATGATCTCCGGCTTCTTTTCTGTAGTCGGTGTAGAGGAGTTAGAGGCAGTGCTGTAGTTAGCTTGGGAGAAGAGGAGGAAGATAAGTGAACAATCCTAAGACTTCCCCAGAGTCCAGGGATTATGGCTGATTCACCAGTGTGAGGGAGTTGTTGCTGGAATACTCGGCAGCCACTCAAAGGGGTATGTAGAGTAATGTCTAATTCATAAGAAAGAGTTTTAGTATTTCAAGTCACAAAGGTACTTTATAAAATAGCATAATATGTGTGGAAGTATGCTTCCGTTTATAAAAGGGGAGCTGCTAGCCTGTTAACCAGAGGTTGTTTCTGGATGGTGGGATGCTAAGTGGTTCCCTAAGTTTTCTTTTGCTCTATTTTCTTATGTTTGTATGATTAACGTATACTTAGGTTCTAGTAAGAAAAAAAGCTATTACTTAGGGGTGCCTGGGTGGCTCAGTCAGTTCAGTTGTCTGACTTCAGCTCAGGTCATGGTCTCATAGTTCATGGGTTCAAGTCCCTTCTTTAATAGAGAGGATTTTCTTTTGCTTTCTTCCTATGGGATAGTAAAGTTACCCAGGAACTGCCTGCTTTGTACAGTGTTGGGAGGTCAACATGAAAGATATGTAATCCATAAAGCACCGGTAAGAGGAAGCATTTTCCAAAACTTAGCTGCCACCAGGAAAAAGGGAAGTGGTAGCCTCTGAAAACATATTAATAAGTACATGGAAACACAGCAGACAAAAGGAATTTCTTGGAAGTATCTTGGTTTGTTTCCAAGTGCTTGGGGAAAAGAAAGCCTTGTTTTAGAATTCCTTGATATTCATGGGTAGGAGAGAATTTTCCTTGGCTCTTTGGTGGCCAAGCTTGGCTTTCAATGTCAATAACTAGTACACACTTTATTGGTTACTACGTAGTTTTGTGTCTTTAGCATTATGGTTTGATTTTATAAAGAGAGTATCCTGTGATAACCTGTGTCGGTTGAATTAAAAGGTTGGCGGAGTGGGTTTTTCAGCTATACTTTGTCTCTACTAGTGTTCTCAGAAGAGAAGCATGGCCGTGAGAGACCTAGATGGCCATCCATAGCCTGTCATTTGATTCCGGATAGGACTGACCACTTTTATGCTATTCTGATACATTGACCACATTTCCATTTTAAAATTCCATTAGCGTTGGAAATGAGATCTCATTAGCCTTTGAGTTCTGCACTGTAGCGTTTTGTAATATCCATCGTGCCGTGATGGCAGCTTTTGAGATGAGAGAAACAGGAGGCGGCGGCTTCTCTCTCTTTACACACACGAGAGAGGGTTCTCTTTTAAAGAAATAAAAAGAATTTTTAAATAAATTCTATTTTTATTTTATAAAAATAAAAGACTTTGGGGCCTGTGCCTCATAGAATGTTGGTGCCGGAAAGGACCTGGGAGATCTAGTTTAGCCTCCTTGTTTTCCACACACAGAATAGACCTTTTTGCCCAGGTCTTTACTTTCTACTAGAAAGTAGTTCTAGTAGAACTACTAGTGTTCTTTCTACTAGACGCTTGAAAGGCAACGGGATTATTTCCTTATCTTTAGGGAGGAAAGCAGAATGGCATCCTGCCATACCCAGTATTGGTACCCACTATGTATTTCTTCCTTAAAACTGTAAGCTCAGACTTTTATTTTATGGCCTCCTAGTAAAATGGAAAACATGTTTGATTACTCTTTGGCTTTAAAAAAATACCAATTAATTACAGTTCACTCTTGAACAACATAGGGGTTAAGGGCACTGATCCCCTGTGCAGTCGAAAATCCACATACAACTTTTGACTCCCCAAATGCTTAACTACTAATAGTCTCCTACTGACCAGAAGCCTTACCGATGACATAAATAAATAGTTGATTAACGCATATTTTGTATATCATATGTATTGTATACTGTATTCTTACATTGAATAAGGTAGAGAAAATATCATAAAGAAAATAATAAGGGAGAGAAAATACATTTATAATACTGTATTGTATTTATTTAAACAAATCTGCTTATTTATAAGAGGACCCATGTAGTTCAACCTGGGTTGTTCAAGGGTCAACTGTTTATTCACTGGGAAGGTACAAGTGTTAGACAGTATTAAGGAATCAAGGAAAGTCTTCTAATAAGACTTTGAGCCAAAAATAAGCGATGGTTAGTTATTTGCAAGGAACAGCAGATTAAAGAGAGAGGTTTGCCCAGAATTTCACTTTTGTTGTTCAGAGAGATTAATCAGCTAAAAGAGAATTGATCTTAGACTCCAGAAAGGTCGTCCATGTCACGACTAAGCATGTGGGCTCTGGAGTAAGCTACTTTGTTCAGTTCCCAGCCTTTCTGCTTCCTAACTTTGTGGTCTTAGCCATGTTGCTCTCTCACTGTGTGCCTCAGTTTCTTCATCTAAGATTCACACGCCTCACAGGAGTGTGTTGAGTGCAAAATGAGATCATACTTTTCATTACATTTTTAGAATGAGTCTAAATTGAGAGTCTGTTGTATTTATCATTTCTGGTTATTCCCTTAAGTTCTTGGACCTTTTGCTGAAAGACTCTAATCTTGTGCTGTCCGAGGCCCAGGCACGAATGAAGATCTGCTGTGCGGTGGTTTCCCAGAAGCCTCAGGATAAACATAGCACTTCTTCCTGGATCGTTAATTTTCCTTGAGTATTTTAGGGGGCATTTTATTTTTACATCAAAGGAAACAAGGGCAGTAAGGAGCAGAAAGAAATGTATATGAAGTTTTAACCTAAACTCAGCATGTTCCCAGAAGCTTCATAAGGCTTTGAATGAGGGAAGTTGGCTTCAGCCACTCGGTACAATCCAGGGGAGGGGGTTTCCTGTTGTTAGGGGAACTTTAGTGCAGACGTTCGGGCAGTACAGGTTTGGAGTTGGCTTCGTACCAGTAGGTGGAAATGCTAGCGGTGTGCACATCGAGGGAGAAATGTTAAGAGTCAGTGCGTCGGACTGACGATGAGCAGTTGAGCATGCGTCTTAGGCTTTGCATAACCTGCTTTTGGCAATGAAAGGGACGCTTTGCTAAACTCTCGATCCGTTTCTCTGGCCTAGCAGTGTTGCATCGCGGTGTGGGTGACATTGACTGTGCTGTGAGACAGAAGGGCATCGTGGCTCACGCGTCTGTGTTTCCCCCCCAGGCCCGCCTGAACTGTAAGCACTGCGGGAAGCCTGTGATAGACGTACGGATCGGGATGCAGTACTTCTCCGAGTACAGCAATGTCCAGCAGTGTCCGCACTGTGGGAACCTGGACTACCATTTCGTGAAGCCATTTTCCTCCTTCAAAGTTCTCGAAGCTTATTGATGAAAGCTTTGCTTTAGTAGTAGCTATTTTATTGACCTTACTTCTTTATTACATATCTTTTATAGGGAGACATTCTGTGACATTACTTTCTTTTCTAATTTAAAGGAGAGTTCCTTTGTGTACATGTGCCACTGACATGGGGTTGGCCCCTTGCCCTCTCTTGACTCCTCAGTGTTAGTCTGTGGTCACGACCGGAGCCCAAACGGATAATCCTGTGAGTCTGGGCTAGCGGTTCACCATCACTAAGCGTCTCTCATGCAGCTTTGAAGGTGGTGGGGAGGATAGGGTGAAATTAGCAAAGGGATTATGTGGTTATAAACTAAAAGCATGGTAGGTGTTGGAAGGAAACTCTTGTTCCAATCTTGTTAACCGTCTCAAGACCCACTTCTTAGATCTTCCCGGGGCCTTGGGAAAAAACATGTGACGTGTGAACGTGAGTCTGTGCCTGGGGAGCTGATAGTGGATTAGTCTGTCTTGGTTTAGTGTTCTGCACTGCGCACTGACCTGCACGTTATTTGCAAGTAGACCCGAGTGCTGTTTCTGTCACTGTTGTGACTTAGCACTTGTCCTCCTGAAAATTATATCCGAATTATAAGACCTGTGAAAACTCATGGTGTTGCAAATATTTGTGGGTAAGTGACCTGTCACAGAGAATATGCTAAGTGAATTTGGAAGTGATACACAGTGACTCTAGGGAGGGGGCAAGATCAGGCAGAAAGAACCCTGTCATTTGAATTGTGTCTTTGAGGTTGGTCAGATGAGCCCTGAAGGAGAATCCATGAATAACACGATTTGGGTGGGTATCGATTTATGTAGGTTGCACTGTCGAGGTGTCATCTGATGTCAGATCCTTCTTAGGGGTAATCTCACAGCCGTGGACCCTAACTGGTGAATTTCAGAGCCACCGTTACCATGCCTTACCTTCTACAAAACTGTTATGGCCACATTTTACCCATTTAATGCTGAGTTTCCCAAATCATAGGTTTGACCCTAGGAAGGAAAGGAAAAAATTGCTTTTGAGGATATGAGGAAAAAAATTTTAATATTTCTTTTTAAATGTGTTTCATTTTTCAAAACATTACCTATTGTAATGTGTAACAACAGTATGTTTGAGAAGAGGTCATTCTGAGGCTCTCCATGATACTTCACCGTTAGTGAAAAAAGGTGATAATTTGTGTAACTCGATTAGTCAGAGCATTGGGCTTTCCAAAATACAGATGTGTGTTAATGAGAGCTTGATGGTTTAAATAGATGGGCACCTCATACCTGTATAGAATTGTAATTGGAATATGATCCCTCAAAAATGGATTTGATAATTTCAAGTATTACATGTGTAGGCTAATAGAATGCTGAAAATACAGTCGTTTCATGGGCAGCCAAATTTGGGGTTATGTGAGCATTTTGTATTATTCATTTGGTTTATACCTTTTTTTTTTTTCCCTCTCAGAAAGACAGCTGTTTTTCCTCTCAGAAGCATTTAGCTATTATTGCAAGCAAGTCTCCATTCTATTGTATGAAATATTTGATGTTTTGTTTGAGATAACAACATTAAAGAACCAGCATATTGACTAATATTCTTATCTTTCAGTTTGGATGATTGTAATTTGGTTTACTGCATCTGGTTTGGTGTTTGATGATCTGAAAAATATTTCACAGTAGGGGGAAATGCCCAATGCCTTTAAGAAGTGGCAAATCGATATTGGTCTGACAGTATTTGATGCGACTTAAAAGGTCTATAGGACGTAGCCCTTGCAAATTTGTCTTTAATACACAAAGCTGTAATTGTGAATTAACTGGTTCCCCATTGATTCTCTCATGTACCCATGTATAAAAATTGGTTTCTCTTATCCTAAGAGTAGCGTTTGGATTTCAGTTCTGAACTTAAAACATATAGTAAAATAAATGTCTGTAATGGTGTTTTTTAATCCACCTAAAATTTTGTAGAGAAACCTGCTGATATTGTTGTTCTGGATCTTAAAATTGACACATTTACACATTCACAAGCTCCTAGTAGTCTAAAACTACCGTGAGTGTAGTGTCTGATGCATTCAGTATTTTCTCCTTATATTTGTTTTCTACTCTCTGAAAAGTAAGATGAGGAGTTTTCCCTGTAATTGGATAAAATTTGCTTTTGGCCTTTATTTGGATGACAAAGTTAGGATTCTGTGGATGCTGCAGTTATGTTAAAAGTCAAGGCACAGGTATCATCTGAGAGTATCTTTTGCCTTTAAGGCATCACGTTCTCCTCTAAAGTAGAGAATCTGGCTTAATTTGAGAATAAAATATAATTGAGTATGCAACAATGTGGAGAATAAATCTTATTTTGGAAATGTGCTGACCTTGGTATTTTTGCCACACTTTGTCAAAGTACTTTGCTCTGGTGGAAATTGGAATAGGTCAAAAATGACCATTTTTGTTGTGGTTCGGATATTAAAGGACATTAGTCACACCAGAGATCCATTTTCTTTTTTTCTGATAAGTAGTGTTCAATAAAATGAGCCACTTGTAAGTGATTAGTAATTTCAAAGTGAGTTTTCATCTGTTCTAACTCTTTTTTTTTTTTTTTTTTTTTTTATTCATTTAGTTTTAAGCGTTCTGTACCTGGAACAAATAAAATGTTACCTGCTTCATTCTAGTGAGAAACTCTTTCTGATGGTTTTATTACTTCCTCTTCAGGCTGACTCAGTTCTCCACTCCCTTCTGGTTGCATCTGAAGCAAGTGATAGATATACTGAGTTTATCAGCTGCTTGATTAAAAGATAGACATTGGCCATGAAATTGCGGAGTGGGATGAATTATTCCACTCTAAGAAAGAGCTCTCCCCGGTCTTTACTTTCCAGTGTTTGCAAAAGAAGCTTATTTTCAGAATAAAAAGTATTTTCGTATCTGTTTGGGGGGAGATGACCTCATCAGGAAAGACTATTATTCGGTGTTGAAATGCTAAAACTAACGGATAGGCTGACATGTAACTTCTCAGACCGTGAGACCTAACTTGCTGCAGTCTTCTGTCTTGTCCTGTAAGACTGACGCTTAATGTACAGTCTGTTGTGCTGTGCCCGGATCAGGACCTCCACTCAGCTCTCCTCTTTGGTCTCCTGGTTGCAGCTCTTGAGCATTTTTAGTTGGAGGTTTGGGGAGGACTTGAGGAATAAGTGCTCCTGTTCAGTGTTTTCGTTCCTTTAATAGGATGCTGCCTAACCCAGCTCATCTCTGTGTCCTGTTGACTTTGTTATTATTCCAGGTAATGGAAAGAAAAAAATAACGGATGGGCATCATTAAAACCAGCTCACAAATATATTCTTGTCAGTAAACATTTCTTGTCAAGATGTCTTGGATTGCACTTTTGTTGGGGGAAGAAAGTGTAAATAGTTAAAGAATGTTGATAAACCTGAAACATTTGGTTATGGAATTGTGTGTGGTGTTTGAAGGTTTCTGTTTGTGACATGTATGTATTAAAAATAATAAAATTTCAGAAACTAACATTGTATCTCTCTTCGGTGTGTCACTTTATTTGGGATTCAAGGTTTTTGAGCTTGGGGTTGTTTGATCAGAAGAGATCATAGGGAAGACCTGGGATTTTGATCACTGCTCAGGTAGCCATCCCACAATCACCGTTGCGGCTGATGAAAACTTCGAACTTAGAAAGCTGTGTGATGGCAGTGTGTCGCATGTAGCTGACCTCTGCAGTAAAATCACAAGGTTGGTTCCGTATGGATAGTCCACAGTTCTTGTTCTGGTTAGAGGGAATTCTACTGAATAGGTAGATAATCTTATTCTGCAAATTTTTCTTTGGTTCCCAGGCCTATACCAATTTTCATAATGAAAAGACTTGATCATGTGCTTCTTTATTGTAAAGAAACGAAAACTGAGTCGTACTTAAACTTCTTGCTGAGTTTATGCACTGTGGTCAGGTGTCTTTTATCTTTTAAGTCTCATGGTCCCTTTCATTTCAAATATTCTCAGCCAATGGGTTGGAATCCTCAAAAACATTAGAACACAGGATAAGATGTGGAAATGTGGGTGAGGAATCTGTGTCCAGTCTGCCGGTGGATTCAAAGGCCTGTCTTACCATTTATTTACTACAGACATCATAGGCATAAAATTTACATAAGGGCCCAAGGCCCAAGGATATTGTGGTTTCTACTGGTGTAATTTATGTCAACAAAATTCCTTAGCAATTGTAAGAAAAATACGGTTCTCACCGTGGTAGAAAGAAACAGCTAAACAGTGACTGATTAGAATTAAGGTTAATGGAAGAAGAATCTTGTTTGTAGTGGTTGCCATTTCTTTAAATCTTATATTGTTTTTACTTAATTTTAGCAATCAGATTGCTAATTATTCAGGCTGTTTCTCTAGTAGTAAAGCATTAAATTTTGAAGAATAAAAAGCTGTTTGGAGCTTGTGTTCTTTTCATGTTAACTGACCATAGTTGGGATAAATCTTATTTGATGAATACAAAATACCTTTGAAGATAGTTCTGGCATTGCTAAGCCTCAGGGACAGCAAAATGAAAATTAACAAAGCACTTTGTTTTATGGAATTCAGTAGAATAACACTCTTTGCATTTGTTGGTGCTCAACAAATGGAATCGGGCACCATCGCACCATTTCCTGGTGATGGACACCATAGCCAAGGGGTTCTGATACACTTGATTGAAAATTTAGATCATATCTTAAAATCACATTTAGAGCCAGCTAGTCACATTTCTCATAAACCTAAATGTGAAAACACACAGCCATAAAAGTCTAGAATTTAGGGATGCCAGAATTTGAAGCAAAGGCTATAGTTTTGATTGTATTCTCAATAGTGTATGTTTGTTAAGTTACATTGACTGTTGTACTCATTTTAGAGAGAAATGGAGACCCAGAGAATTTACATCTATATAATAAGTTCACATAGTCAATGACCGAGAATATTAAGTCTGGGTTTCCTCTCCCTGGTCTTCCAAATGAGATCAATGGGTGGGTACTTTGTTTCCAGGTGAGAGATAACTTTGGGTTTGTTTTCACAAGGCAGTAGGTTTAAAATGTATAGTAGCCCTCACTTTGGCTGCACAGGTGCTAAAATGGGAGTAATTCTGGAAGGTTTCACTGGGCCCTTATATAAGGGTGACAAGTATGTTTGAAATCACCCCCTATTTTTAGAAAGAAGAAAAAAAACCAAACAAACACTTTTATAAGAGGGAAGAATAATATGTGAAATCAGCAATTGTGTTTGCCTCATTTTTCATGCATTAATTTGTTGACCTCTGTCCCCTTTTGTAAGAGCATTGCTTGAGAGTGTAAGGGAACATTTTAACAGCCTGCACTTGGAGTCTATCATTTTATTCACGTTGGGATGTGACTTTGAGTTGTGTTTTGATTCAAATATGTCCAGCTGTCAGATTTGATAGCATTGGTCTCTGCAGTTTGGGTACGGTTTTCCTTTTTGACTAACTTTTCAAACAGTTGCTCTTGGTATGTTTCATTTTCAGTTGCTCACTATTTTGTCCGAAGCTCTGGTATCTGGGAGTTCTTAAGTTGCTAAACCTGAGCACTGTATTGGTATCCCACACAGCCTTGGGGAGGAAAATGCTGGTTACATGTTTCTTTTAGAGACTTAAGATGTTTCACGGTACAGGGGCTATCTCTTGAGCTAATAATTAGTGGTATTCCAAATTATTGCACAACCATGGGTTGGCAATCAGTGCCTTATACTTGTTGTTTTTATCCCATTAACAAATCACACATTTTTCTGAAGCTCATCAACCCAGCATGTGTTTGATGAAAAAAGTAAAGCTGAGGTGAAGCCCCTAGGCTAGGGTTTGTCTGAGGCTCTGGAAGCCCATGGCTCTAAGAAGAGAGTGGTTTGGCCAGGGAGCAAAATGGTGGCAGTCCTGGGGGCTACTGTGAATATTTCAAAAAGCTCAATGGAGTTGTAACATTGCCCACCATGACACTGCACAGGATATCTAAAAGGTCAATTTATTTTTGGCAGGAGTTTTGGCAACCTTGGTTATCTCGTGCTCAGAAACACTGGCAGTAGCCTGTGTCTCAGATGAATAATATATGAGGGCACAAATGAATTATTATCTAATAAGTGCTGTTTACCTCATAGACATAACCTTTCAGAGCAGGATACGGTCATGTTAGGTGGGGGGTGGTCTTTGGCGATGGCAGAGTTGGGAAAATGCCATTTTTTAGAAGTGTCTACACTTTTTTTTTTTTCTTTAATTTTTTCAAACATTCATTCTCAAGAGACTGAGAATTAGCAGGGGAGGGGCAGAGAGAGAGGGAGAACACAGAATCTGAAGCAGGCTCCAGGCTCTGAGCTGTCAGCACAGAGCCCTACGTGGGGCTTGAACCCACAAACTCTGAAATCGTGACCTGAGCCGAAGTTGGACACCCAACCGACTGAGCCACCCAGGTGCTCCAAGTTGTTCCTTAAAATTAAGGCTTCTCAAAGATATTAAGAGAATGAAGATGAGCTACAGACTAGAAGAAAAGGACTTGCATCCAGAATCTATGAAGAACTCCCAAAATGTAGTAAAAAAAAAAAAAAAAAAAAAGAAGTTATTAAAATGAGCAAGTCAGTGATAATTCCATTTAATTCTTGAAAACAGGAGCGTTTATACCAGATGCCTTTGATCCCTGGTGTTTAATGGCTGTGACTATGTCACTAAAATTTGTCTTTCTCATGACAGGGTTGGCTTGCTAAATGCTATTTAATTCAGCATTTATTGAGCACCCACTGTTTATTGAGCACGCACTATATGCACATGCTTTTTTGCTAAAAAAAAATGTGACTATTCAGAAGGCTGATCTTCAGTAGCTGTGAAAATCTTTTAAAGACTCTTATTGAAGTCTACTTTTGAAGTGTCATCCTGTGAGAGGTGACAAGCTCCTTGAGGTTATGTACACCTAAGATCGTTCTTGCTGAGAATTGCTGTGTTCATTGGTGATCTCCCCTAACACTGAAATGAATGTTTAAGTGTAGATCCTTTTTAAGAGAACTAAGAGAATTTCTTAACAAAGCATTTGGCTTACAAGGTTTGCTTTTTTAGATTATGATTTTTATTAGGCCGAAAAAAGTCGAAAGACATTTCACGCTGGGCATATCTCATTTACATTTTTGTCAGGTTTATTAATGCGTATGTAGCACGTTGTGTGCGGAGAAGCAAGAGCTTTTGGAAGAACTGTGTTGAAATCTCAATTATTTTCCAGATGTCTTTAATCTGGTGTCTGTGTAGGCAGGATATGGGCTGTGATTCTTATTCTTTTGAAATTGGGACTTTAACATTAAGCATTTCTGTGATGCGTAGTGTAGGAAGTACTAATGTTTTATTATAGCTTTGGGGATACAAACATTACAGAAGAGGTAACAGGCATTTTCTGTTTCTGTTGCTAAAAACTTAATGAATTCTATTTTTTTTTTTTAAATCTTTTTTTAAGTTTATTTATTTATTGGGGGGGGGGAAAGAGAGGGGGAGAAGAGAGAATCCCAAGCAGGCTTCTCATTGTCTGTGCAGAGCCTGAGGTGGGGCTCAAACCCAAGAACGGCGGGATCACGACCTGAGCCAAAGTCAGACGCTCAACTAGCTACCCAGGTACCCCCACTTTATGATTTCGCTTAAAGCTGATATGCATATTTGGATTTGCCTTCGTTGACAGTTTTAAGAAAATACCTGTAGCAAATTATCTAAGCGATGTGAGAAAGCTTATTCAAAATTGCTGTTTTAAAATTCGGAAGAGGATTTTACCTAAAAAGAAAAATGTTTAAAATAGTCAAGTTGGAGGTTTTTGTTATTAGAACTCTATTTTGAGGTTGGAGCAAGTACTTTGTTTGGCACTTTTAGTTTTCTTGGTTTACACGTCATTTCAGTTAACAAGATACTAAGTATGGGTCTGAAGATTTCAAAATTTATCATGACACCCAGAAGAAAGGAAATCAGAAAGTTCTCAAAGTAAATGGAGTTCCTGGCTTGTGGAGATGTGCTCATTTGGAATATAACTGACTGAGCCACCCAGGCACCCCTCCAGGTCAGAGGTGCTTCTTATGTGGGTCAGGGAAGAAAGCTTTCAACTCTTCAAAGGCAATACTGCCTCGGCAGGTGTGTGGTGGGGAGGGCAGAGCCAGATGAAAACAGAGCTTTGTTGGACTGCAATGTTAGCATTTAGCAAGGATGATCTTGTTGGCAAGAAATTGCTCAGATGTGGGGTACAGAGGACTTGCCAGGCTCTTGTACTGTGGAAATTGTATGATGGAATTACGCTCTCCTTAAGGGCAGGGATTATTTTCTTTTCACATTTTGTATTCCTAATGCCCGGTACAGGGCCTTCCCCGTTACCTCTCTGTTAAATGTTGAGCGAATGTGCTGGTAGTTCTGCAGGTCAGAGACACAAATGAGCCAGTTGTGGGAGAACTCAGTTTCTTTTTCACCTAGTATACTATACATCATACTGTGGTTTGCATTTGTGATGCCTGTTCCTTTGGGGATTTCTTTCAGAAAATCAAATATCAAAATGTGAAAATAGGGGCGCCTGGGTGGCGCAGTCGGTTAAGCGTCCAACTTCAGCCAGGTCACGATCTCGCGGTCCGGGAGTTCAAGCCCCGCGTCAGGCTCTGGGCTGATGGCTCAGAGCCTGGAGCCTGTTTCCGATTCTGTGTCTCCCTCTCTCTGCCCCTCCCCCGTTCATGCTCTGTCTCTCTCTGTCCCAAAAATAAATAAACATTGAAAAAAGAAAAAAAAATTAAAAAAAGTAGAATGTGGGGGCGCCTGGGTGGCGCAGTCGGTTAAGCGTCCGACTTCAGCCAGGTCACGATCTCGTGGTCCGGGAGTTCGAGCCCCGCGTCAGGCTCTGGGCTGATGGCTCAGAGCCTGGAGCCTGCTTCCGATTCTGTGTCTCCCTCTCTCTCTGCCCCTCCCCCGTTCATGCTCTGTCTCTCTCTGTCCCAAAAATAAATAAACGTTGAAAAAAGAAAAAAAAATTAAAAAAAGTAGAATGTGGGGGCTCCTGGGTGGCGCAGTCGGTTAAGCGTCCGACTTCAGCCAGGTCACGATCTCGCGGTCCGTGAGTTCAAGCCCCGCGTCGGGCTCTGGGCTGATGGCTCAGAGCCTGGAGCCTGTTTCCGATTCTGTGTCTCCCTCTCTCTGCCCCTCCCCCGTTCATGCTCTGTCTCTCTCTGTCCCAAAAATAAATAAACGTTGAAAAAAGAAAATGTGAAAAGAAAATACCTGGATCATTAGAACTAACCTTTATCCTGGGCCGTTGGCAAAAATCACTTCATCTTTCACACGTTTACAATAAAGGTAATCTTGTTTAAGATGATTTAGGTAGTTAAGATGAAAAAATTAGAATTAGAGAATGTCAAAAATAGAAGGCCCCTTAAAAATCCTTTCTGGAAAGAAAGGGAAACAGTACAAAAATTGCTTAGAATCAAGGCCTCTGGAACTGTGTCATTCAGTCCAGTGGCCACTAGCCATTCAAATTAAATTAACAAAGTTTTAAAAATCCACTTGCTAAGTTGCACTAGCCACAGCCCAAGTTTTCAGTAGCCACACGTGGCTAGCGGCTAATCTCCTGGACAGCACCAGTTCGAAAACATTTCTGTCGTTGGAGACAGTTCTGTTAGACCATGCTCGACTAGACTTTTTCACCAAAGCTCTTTTTTCTCCACTTAAAACCTTAATGAATGGGTGCCTGGTGATTGGCCCCTCACACTGTGTTTCAATAAATGAATGAAAACTGGAAACAACGTGTGATTTTGTTACTTATTACTCGTTTTTGGTTATCCCAGGAGGGAGGTGGATCTGGAGACTCAGTGTGTATGGTTCATTTAGATGTGAGCAGTCGCAGAACCATGTCCCTGAGATTGAGCAGAAAAGGCCTTATTTGGCCCTTGTCTGCCTCCTGTGAAACAACAAAGCTGACTCCAGGTCTGTGTCAAGTAACTTCCCAAAGCTGGTGTTCTTAACATCCCTGCTTAATTTAGCCTCTTCTGTGAGCAGCTAAGTATACTTAATTTAGTTTTAAATAATCTAATATTGATAGATTTTTTTTTTTTGGTCTTAGTAATGCTTTATGAACTTTCATTAGACTTAATAGGAAATAACTTTTCTTTGGTGTTTCTGATAGATCGCAGTACTGATTGGATCATTCTAAAGGTAACGGCGAAATGAGTGGAGACTGAATCTTGGTTTTTACTTTTGGTTTATTTCTTTAGCTAGTTAACGTTTCAGGCAGCCTCTAGAGTCACAGGTCTTACAGATTTCTCGATTCCTTAATGCCAGCTGAGGGCTGTAAACTTCGAGGACATTGAGAGAAGTAAAATCCTGGAGAGCCTCTTGGATCAGAGGATTAGCTCTTTCAAGCTATAAATCAAATGTCACCTTCTTTATGAAGCCTGCCCTGACCACATTATTTAAATTGCAGCCCCTCAGGCATTTCTGATTTCCCTTTCCCTGCAGTATTCTTTTTTTTTAAATAGCATTTATCACCTTCTGACCCATTTATTATGCTTTTTGTTTGTGTGTCTCTTCCCACTACAATCTAAGCTTTTTAAAGGCACAGGTGTTTTCTTAAGGGAGGAGAAGTGGGGAGGCAGGGGGTGTGTGTTTCACTGGCATGTACCCAATGTCTAGAATAGTGTGTCGCATAGTAGATGGTCAAGATACAGTTATTGAATGAATAAGTGGATGTGATTCCAAAGAGTGGTGTTTCCATTTGATCACTCCATTAAAACCATGACCACCATCTGTTAAAACCAGTGGTCATCTCTCAGTCCTTATCATACTTAAGTGGTTAATAGCATTTGATAATAGTGATCACTCCCTCTTGCAGAACACCGAATGTTCCAGTTTTTCCTCCTACCTTACTGGCTAACTCCTTCTCAATCCCTCCTTAGCGGGTCCTCCTTCATCGCCCCATTCTCTTAACAATGGAGTGCCCCAGTGCTCAGCTTTTGATCCTCTTTGTTTCATCTGTACTCATTGTCTTGGTGATCTCATCCTATATATATATAATATTATATATATATATATATATTGTATATATTATAATTATCATATAATCATATAATTATAATTATATAATATATTATATATTTATATAAATATAAAATTATATTATATAAAATATAAATTTATATAAATTTTTATAAATTTATATAAATTTATATAAATATAAAACATATATTTATATAATTATATAATATATAATTATACATATTATGTTATAATTATAATATAATATATAATATATATTATATATAATATAATATCCTATATTATATATACATACATATATATATATATATATATATATATATATATATATATATAAGCCTAGACTTCTCCCCTAAACTCTAGACTGCATTAATTTAAAAGCAAATAACCCCTAAATTTCAGTGCCTTACACTGACAACCATTTAAGGCTTGTTCATGGATTTGCCTGCATCTCAGCTCCAGGCTATGGGTTGGGTTCAGATTTTCTTTGTTCCATAGATGGATCTTCTCTCCCTGTCTTCTCATTCTCAGACCCCTCAGACTGGCTGAAGGTATCACCTCTATCTGGTCTGAGCTATTCTCATGTAGCAGAGAGAACAAGATGGCAGGTGAAAATTTTTGATGCCTCTAGACATGGCATATGTCACATCTGCTCACATTCTATTGGCCAAAGCAAGTCATGTGGCCAAGACCAAGGTCAGCGTGACAAGGGAGTGTACCCCATCAACTGGAAAGGGAGTGAATGATTTTGAACAACAATATAATCCAATGGAATGTGTATTAGACATTTTAGGCTTGACGTGTCCAACATTGAGTTCCTGGTCTTCCCTCCACACCTATTATTATTCTTGCTTTCCTGCCCATTTCAATTACTTGCAACTCCAGTTGCTTAGACCGAAATACTTGGAATCATGCTGGACTCTTCTTTTTCATATTCTATATCCAATGTTTTGGAAAATCTTATCAACTCAGCCATTAAAATGTGTCTAGAATCCGATCACTTCACACAGCCCAGTGCTACTGCGTGGTACAAGGCATTGTGTCTTGCTCAACTCACTGGCGTAGCCTTCTGGTCCGTCTTACTCCTTCCGCCTTGCGCTCTCAGTGTATTTTCCATGTAACAGCTCTGCTGGAAACTGTGATGTTTCCCCTTTCCTCTCAGAATGTAAGTCAACATCCTTAAGATGACCAACAAGAAACGATGTGATCGGCTTCCCAATTATTTCTCCAAGTGCAAGTATTCCACTCCTTCCTTTGTCCGCTCTGTTTCAGTGATGTCTCTTTGTGTTTCCTCTAACATACTGCTGTGTTTCCATGTGTATTAGTTTTCTAGCTCTGCTGTAACACATCACTATGAATAGTGGCTTCAAACAACACACATTTATTATCTTACGGTCCTGTAGGTCTGAAGTCTGATACAGATCTTGCTGAGCTAGCATCGTAGTGTTAGCCGGACTGCATTCCTTTCCAGGGGCTACAGAGGAAAATTGTTTCCTTGCCCTTCCGGGTTCTAGAGGCTGTCCGCTTTCCCCAGTTTGTGGTCCCTTCCTCCATTTTCAAAGCGAGCAATGGTGGGCTGAGTCCTCACATGGCATCCCTCTGACATCATTTTACACCTCCCTCTTCCACTTTTAAGGACCTTGGTGAGTACATTGGGCTCACCCAAGAAGCGAGAATAATCTCCCCGTTTTAAAGTCCGCTAATTAGCAATCTTTGCCACATGACATTTTCACAGGTTCTTGACATGAGGACATTGACATCTTTGGGGGAGTTTTTATTCTGCCTACTCTACCCTCTCCGAGAACTACCTCTTCTACTTGTTGCTATTCTCTCCCCTCAGTTACCTGCAAAGCACGCCCTCTTGTAGAGTTTTACTTGTATTTGGTCTTCTCAGGTCTTTACTGACTGTGGGAAATCGCACCTCCTACCTAACGCTCCTTTTTCCCTTTCCAGCTTTAGTTTTCTTCATGGCACTTAGGACCAACAAACATATATTTGTGTATCATATTTAGTGTCTGTTTTCCCTGCTAACATGTAAGCTCCATGAAGATGGAAATTTTTTTTTTTTCAACGTTTATTTATTTTTGGGACAGAGAGAGACAGAGCATGAACGGGGGAGGGGCAGAGAGAGAGGGAGACACAGAATCGGAAACAGGCTCCAGGCTCTGAGCCATCAGCCCAGAGCCCGACGCGAGGCTCGAACTCACGGACCGCGAGATTGTGACCTGGCTGAAGTCGGACGCCCAACCGACTGCGCCACCCAGGTGCCCCTGGAAATTTTTTTTCTATTTCTCTCGCTGCTGTATCTCAGCATCTAGATTGGTACCTGGCACATAGTAAGCACACAATAAGCGTTTACTGAGCGAATGAATGAAGAGTTTTCATCTTTCATCAGCTGGAAGTTACGATTCATTTCAATCAACTAAGGAAATCGGTCACTCACTAATTGACAGACCTTCTTTGAGAATGATGTGACTAAGAAGATGGTCTTTGTAGTCTAGGAAGATTATGAATTACAGGAACCTGTGGAAACCTAACTGGATATTAGGTTGTAAAGTTGATCTATGAGGCAAAAAAACTGTTTTCCCTCTGAAAATTCTTACCATCTCTCAGTCCATCTTTATTTATTTAAAAAAAAAAATTTTTTTTTTAACGTTTATTTATTTTTGAGACAGAGAGAGACAGAGCATGAACAGGGGAGGGGCAGAGAGAGAGGGAGACACAGAATCTGAAACAGGCTCCAGGCTCTGAGCTGTCAGCACAGAGCCCGATGCGGGGCCTGAACTCACGGACCGTGAGATCATGACCTGAGCCGAAGTCCGACGCTTAACGGACCAAGCCACCCAGGCGCCCCTCAGTCCATCTTTAGCAATGTTACTTCAATCATTGTTTCAAGGAGGGCCTACTTAATATGCATTCTACCCTCATAAAACCCATGATTTTATTCTGGAAAGCAACACGCCCAGCCAAAATATTGCATACATTTGCCAGTCTCCCTTGCAGCGATGGGTAGCTAATGAGGTGTCTGTGGAAGTCTTGGGTTGGGCTACTAGGGAACTCCTCAAGGGAAGAACTTGGGTTGGGCTACTGGGGAACTCCTCAAATGGAAGGCACCTTTTGGCCTTCTCCCTTTTCTCCTTATTCCTTCCTGGAATCAGAATGGTTATCGGAAGCACCAGAAGCCATCTTGGACTGTGCCTGACTGTAGGGAAGGAAGCCAGCTCTTAAAGATGATAGATCAGAAAGATAGAAGGAGCCTGGGTTCCTGAAGACCATGGAGCTGGCATCTTAGTCCTAAGGCACCTGCATCAGGATCTGCTACATGTGAGATAAATAAGCTGTTGTGTTGGTTATTTTCCTTTCACAGCCCTTCCCGCCCCCGCCCCGCCCCCCCCCCCCCCCCCCCCCCCAAGATCCATTCTGTACCCTGTCTTCCATGAACTGTGCCCTAGGAGGCTCCCTTACCCTCTGGCTTCTGGTTGGATTTGGCCAGTTGAGGCACTTGGCAGATCAGTGTGGGAGAAGAGAACGATTATTTTTCCTGTTTCCACACTGCTTGCATTGTCTCAGTTCTAGCGGAGCCTCCGTTCCTCTGTGGCCAGAGCTCCTGCCCAGTGGCCCCTCTTCTGTGGCACCAGCTCTTGATGGGCTCCAGTAACACCATCCCTCCACTGTCTCTTCAGCCTAGAGGTGGTCATGGCTTCCCAGTGTTGGTGACCCCAGGGAGCTTCCCCACCCATTCCTTATTGGTTTCCTTGATCCTGTCGCACCTCTATACCAGTGCTTCCCTTAAACCTTGTTTTAGTAAAAGCCTTTTGAATGTACCATCTGTTTCATGCTAGGATCCCTGATGGATAGAGCTTCAAATTTAGGTTCCTTGGTATATGCAGCTAAATTTAATCCTGACTGATACAGCCTTCAGGTGCCATGTTCTTTGAAACATATCTATAGTTTAAAAAAAAAAAAAGAAAGAAAAAGAAAAATATCTATAGTTATGTCCTAGATTCACACCCAGTTCAGCAATGGTCACATTGTTAGTATGATCTTTGCTTTAATTTTTCTTTGCAAAACATTTTATTTGACTTTCTATTCCAATCCTCCTGTGTTAGGTCTCTCACTAATTTTTTTCTCCTAAACTTCAACCTTAGCTGGCACTCTAGGATTGTGAGTGCCCTGATTTCTTGCTGACAACCCCCTTCTACCTGATCTCCTTTTGCCCTGATTTCTTGCTGGCAACCCCCTTCTACCTGATCTCCTTTTGCCAGGCAGTCAGTCAAGATGGTTTATTGCGTATCTCTTGAGCATAGACCATGCGTTAGGCCCTGGGGGCCAGGGGTGAGTGAGACAGACGGTCCAGCTGTCATGTGGCTATTTCATCTGGCAGCAAAGTCAAGACACTAGACAGATGCTTACTCCTCTGACCTCTTCTACATCGGAGAACTGGCCATCACAGGAGCACGTAATGGGACATATGATCCAGTCTGAGGGATATCAGCAGGGGGGTTGAGGAGATGGTGTTTAAGTGAAGACGTGAGTAAAGACTTAGTAAAGAAAATAGCTGAGCAAAGATGGCGGTGGGATCAGGATGAGCCTTCCTGGTGGGGGATCCAGAATGTATAAAGCCTTCAAGGGTGTGTGTGTGTGTGTTTGTGTGTGTGTGTTTAACTTTCAATTTTATTTTATTTTATTTTTAAAAAAAAAATTTTTTTTTTTCAACGTTTATTTATTTTTGGGACAGAGAGAGACAGAGCATGAACAGGGGAGAGGCAGAGAGAGAGGGAGACACAGAATCAGAAACAAGGCTCCAGGCTCTGAGCGGTCAGCACAGAGCCCGATGCGGGGCTCGAACTCACGGACCGCGAGATCGTGACCTGGCTGAAGTCGGATGCTTAACCGACTGCGCCACCCAGGCGCCCCTTCAATTTTATTTTTTATGTTTATTTATTTTTGAGAGAGAGAGAGAGAGAGCTCGAGCAGGGGAGGGAGCAGATAGAGAGGGAGACAGAATCCGAAGCAAGCTACAGGCTCTGAGCTGTCAGCACAGAGCCTGATGCAGGGCTCAAACCCATGAACTGCGAGGTCATGACCTGAGCTGAAGTTGGACGCTTAACCGCTTAACGAACTGAGCCACCCAGGCACCCGTGTGTGTGTGTGTGTGTGTGTGTGTGTGTGTGTGTGTGTGTGTGTTTTCAAGCTGTATGCCCAACGTGGGGCTTGAACTCACAACCCTGAGATTAGGAGTTGCATGTTCTTCCAACTGAGCCAGCCAGGCACACGTCTGGAATGTATAAAGTCTTAATAAAGTGTAAGCACGATGTGTTCCTGGATTTGAGAGAAGTCTGATATAGTTGGAGCAGAAGAAACAGGGCTGGGTTAAGCTGGAGTGGTAAGGGAAGGTCAGAGTTTATATGGCGTGTGCCACTTTAATACGGATTTGGGACATTAGCTAAAAGTGGTCCTAAGAGTGCACCTCACAGACACTCCAGCGACAGAGAGAGAAACCAAGGGTCCAGCTGCCATAGGTTGAAATTCCTCCCCGTGTTTGCTCTGAGCGGTGCTTGCACAGGCTGCTGCCAGCCGGTGACCGACCACAGCGTGGTCATGAAGGCTGGCCCTTCCCTGGGAGACACAGGATGCCTGGAAGGCGCTTTCAGCTCCAGGACTCCCCAGCAGCCTGTCACCCCTTCCAGAGGCTGCTTGGAGGTCCGGGCGCTCCCCCCACCTTGCTCCCCTCTGCCCTTCCCTGGGCGGCAGACTGCATTCTGGTTCCCCTGCTCCCCCCTGCCTCCGCTGTCTCCTTTATTTTCTCTCCCTGGTAACGTCCTTGCATGTTCAGTCCCATCTTGGTGTCTAGGATCTGGGCAGCACATTTGAGAGGGACATGTTTACTCACTGGGGCACGTCAGATTAGAGGGCTCGTGGGGTGGGAGAAACAAAACCGTCTCGTAGGCCATGCGTTCATGCGTTTGAAGTACCTTGATCTTTAGCTGAGATCCTGGCTCACACGTCATTGAAGGATTCTGAGCAGGAAAAAGCAAGGTAAGTTTAGAGTTTTTTCTTTTCTTTTTTTATAGTTCAGAGTTTTTGTTTGTTTGCTTTGTTTTGAATGCCTATTATACCATGAATTCATAGGGAGTGGGTTCCGGGTGTTCAAACTCCTTTCCATTGCTTCTCACAAAGCATGCTCCTCTGGCTGGTGATTTAGTTGAACTCAGGTAGCTTTCTTTTTGGCTTCTTTCTTTTTCTTTTTTTTAAAAGAATTTTTTAAAATGTTTATTTTTGAGAGAGAGACAGAGAGACAGAGTGCGAGTGGGGAGGGACAGAGAGGGAGGGAGACACAGAATCCGAAGCGGGCTCCGGGCTCTGAGCTGTCAGCACCGAGCCCGACACGGGGCTCGAACCCACGAACCATGAGATCATGACCTGAGCTGAAGTTGGACACTTAACTGACTGAGCCACCCAGGCGCCCCAGCTTCTTTCTTTTTCTGATCATTTTTTGTCACATGTGTCAGGAAGCTCTCTTGGCTCTTCGTGTGCTCTGTGCGCTCCATATGCACGGCGATGCTCTTGGCCAGAACCTTGTGCTTCACTTGCTTTGTCTACAACGATGCCAAAGGCATGCTGGGTGCGGCTGCACACTTCCTGTTTTGCCCTGGCAACATTTGTGGGGACCACATCATCTTTCTTGTAGATTCACATGTATGTGGCCAAAGTAGCAGCTCCGTGTTTTCTGAGAGGCCCAGAGAACGATCAGTGTTGCCTCAGCTCTGCCCCTTTGTGTTGGCCATGTTGGCCTGTTACTGAAAGACAGTGAGTCAAGAAGGCAAGTTTTGGTATTTAAGAAAAGATTTCTCACTGTGGTGATCAATGGTGGGTAGGGGAAGCTCTGGGAGGCTGGTGACCGTGTGGTGACAATAGTGGCAGGGGACGGAAGGGGAGAAAACGGTGAGAGATTTGTAACCGAAAGTCGGTGAGGCGTGGCTATTATGTCTGGTGGGAAGAGGGGGAACTATTAGGCGTCTGTTTTTTTTCTTTCTCTGTTAACAAGGACTTGCTGAGTTACAGGTACTCCAATCAACTCCTGTCTTGCTAACACCCTCCAGGTTACTCCTTGTATCCTGGCTGCCATTTGTATCCTGGACCACCTCCTCTGTGCCTTGCACAGCCTGGGCGGCTGCTGGGAGCCCCCAGACCCATGCATTTGGAGACATTTCACCTTCCTGGTCTCTGTCCAAGTCTCGACAGGTCTACAATCTTGTGCTCTTTTCACCAGTTTCCCTGCCACATTCTCCATGGCAGGTTTTATTTATTTTTTTAAAGTCTGTTCTCTTAAACCCCCTCCCACCATACTTCCCACTCCCCGTTCACAGGTGACAACCTTGCCTTTGGCTTCACATTGAAATTCAAGTCAATGCATGAAAAATCCTTCAGTTGCTTGCCACCAACTTCCCAAACTTCACAGCAGCTGTTACTTTATTCCTTCTGTCTTATCCATAAACGGTTGTCTCTTTTCCTCTCTCATGTTAGTATCTGTTACCTGTTTTCTTTCCCTGCTTCAGAGATTCTCGATCCTGATTCTTCCACGTTTCCCTGGCTATTGACTCCTCAAGGCTTGGTTTATTTATTTATTTGGCTTCATGAAAGAAGGAATAGAAACCAGAAAGCGTGAGCCTCTTCTCGAACTGGCTAACTGAAACGCTTTGGAATGAACACTGGACAGCCACGCTGGAGAGAGGCCTTAGACCAGCCCCAGAGTTGAAAGCACCAGGGAAAATCAAATGCTTTCGACTCAGCGAGAGCTAACCCTTCATGTGTGCCCTGACCCCTCCCCTCCTACAGGACCCACATCATAACATGCTTCTTCCTCCTCTCGCAATAGTGATATGTATTCTTCTTCTTCTTTTTTTTGCTTTTATGTAATCTCTACATCCAATATGGGGCTCAAACTCACAGCCCAGAGATCAGGAGTCACCCCCAGTGATACTCAGTCCACCGACTGAGCCAGTCAGGCACCCCCAGTGATATTGTGGTAGGGTCCCCTCCCTAAGGAAAGAAAAAAAAAAAAAGAAGAAAGAAAACCTCAAGGCAACCTGGTTATATACATATGTGATAACATCCCTCATGACCTTGTAACATGAGACCACTTCATCAGACTACATGTTTGTATGTTACCATATATGGCAGACAAAGTAGTAAAAAATATATAAAAAAAACTACACCACATGGCATTTGGGGCTCAGTTTTTCGGGTACAAACCCAACTGAGCGATGCTGGCAGGAATAAAGTTGCTTCTTGGAAAGAAGAGCCTCGGTGTCACAACTTTCTGTGTGATTATCCTGCTAACTATATGTATTCTTAATTTCATTATTTTCATTTGATTGAAATGACACTATATAAAGTTTCCATTGGAAAGTTTCTCTGTCGTTTCTAGTTACACAGCACAGTTTAGAAACTTGTCTGAGACTGACCTGATGAATAATCTAATCGTCAGTGATCATATCAACGTGTATGTGGTCATGCATTTTGTTTTACTGGGCTCACCTGGGACCATTTCGAGGATGCAAATTGTGTCTCTGGTTTAGGCGAAACAATCCTAGGCTTCTCAGAAACGTTGATAAAGTATTCGACAGTGGCATACACTGGACATTTTAGGAATTTCAAATTTTGAGAGATACACCGGTTCCTTATCTGTTTTATTTTTATTTTGTTTAATGCAGCAGGGCTTAAACAAATGGACTGTGGTCTTTGTTTTAAAGATTATTACAATGTTGAGGTGTATATACATACACGACTTTGCCACACTGCAGGGTGGGATCTCCCATGAACACATATAAAACTACAGGTTGATTTTTCTGGAGTGCTTTATACTGATAATTTTTTTTTTTTTTTTTTTTTTTTTAATTTTAGACAGAGAGAGAGGGAGAGAGAGCACAGGGGAGCAGGGTGGAGGGGTACAGAAAGAGAGGCTCCGAAGCAGGCACCATGCTCAGTGTGGACCCGACGCGGGCTTGATCCCCCCACCCTGGGATCATGACCTGAGCTGAAATCAAAAGAGTCAGACGCTCCACTGACTGAGCCACCCAGGCGCCCCTGTACTGATAACTTAAAATCTTGAACATTCTTCCCTGGAATTCACATTTACTTTCACTGGCCAGTCTCTCTCTCTCTCTCTCCCCTTGCACAGCCTAATTCAAAAAACTGTCTGGATTTTTGAATCTGCTCCAACGAAACTGCTCTAATCAAGGAAGTCGGTGTCCCTTTATTGCTGAATTCGAGAAATGCCTTCACTCCTTAGCTTAACCTCTCTGAGGCACCTGAAGAGGCTGCCTACTCCCTTTTCCCTGAAACAGTTTCTTCCCTTGGTTTCCATGACAACGCACTCTCCTGGTTTTTTTTTTTGTTTTTTTTTTTTTTTCTTTCAACCCCTTCTGATGCTTCCCAGCCACTCTCTCCCCATGTCTCCCGTCTCCTGCTGCCAACTCTGGGAGACACGAGAGAGAAATGACACAGCAGTCTGACAACTCTGTGTCAAGACAGCCTCACCCACTGGTGTTTCCTTTCTTTATTATTCCAATTTTCTCAAATATAGACTACAGACAGTTGCCAGACTGCTGATGGTCGTTTGAGGCCACCTCCTAAGAAAGTTCTGCAAAGACAGTCCAGATGCAAGATTGTTGGGGGTGTCTGGATGGCTCAGTCGGTTAAGCGTCCAACTCTTGATTTCGGCTCAGATCATGATCCCATAGTTTTGGGAGTTTGGGCCCTGCACTGGGCTCCGTGCTGACAGGTGCCTGCTTGAGATTCTCCCTCTCCTCTCTCTCTGCCCATTCGCTGATGGTACTCTCTCTCTGTCTCTCCCAAAATAAATAAACTAAAACAAACAAACAAAGAAACCAAAAAAACTTAAAAAAAAAAAGAGAATATTGTGGGGCACTTTATCACTTGTACTCCATCTTGGGACTTTAGTTGAAATTGGGGCAACAGGAAGAAAAGTCTCATTTAGTGTCCTTTTTTTTTTTTTTTTTTTTAGAGGCAGAGAGAGAGAGGGCGCAAGTGAGTGAGAGGCATAGAGAGAGAGAGAGAGAGAGAGAGAGAGAGAGAGAGAGAGAGAGAGAAGCGTGGCTCGTGCTCACCCCAAGCGGGGCTCAAGCTCAACCGATGTGGGACTTGAACTCATGAACCATGAAGTCATGACATGGGCTGAAGCCACCCAGGCGCCCCTCATTTAATGTCCTGTTAGATATCTGATCATCTGAAAAACAGTCTCTTTGAAGTCTTGCTTTTTACCCCAAACTGTTCTTTTCTCTAAACTTTTAAGTGCAACTCTCTATGCTGTTTGACAAGCTAGACAGTTTGCTGAAACAAAATTTTCATTAATATCTCAGTTATAAAAATTCTTCTTGATGGACACGGGAATGTGTCCTTGACTGAATTACTAAGTGAGGAATGAGTATTAAATAGTTCCAAGAATCAGGATCAGTTCAAGAAAAAAAAAAATCAGGGTAGGTTGATCTCATTACATTTTTTAAAAGGTTGTTAGGTATTTCGGGCAGTGTTTACGGATACTGTGAACACGTGCTTCGACCAGAGGTGTGACAAGAACTCTCGTGAAATTCTTGAGAACGTGATAAAGACATTGTCTCAGAAGCAAGGACAATTGGGATTGAATGCCAGTGTGCCAAATGTAGATTAATCACTGATGTCGATGGGGAAGAGCTTTTCTCGTGTTGTTCTGTGTATGTGAGTGTGTGTGTGTGTGTGTGTGTACGTGCACACATATGTATATGAATGTGTTTCCCCATTGCAGAAGGCAGTCTAGTCAAGTGAATGTGAGCAGTGGATCTGGTTATCCTGGGTGTAGATCAGGATGGGTATATAGACCGCTGGCGTGCACAGCACAGCTCTTGGCACTTAAAAGCCCTCAGTAAATGTTAGCTACATTTTTACTAACACATCATTAGCTGGGTTTTGGAAAGATGTAGCAAGTAGGCTCAGCCAACTTCCAGGTGACAGAGCATGAGAGACCCCAAATACTCTGAGTGATAAAATCATATTGGGAATGATTTTAAGGGATTGGAATGATCATCAAGTGACCTCATCAAAGATAGATGTAAAATATACTTAGAGATCTCCAAAACCGGGGGCGCCTGTGCGGCTCAGTTGGTTAAGTGTCTGACTTCGGCTCAGGTCATGTTCTCACAATTTGTGGTTTCGAGTCCCATGTCAGGCTCTGTGCTGACAGCTCAGAGCCTGGAGCCTGCTTCGGATTCTATGTCTCTTTCTCTCTCTCTCTCTCTGAACCTCCCCTGCTCACGCTCAGTCTCTGTCTCTCTCAAAAATAAAATAAGCATTAAAAAGAGAGAGAGAGAGAGAGAGAGAGATCCCAAAAGCCAACTGAGTATTATAGGATGGGGATGGCGTACTTATTGAGAACATTCAGTTCAACATGGGTCAGGATGTGATCTAGAAATACAGAATCATGAACTACGTTCTCTACTATGTGTCCACTAAAAATGATAGTAGTTCAATGAAATAAAATAAAAATGTAGTTCCTCAGGTGTAGTAACCACATTTCCAGCACTAAATAGCTAAGGGTGGCTAGTGGCTCCTGAGTGGGACATTCCTGAGTAGGACAGTGAAACCATAGAACAGTTCTCTCGTTGCAGAGGGTCGTGTTGGATGGTGCTGGTGTAGAATGCTGAGGTCATGCTTTCAACATTGCACTGGTGAAGCCACATCAAGGGGATGGTCATGTTAGGATCTGAGTAACACGTTTGGAGGGAAGTACACCAAAAGGAGCATGTCAGATCAGAGGGCCCGGAGAAAGAGAGAAATTAAAAACATGTCGTATGAGGACTTTTGAAGGACCTGTGTGCTCAGCTGGGAGAAGAGGGAGCACCTCTCGTATGCTAAGCACCCAGGCTGTCATGTGGAAGAGAAATTAGTTGCTCCTGTGGCCCAAGGGGGTAGACCAAGGACCATTAGTAGAAGTTCAAGGAGGCAGGAATCATTATGGCATGCAGACTCCATCATTTAGGGAGCTTCTGGAGTCAGACTACCTGTGTTCAAATCTTGCCCCGTCTCTTCCATGTTGGATAACCCTGGGCAGGTTACTTGACCTCTCTAAGCCCCAGTTCCTCATCTGCAGAACAGGATAATATTCATGATCTTCCTGATGGTGTTATTGAGGAGGATAAACTATTGTATATACAAAACAAAGTATCTAACATCAGATGACATGATTATATCACATCCTGGCTGATAGAAAGAAGAACCATCTAAACATTGAATGAGCTGCTTTGGAGTGAGTAAGTTCTCATCACTGAAGTGTTTAAAAGTGTTGATGACTTCTTGGCAGTGAGTAGAGAGGGCACCGAAGCCCTGAATAAGATCAGAGATTGAACTGGAGTTTTAAGGTTCCTTCCTATATCAGGATCTAAGATTATTTTATTTTGTTGCATTCCCTGTTTATTTTCACCAAAGCCATACCCAAGCCTTGAGCTTTTTTGCCTTGGTCAGGTGACATAGGATAGCTTCTTGCTGACTGTGTGGGACAGGCAGGAGGGAGAGGAATGGAGGGAAGGAGAGATGAATGAAAGTCTAGGATGAGCCTCTGTGTCCTGCCCAGGGCTTACCGGTCACTGTACCTTGAAAACAGACTACATAAACTGTGAGGCCTGTCCTCAGAACAGTATTCTGGCAAGAATGAAGGTTGCAGGGGACTTTTCCAGAGGGTTCTGAGAGATGTCCAAGGAGGCGTGTGCCTACCATCTAAATGTGAATTTGTAGCAGCCAGCAGCAGCTCTAGGAGCCCCCTTTGAACTGAATTATGGGAATTAAGGAGTAAGGCATGTGAGAAAAGTCCGTCAGGTCAGCAGCGGGGTGACTGGATGCGTGGGAAATATGTCAATTATGTACGGGTGAAACAGGTGCTGACGTAAATAGTTAATACAACACATATTATGTATTCACAAGTAATATCCTAGTAGAACACCAGAAACTTTAGCCGGGCCTCAAATATAATTCTCACAGTAGTAGCTTAAGAAATTTTAGTTTGTGATTATTGCATTCTGCCTTAAATCTGTGCGTCTTGTATCCAACATGACGCCTCTTTGCCCATTTCCTATCGTTTGTATTTACCTGCTCTCCTCTTGATGGAGGAGGCAAACATGTACAGCTCATTAGAATCTGCTTGGTGGTGGCCGGCCACACAATGGCTGAAGCCCCGTAGTCTCTCAGCGGGGGGAGGGCCCCCCTCAGGGTGTTCAGGTTCTGTTGCCAGGGGTGCCCGCTGTATGTTGGGTTCTTGACTTACTAGGGTGTTTACTTACTAACTTACATAAGTATGCATGTATGTATTTCAAGTAGGATGTCATTAGATACTAAAAATATTGACAAATGGGGCACCTAGATGGCTCCGTTGGTTGAGTGTCTGACTGTCTTTCACTCAGGTCATGATCCCAGAGTGGTGGGATGGGGCCCTGTGTCAGGCTGTGTGCACTGAGCAGGGAGCTTGCTTCGATTCTCTCTCGTCCCCCTTCTCCCCCTCTCTGCCCCCCACCCCCCCCACCACAAGGATGCTTTCTTTCTATCGAAAATAAATAAATAAATAAATAAATAAATAACCACTCCTAAAAAAAATATCGACAAATGTACTTTATTGATCATGGTCAGAAATGCCCTATTAACACACGTAGCAGAGTTTGTGAATACAGGGAAAAGATCTAGCACTTTGAGAGTTGTCCTGGCAAGGTTTTATGACAGCAGGCCAAGAGGATGTTTAGGACATCTGCAAAGCAACTATTTTGAGCACAAATTCTAAATATGTTGTTTGTTAATTGGTGACTAAAAAAAGGAAAAAAAAAAGCCCAACAACAATAAAGAAGTCATCATAACTTCTTTTTTTTTTTTAAGTATTTATTTATTTATGGGAGAGCACAAGTGGGGGAGGGGCAGAGAGAAGGCCACAGAGGATTCAAAGCGGCTCAGTGCTGACAGGCTGACAGCAGCAAGCCCAGTGTGGGGCTTGAACTCACGAACCACGAACCACGAGATCATGACCTGAGCCAACATTGGACCCTCAACCGACTGAGCCACCCAAGTGCCCGGATGACTTCTTAACCTTAAGCTTATGGACAGTGGCAATAGACCTCAGGGAAAAATGGAAAATTCAGATCCCCCAAATTCCGTTCTCTGTGGAATAAATCCTGGCTGGGTTTCTTGAGTGTATTTTGTCAGCTCTGGATATAGGCTCTTCCTCTTCCCACTGTTTGCCTTGGGTAGGCCATTCATACTTCTAGCCCTAGTGCCTCGCCCAGTGTCCCGTACAGAGCAGGGAATAACCATGTTCTACATTCAACTCTTCACCTGCTGGCCTGCCCACTTCTCACGTAAGTGGAATACAGCCTGGGTCCCAACTGCAGCTTGGTTTCGTTTGTTCGGAGCAGAATAAACTTCCTTGAGACCTTTTCAGCCTAACTGTGGTAAACAGTCACTAAGTTGGCAGAAGGCCTGCCTGATCGCGGCACAAAGGTGGTTTTGAGGCCCGTTGCTGGGTGACCAGCAGGCCCGGGGAAGGCTGGGCCGCCGGCTACGTCCCCAGTGCTCCAGTAGGTGGCACTCGTGTTCTCTGAGTGCTGAAGCTGGCGGCAGCGGCGCGGAGGCTGTGGGTTTGGGCAGGCAGGAATGCAAATCGTCGACTCAAAGCAGCTCTTGGGCAAGCGGCTGTACAAACCCATTATCAGTGCGGTGGCAGCTGCTGCTGTCGGTCCCTGCTTGCGGGCGGTTTCAGAGTAAAGGCCTTTGGAATCTGGCTGGGACGCTGGAGACGCTGGGAAGCAAACCACTGTCTAAAATAAGCTGGTTGGGAGGCATTTATCTGGTTCCCTGCAGATGGTCCGGGAGCAGCTTGGAGGCGGAGGCCAGACCCCAGGCAGCCCCTTCCCTCTTGTGACTCTGGTCTGGAAAATCTCTCAAAAATGGCCAAACTTTAAAGCCCCCTAACTTGGAACCAAGTTGGTGAAAATCGAGGGGATCTTGAACCAGTGACAGAATTGTCTTTTTTTATACCTTTGTGCTGGGTTCTCCCGGTCAGTCTTGATTTCTAATGTTCTGTCTTACTGCTGATACAAGAATATTAGCCATTGACAGACAGTGCCTCTACCTGGGGCCTAGAAAATACGGCCACCATAGTTACCTCCATTTTCTGACAGCTGAATTTCAACCAGTGTGATGGACTGACTGTGTTCCCTGAGCATTCATATGTGAAATCCTTTTTTTTTTTTTTTTAAATGTTTATTTTTGAGAGAGAGAGAGAGAGAGAGAGACAGAGCATGAGCAGGGGAGGGGCAGAGAGAGAGGGAGACACAGAATCCGAAGCAGGCTCCAGGCTCTGAGCTGTCAGCACAGAGCCCGACGCGGGGCTTGAACTCATGGACCATGAGATCATAACCTGAGCCGCAGTTGTAAGCTTAACTGACTGAGCCACCCAGGCGCCCCACGTATGTGAAATCCTAACACTCAGTGTGATGGTATTAGGAGGTGGAGTCTTTGGGAGGTAAGTAGGTTGTAAGGGTGGAGCCCTCATGAATGCAGTCCTGCTCTTATAAAAGGCTCCAGAGAGCCTTCTGCCATATGAAGACACAGTGAGAAGATGGCTACCTATGAACCAAGAGCTAGGTTCTCAGCAAACACCGAATCTGCCAGCACCTTGATCTTAGACTTCCCAGCCTCCAGAAGTGTGAGAACTAGATTTCTGTTGTTTATAAGCCACTCAGTCTATGATAATTTTTTATAGCAGCCTGAATGGACTAAGACAACCAACAGGATGTCCCCTCTTTTCTAATTCAAACCTATTTTTTAAGGATTATTTTTATTTGAGAGAGAAAGAGACAGAGAGCAAGTGGGGGAGGGGCAGAGAGCGAGGAGAGAGAATCCCAAGCAGTCTCCCCACTGTCCACACAGAGTCCAATGAGGGGCTCGAACTCATGAATAGTGAGATCGTGACCTGAGCTGAAATCAAGAGTCAGATGCTTAACTGAGACATTCAGGCGCCCCTCTAATTCAAATGCTTATACAAAGTGATGGGAACCCATGAGCCCTTGGGATTTGGTTGTTGCTGCTCTCTCAGTTTATGGGAGGAATACCTTTCGTGTTAGCAAATCCTTACCCACCTTTAAGAGGGAGGCACTAGCTGTTATGTCTCTTTAAAATTTAAGTGGATACAAAGCAACTTCTCAGATGAATTCATCTTGTGGATCGTCTCTTCTGTGGATCGTCTCTTCTGTGTCTGACAAATGCTTGGCACATAGGCTTGCCACCACGCCTCTCCAGGATAGGCATTGTTGATTTCTCAGGCACACTTGCCTGCTGGACTAGTTGTGGCCTCCAAGTTTTTTGGCACATAGGATAAAACTTATTTTTCTCATTTCAAACCATGGTTCATCTTTAGTATTTTCACTATATAATAACAAAGGACAAAATATTAGCTAAAACAGCAAAAAGGATCCCTCATGGTTGGTTTTTACACGAAACAGAAACTCGAAGGAGGCAAAGTCATAGGGAATCATTTAATTTAAATTTTTTTTAAGTTTATTTATTTATTTTGAGAGAGACAGAGATAGTGTGGGCAGGAGAGGGGCAGAGAGAGAGGGTGAGAGAGAGAATCCCAAGTCGGCTCTGCACTGTTGGCCCAAAGCCTGATGTGGGGCTCAAACTCATGAAATCGTGAGACCATGACCTGAGCTGAAACTGAGAGTCAGACACTTAGCCGTCTGAGCCACACAGGTGCCCCCGGGGATCATTTCATTTTAGAGCTCAAAGGAAATACAATGAAACTCCAGAATCTCAAGATAATGAAGTTGATGCTGAAAAGACAAGCTGAGTGGGAATTCTACTTTTGGTAGAGGTGGAATCACGTGTTGTAGGGGTAACTTTCTGTCCAAGAACAACTAGAAAGGCTGGAGAAAATACATACAACATCTGTTTAAAAGCATTGGAAAGCTACCCGGGCAGCAAGATTGTGAAGGGATAAAGTCCTCAAGAAAGAGGAAAACAACAACCAACCCCCCCCCCCCCCCCCCCCCCCCCCCCCCGAGAAATGAAGTGACATTCAGACTGGTTTTCCCCTCCAGGAATTTGCAAATATCCAAGCTGTGGCTGAGAGGCTGAGCAGCTAAGCAAAGTTTCCTACAGTTTTACAGGGTATCAGAAAAATTAAAGTTTAGAGTCAGCCAGTGATTTAGGGTCCTGGCAAACACTGCAGGTTTGGGGTTGGGACCCTCAAATGACTACACAGTAAGAAACAGATGACACTTTAAAAAGGAAAAGCTTAACTTCAAATCACTTCAATTTATGGTTGGATGAGGTAACCTGCTCTACCTTAACTGCCTGTTAGAAGCAACAATATACTCCCTTCAGGAAGATAACACTGTCCAGAGCTATATATCTCAAAAAATTTTAATAGAAAATGCCCTGTATTCAAACAAAAATCTTCTAGTATATCTCAAGGCAAAATAACTGAAAACTGAGGAGAGGAAACCCTTAAGAGGTCCAGGTATTGCAATGATCAGGCATAGACATTGAAATAATTGTGACTAGGATGTTCAATAATTTAAGTGATGAGATAGAGAAGTGCATAGGAAACTATGTCTGGAAACTAAAAAATCAAATGGAACATCTAAACTTGAAAATTAATATCTAATATCAATAATGAAGAACTCAGTGGATTGGTTTAACATGGCTTAGATATAGTTAAAGAGAGAGATCATAAACTGGAGGATGAATCAGAGGAGGAAGAAAGAGATTGGATGGAGTTAAACATACTAAAGTTTTGCTTTGACCAGGAAATGGTAAGTGTATTAATAGTAATTAATAGTTAACAGAGGGGAAATATAATACAAATAATAAATATTCATAGTCCAAAAGAAGATATGAAAAGAAGGGTAGGGGGAGAAAAAGAAACACAAAGCAGATGGAACAAATTAAAAAATTTTTTTTTTCAACGTTTTATTTTATTTTTGGGACAGAGAGAGACAGAGTATGAATGGGGGAGGGGCAGAGAGAGAGGGAGACACAGAATCGGAAACAGGCTCCAGGCTCTGAGCCATCAGCCCAGAGCCCGACGCGGGGCTCGAACTCACGGACCGCGAGATCGTGACCTGGCTGAAGTCGGACGCTTAACCGACTGCGCCACCCAGGCGCCCCTAGATGGAACAAATTTAAAACAAATACCAAGATAGTGAGTTTAAATTTATATATACCAGTTATAACGTTATATGTAAGTGAATAAAAATTCTCATTAAAAAACAAAAATGGTCAGACTGGACAAGACAAAATAAACAGACAAAAAAAAAAAAAAAAAAAACCCAAACCAAACTGAAACTCAATTCAATGTTGTACACAAGTGCATGGTGGACATTACAAGAATTCAGAAAAGTTGAAAATAAAAGGATGGAAAATGACATAACATGTATATATTAGCCAAGTCAAAGCTCAGTTACCTATATATCAGACAAAGTCGACTTTAAGGCAACAAGCATTACTAAGAATCAAAAGAGATGTTTCATAAAAAGAAATGGTCATTCCAACATAAGGATATCACAATTATGTACCTAGTAAGATGTAAGGCAATACCGAAGAACAAACTGGAAAAATATAAAAATATGCAGTTATATTAACTAAAAATTTAAGAAATTAATATGCAATTATAGTAGGATATTTTAACACCCTTACTTCAGTAACTGACAGAACTAGTGACCAAAAACCATTAAGTTAATCAAACAGGATGAAGATTTGAACATAATCAATAAAACTGACCTCTTTGATATACATAGAGCATTGCACTCAACAATTGCGCATGGAACTCTTACCAAAACTGACCATATACTGGGCGATAAAGTTTCAAGAAATTTCAGATAAATTAAATCACACAGAATATGGTTTATGATCATAGCAGAATTAAGCTATTAATTCAAAGCTAAAGATAAATAGAATATTTTCTGCTTAGAAATGGATCAAATAAAATATATTTAAATGCATGTCAAAGAAAAACTAGTGGAAATTAAAAAATATGTTGAATGGTGATAAATAGAACAGGTCAAAGCTTGTGGGATGCAGTTAAAAAGCCATTCATAGGTAGTTTTAAATACATATGTTAGAAAAGAAGAAAGGAAGGAAATTGGTGATCTAACCATCCATCTCAGGGAGTTAGAAAAAGAACAGCCAATTAAATGTGAAGACATTAACACAAATCAATGAAACAGAAAACAAAATGTACAACAGAGAAAACAAAATAGATAAAACCAAAGCCAGTAGTTGGTTCTGTAAATTATGCACCGTAGTTGATAACACTTGGGTAAGACTAATGAAAGACATGCACAAAGGTATAAATGACCACTATCAGGAGTGAAAAATGCTACAGATGCTGCAGAATTTTAAAAACTTTTAAAAAGATATCGTGAACAATTTGTGCCAACAAATTGGAAAATTTAGATGCAATCAATTAATTTCTTGAAAAATACAGCACCCAATAACTGATACAAAACAATGGGAAAATCTATTGAAGAAAAATTAAATCCCTAACTTAAATCTCAGATAGCTTAACCAAATAGTTCTTTTAAACATTTCAGGGGGGAAGAAGATTTACCATACCAAGGCACTGGTGGTTGAAACAATCTGTACGATCGTTTTGGGAAACTATTTGGTAGTATCTCCTATAGCAGAATGGACCCATGCCATATAACCCAACAGTTTCTCTAAGTTTATACTTAGGAGATGTCACAGCAACGTTATTTATAGTGGCCAATAATTGGAAACAGTTTAAATGTCAGTCCACATTAGAATGGATAGATTGTGGTATAGTCATACGATAGATTACTATATGACAATGAAGATGAATAAACTACTCCTACAAGCCCCAATGTGGATGAATCTCACGCACAGAGTTTGAACAAAAAGAAGGCAGACACAAAAAGATACTTTTTTTTAATAAAGTAAATGAAACACACACACACACATGCAAACTCACACACCACACAGAAGCAAAACAAATCCATGTTGTTATTCGTCAGCAAAGTGGTTTCCTCTGGAAAGGAGGGAGGGGGTAGTGATACACAAGGGAAGGGAGGGGGGGTTTCTGAAATGCTGGGCTGTGTTCTATTTCCTGACCTGAGTGGTGGGTTACAGGAAAGAATTTACACTATACGAATTCATCATTTTTACAATAAAAAGCTTCTAAAGGGAAGTTGAAAAATTAAAGTGAGAAATGAGATTTAAAAAAAAAAAATTAATGTTTATTTGTTTTTAAGAGAGAGAGAGAAAAAGACCTCGAGCAGGGGAGGGGCAGAGAGAGAGGGAGACACAGAATCCGAAGCAAGCTCCGGGTTCTGAGCTGTTAGCACAGAGCCCCACGTGGGCTCGAACCCGCAAACCGCAAGATCATGACCTGAGCCGAAGTCGGACGTTTAACCGACTGAGCCAGTCAGGTGCCCCAAGAGATGAGATTTTTAAAACACTCTAATATACATTCAGTTATTACAATTTTAAACTCTTCTTTTTGGTGTGCCATACTTCAGCTATTTGCGCGTCTCATCTTTGTTGCTCAGAGTTCTTTGGATGCAAATGACAGCCCCCTGCCTCACACCCTCTTGAGCAAAAAGGGAAATTATTTGATCTGAAAAGACCAACTGGATCCAGGGCCCAAATAGTAGGGTTACCAGGATTATGTTTCTCCTCGTCTTGTGACTCCATTCATTTCCTCTTGACTTCATCCTGCAGACAGGCTGTCTTCGCATGGTCAGCAGAATTCAAGCAGAAAGAACCAGTAGACTAGATTGGACCCTTGGTGGTAAAGTTTAGGCATGCTGGATTGGAGGGGCTTCAAATGCCCACAGACCCCAAGGTAACACAGGAGTAAAAACAGTGTGGTTGCCTTGAAGCAAATGCAACTTCAAGACAAGTCAAATAGCCTCCTGCCCTTCTTTCAAGCAGATTGTAGTCCAGAAGCTTCTCAGTGGGAATCCTGGAGCGGGCGCTGTCTGAACTAAATACACTATCAAATGTTACGCTGCTTTAAGCCCAGCCCTGAGGCCAGGACTGGCTGAGGGGGTTAGGACTCTATTGATGATCCCTTCCAGGCTACAGGTATCGAGGGCACAGTGCTTCCTCCAAGGAAAAGATGTGGGTAGGCGAGAGCCATATGTCTGTTCTTTGCCAAATAATGTTTATTTTTGTACATTAGGAAAATTTAGTACATACTGCCAAATTGCCCTTCAGAAGAACTCCTACAAATGGACAAGAAGAAGACAGATGACTTAATATTATACCAACAGTTTTTGAGCGTATCTATTTGGTCTCACCCTTGCTAATATTGGATATTATGAATATTTAAGTTTTTGTCAGTCCAATGGGCAGAAGTGATAGAATATCTCCTTATTGTAAATTGGCCCGATATGTTTTGGTCCATTTGCGTTTCTTCTTCTGCGAACTACCCATCATATCTCATGCCAGTGGTATGCAAATGGGGGACACATAGTGGGAGTGATCATCTCTGGCAGGGAGGACAACTTTACCACTGGTCTTATTCAGGATTGCTGTGCATGATGGTCGTAAAAAGCAGACTGTCTTGTAGTTGATTTTATTACTGTTTTTAAATTCTGTAGAGACAATGCCCCTGCCCCTCATCACCTGCTCCAGGTAGGCTACACCCCCTGCCTCTCTCACTTTCTTCTGTGTTGTTTGTCTTTTCTTATTGCTTTCTGTGATTTCTGTTGTATCCTGGATATTAATGCTCTATTGTATTTGTTGTGACTGTTTTCTCCCATTCTGTTCTTGTGTCAAATATGCTTTATGTTTAGTTGCTTTTTTCCTTTAACTTTTGAAGGTCATTAGTTAACTTGTATGGCAGGCAACTAATTTGTTATAAAAAGCTTTCACTCTCCTTCCTTTGGGTATTGCTTTAAATTACTCCCAGACTGATTTGGAGGACTTCTGGATCAGTTTTCTAATAATGGGCAAGGGAGAAGCCAGATGGTCCAGCTATGACAGCATAGCTAGTCAGTACTAGATATTTTTGGGAGATGAATTGCGTCACAGCAAAAAATCTCCCTGCACAAAGGATGAGTCATGGTCATGACTGATTGGCTGGTAGCATCTGTAGTTAACTCTGGTTTGCTACCTTCTGACTCACTGATTTAAGCGTCAATGGATTGGACACTTTCTCTCTGGTTTTTAATTTAGAGAAACATTCATAACATTCATAATATTCAGGGGTTTGGTTTCAGCTGGATGATAGATATATCAATTATATATATATATATATATATATATATATATATATATATATTCTTTGCTCAAGCTGTGACTGGTCTATGTGAAGAATAGTGCTGAGAATTTCTCAAAACATAGCCTTGCCTTGCCTGAGGATGACAGCTGTGTGTCAGCAGGGGCCATCACCTTGGCCTTGTAGTGTGTACAATTATTTCATGAAGAGCTGTCGCTGTATCTGCAACCTCACCCACCTGCCTGTTTGCTTAGAAGGCAGATTGTCAGCCAGAAAAGAATGGGCTCTATGCGCTGTAAGCAAAAGAGGATTAGTTGTGCAAACGAAGTCTGCAACAAGACCTGATCTTATGAAAAACAAGCTGGCCACGTGACTAAAATCACATCTGTGGTGTTCAGGTTTTCAGTTCCCAGTCTTATCATACACATGTCATAAACTCACACACAACTACACACACTTACACATAGGCTCATGTTGATTTATTATGCATAAATACTGACACATATAATTACAAACACTCACACAGAACTGTATGCATACGATGGAGTGCCTGGGTGGCTCAGTTGGTTAGGCGCCCAACTTCGGCTCAGGTCATGATCTCACGGTTCCGGAGTTCGAGCCCCGTGTCGGGCTCTGTGCTGACAGCTCAGAGCCTGGAGACTGCTTCACGTTCTGTGTCTCCCTCTCTCTCTCTGCCACTCCCCCGCTCATGCTGTCTTTCTCTCTCTCTCAAAAATAAATAAACATTAAAAATTTTTTTAAAAAAAGAACTGTATGCATACGACACACACAAAAGTACACATATATACTGGCACACATTACACATATATGCTCATACATATCCTCACAAGTATGCACTCATATATATTCACATAAATAACTACATACATATTTCATAAAACCCTCCTATTCGGGGCACCTAGGTGGCTCAGTCGGTTGAGAGTCCGACTCTTCTGCTCAGATCATGATCTTGTGGTTAGTGAGTTCGAGCCCCGCATTGGGCTCTGTGCTTGGGATTCTGTCTCTCTCACTTTCTCTCTGCCCCTCCCCTGCTCATGAGCTTTCTCTCTCTCAAAATAAATGAACACACACACACACACACACACACACACACACACACACCCTCCTTCTCTGCAAGGAACACAGCTTTTCCACTTGGAGATCTGGGTACCATTTGTGATGAAAATGCTGCTGGAGTTCACCATCCTGCTGTTTGGTTGTGGAACTTTTGGGGGCAGGTGGGGCCTCTCAGCACCTTTTGCAGCCCCTTCCTTTGGTACTGAGTCCCCAGGGATCCTCGGGCCCAACCATGCCCTCTGGCGCTGAGCAGATCCAGTCAAGATATGGGTGGTTCTAAGCTCCTTTGTTCAGGCTTGTAACCACTGTCATCTCAGGTGCTGGCACAGAACCTCACACACAGAAAGTCTTCAGTATTTGTTGAAGAAATCCAAGAATTTGTGATTTCCTTCTTCATACTTCTGTCTAATTTTTAAAATTAAAACTTTTTTTTATTTGGGTAGTATCTTGTCTCTTTCCCCTTGCCTGGCTTTTAATAGAAGTGCCCAAAGTGATGTGTAGATTTCTTAGAATAAATCTCTCCCTGGGGAGGGGAAAGTCCCACATAACTTCTTAAGTCTCTTGAGGATTTAGCCAGAGTTGCCAAAACCCTCAGACATCATTTAGTCCCAGGCTCCCATTTTATAGGTGAACTAACTGAGGCCCAGAGATGTTAAGTGATTTCTCCAAAATCACCCAGTTAGTTAGCAGCAGAACCGGGACTAAGGGCTCAAATGGCCTGATCCTAGGACTAGTGCTATCCCCCACTTTTCACCTTGATTAGACCCCAGCGATTTTTATTCCAGGGAATAACTCCCTGGGAAGAATGTTAAGAAAACAAGAGAATTCAACATGAATTCTTTACCCAGAGCATTACAATAGTCTGTGAGGGATTATCCTGGTTTGGCCAGAGCTTTGCAGTATCCTAATAAATCTAGTCTATGCGGTCACATGGGTTGTGCTCCCATCCAACATATTTTTAACTTCATGACTTTGGGCACGATGAAAGGCATCCTTATTACCCTATTCCTATAAATTCGAGACCTGACTTTCAAATTTTTTGAGCATATAGGATCTCTGAATGCGCCACGGCTGGTTGCCTCTGCCTGGTGGATGCCAGAGCAGTCTCAGGTTCGCGCTGGTTCTCAGCCTTGCCCTACTTGTTGTGTTGTAGCTAATGTTGGTGACCACCATTTCATTAGAACAACCAAAGCTCTGTCTCATTCATTTTGAAGAGTTTAGATTTATTTCAGAACACTGACCTTTAGTTAGCCAAGGCTGTGATTTACGGTAATACCGTATGTTTCTTGTCACTTCGTAAACCCGAGTTTGACCCTTTCTGTTGTTTGTTTTCTTAGTTACCGTGTTTGTTATCACTCTTGCATTGGCTATTTATTTATCGAGCTGAGTTAACTCTAGCTATGTCCAGGTTTACTTACATTTAAGTGCAGTGCGTGGCATAAACTTTCCAAACAACATGTAAGAATGCTGTGTATTTGTGTTTGCATAGTCGTGTTTATTCTATAAATAACATAATATGCTTCCATGTTTATATGGTAAAGTGCATAAAATTTGAATACATGGTGTAAACAGTCAAATCTGGCAGCTGTTAATAGCTATGACTCTCAGTTCAACTACTGTTCCCTTCCCCAAAGACAAACTAACATGTTAAATACAAATGGTAGATAAGATAAAAATGGTTGGACGCAGTGAACGCTGATAGCGGTTAAGTTAGGGTGATGGAATTAACACTCATTTTCTCTCTTCTCTGTCTTCTGCATGTTCCGTGATGTAATTTTATTTTATTTATTTTTTATTGAAAAGAATGCATTTATATATATTTTTTAAACGAAAGGCAAACAAGAAGAAAGACAAGAAAACAACAACACTGAGAAACATGTTTGTAAGAATCCCCCAGGTGGAGGGTGTTGTGTGGGAGCGTATTAATGTCATTGTGGCTTTTGTCGTCTGTTGGCATCCTGCTTTCACAAAAGGGTCCCACCCATTTATGTTCCTCTTCCTTTTATTGCTCTTAAGGTTTTATCTTTTTGTTTTTCATTTTTGTAATGGCTATCAGATTGAAAGTCTCTTTTTCTCTCTCCTGTCCCTCTCTTAACACAATATCTTCTTATTTGGCTTCCATTGTGGTTTCGTGTTCTTTGAGATAAAATGTCACATTGACTGTCCGCACTGAAATAATGAGTTTTATGCCCAGGTATGTTTTAATTATGACATGGAGTAATTGAATGTCATGATATATCATTTTGTCAAAAAATCGTTATAAAATGGGATAGACGTTGCTGGTCGTGGAGGCTTTAAAATCCAGCAGGAAGAAGGACTTGCACTTGGCTGTTGCCAACTCGATTGTGTTGTTGGTGATTTATCTCATCTCTTTTCTCCTGGAAGAGTGAATCAGCTTCTGTGAATAATTTTTGTGCCATGGATCAATGAGCCTGTAGGCTTATTTTGTGAGTTAAGTGTTTCTATCAAATATCCTTATTTATACAGGAAATGATTTCTTTTTATAGTTTGTCCTTGTCAGGAAAGATAATAGGAATATCCTTTGAAAATATAGGTGTAAAGGCCCACCAACAGGAACAGCATTAAATCTAGGACAAATTTTATACATGTGCGTTTATGTGCGTGTGTATGTGTGTATGTGGGAACATTCACACACATGTACAGCAGCAACTGGCGTTTGCACAACTTCTCTCGGGATACCACCGAGGAGACTTCACTTCGAGTGTGGAAGGTACAACTTAACAAGATTGGGGGAGATCTTTATCACTATCATTTATGAATGCTTCTATTCAAATGGAATGCCCTTATGGTTGATCTAATGATAACTTTAACTTTTAGGTTATAAAGTACAGAAATATAAATGGTTTAAACCTTGTGAAGATTTACCCAGATACTTGACTTGAATCCTAAATCTTACTTGCCAGTTTATGGTGGCAACAAACTTTAGAGGCCAGAGTCATCATTTTTATTTCATATCTTCTTTTGGGAGATTCTTTACGTTTTGTCTAAGCGCCATACCCAGCGTGGGGCTTGAACTCATGACCCCGAGATCAGGAGTAGCATGCTCTTCTGACTGATTCAGCCAGGTGCCCCAATTCTTTACATTTTAAATTACTTTTATGTATCCTAAGTACTGGGTTTAACTACTGGTTGGAGGAGAAGGAGCTGAGGATGTTTTCCTGAAATGATTTCTCCCCTAATGATATCTTAGTCTTATTGAAAAGCAGCTTCAGTTTTGCAACGAACACATAATACTTTATTAGCTTAAAAAAAAAAAAAAAAAGAGCTGTTTAAAAATGTGTATTGGGGCACCTGGGTGGCTCAGTCGGTTAAGTGTCCAACTTCGGCTCAGGTCACGATCTCATGGTTCTTGAGTTTGAGCCCCTCATTGGGCTCTGTGCTGACAGCTCGGAGTCTGGAGCCTGCTTTGGAATCTGTGTCTCTCTCTCTCTCTGCCCCTCCCCTGCTCACGCTCTGTCTCTCTCTCTCAAAAATAAGTAAACATTAAAACAATTTTTTAAGTATTAAAAAAATGCATATCTATACCATGCAAAAAGGAACAAAAACAGCCCTAAGGGCAGGGTTTAATTTTTTTCCCAATTTTAGCTAACTGGTTCTCTTCTCCAAGCATACTAGGAAGTGCTTTGTTCAAGAAGCCTCTCCTGGTTGAAGATAGACTGGGAAGAGAGAATAAGTAAAAGGCAGAATAGTTGGGCCTCTTTGGGTCCTACTAGGGAGAATTCTTGGAGTAGTTAGAAGGACTGGGTGGAAATGTCCATCAACGGATGAATGGATAAAGAAATTGTGGTTTACATACACAATGGAGTACTACGTGGCAATGAGAAAGAATGAAATATGGCCCTTTGTAGCAACATGGATGGAACTGGAGAGTGTGATGCTAAGTGAAATAAGCCATACAGAGAAAAACAGATACCATATGGTTTCACTCTTATGTGGATCCTGAGAAACTAACAGAAACCCATGGGAGAGGAGAAGGAAAAAAAAAAAGAGGTTAGAGTGGAAGAGAGCCAAAGCATAAGAGACTCTTAAAAACTGAGAACAAACTGAGGGTTGATGGGG
This sequence comes from Leopardus geoffroyi, assembly GCF_018350155.1. NCBI lineage: Eukaryota > Metazoa > Chordata > Mammalia > Carnivora > Felidae > Leopardus > Leopardus geoffroyi. The sequence goes on from NC_059332.1 coordinate 125,723,871, forward strand.
GGTGGGGGGGAGGGGAGGGTGGGTGATGGGTATTGAGGAGGGCACCTTTTGGGATGAGCACTGGGTGTTGTATGGAAACCAGTTTGACAATAAACTTCATATATTGAAAAAAAAAAAAAAAAAAGAAGGACGGGGTGGAGGTAAAATAAGCTGACACGTTCTACATCTGCCCCCTTACTCCCCAGAGTATTTCTGAAACTCCCATGGCAGAGAAACCTATGGAAATGGTCTCATTGGAGACTGGCACTGAAGAGAGACATTGGTCATGGGATAACTGTCTGCCAGAAGCTGAGGACTGGGCAGGGGAGCCGGGGTTTTGCTTTCTCATTAGTTCCAGGCAATCATGTTCTGTCTCTTTCCCTTGTTTCCCTCCTTCTCTCTCTCACACACACCACACACACACACACACACACACACACACACATACACGCACGCACACACACACACGCACACACCCAAGATGTTCACCGTGTTCATTATATGTACATTCTACTCAGAGACCAGAAATTTAACGAACAACAAAATAAAACCGTAATCTTTGTTAGGTATTATTGAAACATAGAAGTAACAAAAGTAAGCATGTGGGAAGAGAAGTAACTTTAATAGATACATAAATTATAGTTATTTAATTAAGAAAACACAAACAATACTGGTGTTTCTGGAAAAGTAGACTTGGCATCTCTAGAAATAGTTACATGAACTTGATAAAGAACAGAAATTCCTTACTCTTTCAGGTTGTATGAATTATTGTGATAATTAGCAAGGCCGAATTCTAACACAGACTATAATAAAACGTTCTTTGAATATTAAAATAATCCTTCCAAAGTCTAAATTAAGCTTTGCAAATTTTAGGTAAGGTGTTGTATTGAAATTCTGCCCAAGATATACACAGTAGTGAGTAATGTGTTGCTGTGAAAGCTTTTTGGATGAAAAAAATGAACTTTGGGTATTAGAATACTTGATTTACCAGATTTTGGCTCCTCTCCTACCTGTTTCTCTTGCTAAACATTCAGACTGAGACTTTACTATGATTATCTAATCTTACTCCATTCTTGGAAGTTTACCTTCTGTAAATAGAAGGAGACCCTCCTGGATTGTTATGGTGAGTATTTAGCTCTGAATTAAATGAATGTTTAAATCTCTAAGATTTCCAGTAATGTTGAATTTGGCTGGATAGTCTGTGGTTATAATATTGCAAGCCTTCAAAAATACATGGAAAAAAATAAATAAAAATACATTGGTTCTTCAATAGGGATATGCTTTTTCTCCTGATTAGCATTTCGTTATTACCCTCACTGTCGACTTCAAACAAATTTTATGCAGTTTACAATTCTTGTAGCATATGGTTGCTGCCTACAAGCATTTTGTGTTCCTTGGCAGACAGCCACATGCAACACTGAAGAATGATTTTCTGGATGAATAGTAGAGAATCTTGCTTTTATCCATTTTTCTACTTGAATTCAACTTTTGAGGTAGGGCTGGGTTAGACCTTTTTTTTTTTTTTTTTTTTTCCCTTTTCTCCCTCCTCTCCCTTTCCCCGTTCCTTCCCTCCCTTCCTTCCTATTTCTTTGTTCCAGTCTCCCTTTACCAGATTTACTGGATTTACCGGGTTTTGGTAAATCTGGTAGAGTAATTTATGCTGTCAGTTGTATTAGAGGTTCTTGTCCAATATTAATGTAATACTCCTGTAGACCATCTAACTTTTGCCTCCTGCTGAATCCTTACCTGTTTTTCAAGCCATTTGTACTTCTGGTTGTAAAGAATTCCCCAAAGCAGATAATATATTGTTTGGTGCCCCTCATCACTCATATTGAGACCCTATGTGGACTTCTGTCTTGTAAAAATAATAGCTTTTACTTATCAGTTATTGAGATGAGGACGGGGTATAATTTCCTGTAAAGGGAGTGAAGGTTGGAAAAAATGTGAAGATGCTTTGAGAATATAGATTGAGGCAGTGACAGCAAGAAATGGTGGGAAACCCTCTGGAGAGAGCAGAAGATGACAGCGAGAGAACTGAGGACTTGGCCGGGCCAGGCGAACATTCCTTTTCAAGACTTCCATAGCACAAGAGCCAGTGGACGAGAGCATAGCCTCGTATCAGTCCCAGGGCACTCAATCCCTCCATGCCCTTGCTTGCTCTCCCACTTCCCACCCTTTCCTTGCAGGTAGCCATGAGTGGGCTGCCCCACCACATGGGGTGGCAAGGCAATGGGCCGAGCTGTGTTGGAGAGGCCGCTGGAAGAGATGAGCCATCGAGGGCTGTGATTGTTCCCCTATTCTGTCTATTGCCTCTTGTGGCACCTTTGTGTCTATGTGTTCTGCAGACTTGGAATCTAACCCAACTGCTGTTCTATCTTTGGATCAACTGATTGAATTTATTGACTTACCATTTGGTTACTTGTTTTTGCCCTACATTACATGGCCTAAATACTCGTATTCTGAACCTACTTCTGATTCATAGAGCATTAATCTACTGTCATCCCAAGCATAAGAGATCATTTTTTTGATTACTGTCTAAATATTTTGCATGAGAGAATTCCAAAGAGGGATGAAATGTATGTGTAATATATATTAGTATATAATATATTTGTATATATATACACACACATATATAATACACACTTGTACATATAGGTGCATAAACTCGGATAGGTATATATTCGCACACATACGTATACATTCACACATGTATACATATGTATATACATCTACACGTATGCACATATTATGTAAATGTTGCTTAAATGAAACCTGGACATCCATAACTTACTATAGAACTTATTAAAATGTATAGGGAAATAAATAACAATCACTTTTTATGCATTTACATATTGTAGGAGAAGTCTTTAAACACCAAATCCTACTGTTGATTAAAAAATTGAAATAAATACCATCTCAGTGGAAAATTCTTATGAATTTGCTATTTGTATGTTTTGTTGCCATTTGGGAAAATTGTACTGTCAACCAACGTTAAATAGAAAAGCTCCAAATCAGTTATAAATTGAGAACAAATAGCACAGGCTGAATGTGCTCTGCATAACATTTAAAAATGTCTTGATTCTAATTAAGTCTCTTCCCTTAGACATCCCTGGCCCTTAATGCCTCTTTCAGAAGACAATCTGTCACGATGAAGACGTGAAGCTGGGAAGGCACTAAGCTCGGAAGGCACCACGACGAGGCTTAGTCTACTCCTTCCAGGTTGGTGTCAGCCACCTGGGGCAGCTGGGGCTCCACCGAGACCCCTGTGGGTGGTCTCAATGCTGCTGCTTCCAGTGGGGGTGGCTGCCTACTGGGCCCACATCCGAGCTCCCCAACTAGAATTTGCTCACCTGCTGTGGGTGGTGGAGCAGGACCATTTGCCTCCATCACTGGTAGGGAAGCCTCTGCCGGGGACTGTGGGGCCTGACTGGAAGCTTCTGTCTCTGGCTTCTGGGGCTGCTGATCAGCCTGGGCTGCTGTAAGGAGACCCTGGTCTTGGGCCTCTGCTGCCGACCCCTCGGGGGGATTGCTGGGCCTGGGGGGCGGTTCTGCCTCATTGCCTCCTTCGGCCTTCCCTGGGGGAGGCAGGGAAATCTCTGAGTGGCATAGAGGGCTCGGAGGGGATCGTTCTGGTTCCTTGAGGGCCGAGTCACCAACCCCTTGAGGACTGCCGGATTCTGGTGGGATTTCTTTGGACTGGTCGAAGGTTGACTCTGGATGATGGATGACCATGAAGGCTGTGGCCAGATTTTTCACAGCATTGTGAACACTGTCGGCTTCCTCTGCATCAACCTCGCCGCCCACAGAAACAGCAGACTCTAGCTCCTCGTCGGAGGTGTGCTGACTTTGGTCATCTTTTTCAGGCATTTTTGCTTCTCTGATTTTTTTGTAGAGCTCGTTTCTCTCTTCTTGTAAAGCTCGACAGAGGTTCTCCAGCCTCCCAATTTTCATCACGAAGCACTCATATTCCTTGGCTCTCAATGCTTTCTGTGAGTTGAAAACACACACACGTAAAACACCAGAGCAAAATTGCCAGGATGCCCTCTGGAGACAAGCAAAACCATTTGCCCAGGAATTTGTCTGCCAGACTCTGGAGCCACCGCAGACTGGTGGCTGAACAGACCCCTGGTCAGGGGGAATCACTTCCATTTTTTTGCCTTGTGGGTGAGACCCTGGTAGAATTTTAATCCCTGTATCCTTTTCTGTGGGAAAGAAAGATGGCAAAGCATCTCTCTGCTTCAGTCCAAGGCCTCCGGAATCTTAAAGTAGATGCATTTTCTGCTTTTAAGTCTTCCAATGGCACAATGAATGCGATGGACTGGGACCTGGCTGTCAGCAGAGCCTTATCTAGTCTATAGATAAACTGCTGTATGCTAATCTGGCAACTGTTTGATTTATGTCAGTGAATAATAAGCCCATCTCTTTGGAATTGGTTGCTATTTGGGATGAATTGCTAGAACAGTAATTATAACGACAGAAACTCCCCACACACTAATTCATGATGCTGCGTGCTCAAACTGTTCAGTTCTTCTCCATTTCTGTGGAAATGTTGGTGTGTTTGTGCATGAAATCATTCCTAATCATCTCACTCCTTGCCCCCACCTTTGTGCCACTCTGTACCCTTTGAGGGTTTTTCTGTTGCTCGTGCACATGGGGAGACCTTCACTTGTAAGCTCTGCCTCTCAGGTCAAGGGCTATATATCTTTGCCTTTATTGTCTCAACACCTACAGAGCCTGACATAATATCAGTAATTAAATGCCTGTTGGAAGAATTAGACAATACATCTCCATATCTGTCTATACAGTAGTACATACCCTGGGTGCTGGGGCTGGTGTCTTCTCAGTATGTTCAGATTAACTCATTAATTTATTCTGCACCTGCTCTGTGCTAGGCACTGGGGAAATTCAAAGACAAGTAAGACACTTGTCTTTCCTTTATGGAATGAAGTCGCACAGGCATGATGCTGATTTGGCAACAGCTTTGGACTCAGCACGTAGGCATGTGACTTAGGGTCACAAAGCTCTTTGTGAGTCTGGATCCAATTCTCTTTTGCTCTAAATATTTTTATTACAATTTCACATATCACACCTCAGAAAAAAAAAATCAGCTCTTTTTCCAAGATAATAATTTGCACTATTAGGTTATAATTACTTTCGGAATATGAATATTTGGACTAGATAGGGGAAAATAAGCTAGCGGCTAGGCTTCCTTACCTCTTCAATCATGTCCAACAGAGCTTTGTTACAGTTCTCAAACCGGGCTTTCCACGTGGCTGTGTCCTTCTCTAACTTCTTCATTTTCTTGGTTGTCTACAGAAATTAGAGTATTTTAATGTTAATCCTGAAACTTAACATATCAAAAAAACTACTAGTTCCATATGTGATGCCAAGAAAAGTCTCTTTGTCACTAGCTGCTGAAACAAACAGAAGTTTGATGTCACGGAATGAAGACTGAGTGGGAAGAGTCCAATTTATTCCTGAATCATCTAGGCTCGTGGTGAACAAACTTACTTGCACCAATTCAGGAAAAAGGAAACTACTTAGAGTTACCCTGTTTTGTCATTGCTTATTCTTTAAAGTAAAAGTAGCTTTATTTAGTCCCAAGAATAAGCTTGCAATTTAGATTCTTTACTGAATAGAAACTGCAAGCGAGAAAGCTGGTCTGGCTTTTTAGCCATTAACATATTGGGACTATCTGGGCACATCTGAGAAGTAGCTACACAAAGCTACAGCTTTCTATTTTCTCAGTCTACATTTTTTTTTTTTTTTAAGTTTTAATTTAAATACTAGCTAGTTATCATACAGTGTAGTATTAGTTTCAGGTGTTCCATATAGTGACTCAACACTTCCGTGCATCACTGGTACTCTTCACAAGTGCACTGCTTAGTCTGCATCGTCTCTTTAACCCATCCCCCCCCATCCACCTCCCCTCTGGTAACCATCAGTTTGCTCTCTATAGTTGAGTCTGTTTCTTGGTTTGCCTCTCTCTCTCTTTTTTTCCCTTTGCCCGTTTGTTTTCTTTCTTAAATTTGACATATGAGTGAAATCATATGGTATTTGTCTTTGATTGACTTCTTTCACTTAGCATAATACTCTCTCGATCCATCCATGTCATCGCAAATGGCAAGATTTCATTCTTTTTTATGGCGGGTAATATGATATTCATAAATATATGTATATATACATGTGTGTGTATATATACACACCACATCTTTACTCATTCATCAGTCAGTGGACAGTTGGGCTGTTTTCCATTATTTGGCTGTTGTAGATGATGCTGCTATAAACATTGGGGTGTATGTATCCCTTTGAATCAGTACTTCTTACTTTTGTATTCTTTGGGTGAATACCTTGTAGTGTGGTTGCTGGATCATTGGGTAGTTCTACTTCTAACTTTTTGAGGAACCTCCAGACTGTTTTCTACAGTGGCTACACCAGTTTTCATTGCCACCAACAGTGCAAGAGGGATCCCCTTTCTCCACATCCTCGCCAACACATATTTCTTGTGTTGTTGATTTTAGCCATTTTCACGGGTATGAGGTGATATCTCACTGTAGTTTTGATTTGGATTTTCCTTATAATGAATGATATTGAGCATGTTTTCATGTGTCTGTTGCCCATCTGTATGTCTTCTGTAGAAAAATGTCTGTTCATGTCTTCTGCCCATTTTTAATTGGATTATTCATTTTTTTGAGTGTTGAGTTTGATAAGTTCCTTATATATTTTGTATACTAACCCTTTATCAGCTATGTCATTTGCAAATATCTTCTCCTATTCCATAGGTTGCCTTTTAGTTTTGTTGATTGTTTCCTTTGCAGAAGCTTTTTATTTTGATGTAGTTCCAATAGTTTATTTTTGCTTTTGTTTCCCTTGCCTCAGGAAACATACTTAAGAAGTTGTCACAGCCAATATCAAAAAGTTACTGCCTGTGTTCTCTTCAAGAATTTTTATGGTTTCAGGTCTCACATTTAGGTCTTTAACCCATTCTGAAGTTATTTTTGTGTATGGTTTAAGAAAGTGGTCCAGCTTCATTCTTCTGCATGTTGCTGTTCAGTTTTCCCAACACCATTTGTTGAAGAGACATTCTTTTTCCCATTGGATATCCTTCCCTGCTTTGTTGAAGATGAATTGACCATATAGTTGTGGGTTTATTTCTGGGTTTTCTATTCTGCTCTGTTGATCTATGTGTGTGTTTTGTGCCAGTACCATACTTTTTTTTTTTTTTTTTTTTTTTTGATTACTATAGCTTTGTAATAGAACTTCGAGTCCAGAAATGTGATACCTCCAGCTTTCTTTTTCTTTTTCAAGGTTGTTTTGGTTATTCAGGGACTTTTTTGGTTCCAGACGCATTTTAGGATTGCTTGTTCCAGCTCTGTGAAAAATGCTGTTGGTATTTTGATAGGGATTGGATTAAATATGTAGATTACTTTGGATAGTATAGACATTTTAACAATATTTGTTCTTCCAATCCATGAGCATGGAATGTCTTTCTGTTTCTTTGTGTCATTTTCAATGTCTTTCATCCATGTTTTATAGTTTTTGGAGTACAGGCCTTTTACCTCTTTGGTTAGGTTTATTCCTAGGTATCATTGCTTCTGTTCTGTTTCTGTTCTGCAATTGTAAATGGATCCCTAGTTTTTCTTTCTGCTGCTTCATTATTGGTGTATAGAAATGCAACAGATTTCTGTATGTTGATTTTGTATCCTGTGACTTTAATGAATTTGTCATCTCTAGACATGTACAGAGCATCATGTCATCTGCAAATAGTGAAAGTTTTACTTCTTCCTTGCCAATTCGGATCCCTTTTCTTTGTTTCTTTGTTTCTTTGTTTGTTTGTTTCTTTCTTTCTTTCTTTCTTTCTCCCTCCTTCTCTTTCTCCTTCTCCTTCTCCTTCTCCTTCTCCTTCTCCTTCTCCTTCTTTTTTGTCTGATTGCTGTGGCTAGGACTTTTCTTTCTTTCTTTCTTTCTTTCTTTCTTTCTTTCTTTCTTTCTCCCTCCTCCTTCTCCTTCTCCTTCTCCTTCTCCTTCTCCTTCTCCTTCTTCTTCTTTTTTGTCTGATTGCTGTGGCTAGGACTTCCAGTACTATGTTGAATAAAAGTGGTGAGAGTGGACATCCCTGTCTTATTCGTGACTGTATAGGAAAAGTTCTCAGTTTTTCCCATTGAGGATGATGTTAGCTATGGGTTTTTCATATATGACCTTTAGTATGTTGAGGTATGTTCCCTTTAAATCGACTTAAAGTATTGAGTGTTTTTATCATGAATGGATATTGTACTTTGTCAAGTGCTTTTTCTGCATCTATTGAAACGATCATATACACGCTTCTTATCCATTCTTTTATTAATGTGATGTGTCATGGTGATTGATGTGCAACTCAGGAATAAATTCCATTTGATTGTAGTGAATGATTTTTTAAATGTAATGTTGGATTTGATTTGCTAGTGTTTTTTATTGAGAATTTTTACATCTATATTCTTCAGAGATATTGGTCTGTAGTTCCCTTTTTTAGTAGTGTCTTTATCTGGTTTTGGTATCAGGGTAATGCTGGCTTCATAGAATGAATTTGGAAGTTTTCCTTCCTTTTCTATTTTTTTGTAATAGTTTAAAAAGAATAAGTATTAACTCTTCATTAATTTTTTTTTAATGTTTATTTATTTTTGGGAGAGAGAGAGAGACAGAGACAGAGACAGAGTGTGAATGGGGGAGGGGCAGAGAGAGAAGGAGACACAGAATCCAAAGCAAGCTCCAGGCTCTGAGCTGTCAGCACAGATCCCTATGAAGGGCTTGAACTCACGAACTGCAAGATCATGACCTGAGCCGAAGTTGGATGCTTAACCGACTGAGCCATCCAGGCACCCTTGTATTAACTCTTCTTTAACTGTTTGGTAGAATTCTCCTGTGAAGCCATCTGGTCCTGGACTTTTGTTTGTTGGGAGTTTTTTGATTACTGATTCAATTTATTTGGTGGTTATCAGTATGTTCAAGTTTTCCATTTCTTCCTGTTTCAGTTTTGGTAATTTATATATTTCTAGGAATTTATCCATTTCTTCTAGGTTGTCCAATTTGTTGGCACATGGTTTTTCATAATATTCTCTTATAATTTCTGTGGTGTTAGTTGTTATTTCTCCTCTCTCATCTGTGATTTTATTTATTTGGGTCCTTTCTCTTTTCTTTTTTTTTTTCTTTATATTTTCTTTTTGAGAAGTCTGAATTGAGGTTTATAAATTTTATTAAGTTTTTCAAGGAACCAGCCAGCTCTAGGTTTCATTGATCTGTTCTGTTGTGTTTTTAGTTTCCACATCACTTATTTCTGCTCTAATCTTTATTATTATTTTTTGTTTTGAAAGAAATGCAGACTGCCACATTCAGCACCTCATTTGGATGTGTCTGGGTTCTTGGAAGCTTGACTACCCTACATTTTCCTACAAATGGACCTAGAGAGCTTGTTTGGAAGTTCTAGCAGGGGAGCGCAGGTACTTATACACCCCTGACTAAGAAGGATGGTCTTTCTCTATCTGGACACCCACCTAACCAGCCAGATCAGTTGAATGAACCCTGGTGATCAATGGAGTGACAAATGTCTCAGCCAGATCACCCTTACATTCTCTGCTCTAATCTTTATAATTTCCTTCCTTCTGCTGACGTTAGGCTTTGTTTGCTGTTCTTTTTCTAGTTCTTTTAGGTGGAAGGTTAGGTTGTTTATTTGAGATTTTTCTTGCTTCTTGATGTAGACCTGTATTGCTATACACTTCCCTCTTAGGACCATTTTTGCTGTATCCAAAAGGTTTTGGATTGTTATATATTTTTTTTAATTTGTTTCCAATGTATTTTTTAATTTCTTCTTTGATTTCCTGGTTGACCCATTCATTGTTTAGTAGCATGTTGTTTAACCTTCATGTGTTTGTGGTCTTTCCTGATTTTTTCTTGTGATTGATATCTAGTTTCATAGCATTGTGGTCAGAAAAGGTGCATGGTATGACTTCAATCTTTTTGTCTTTGTTGAGGCCCGTTTTATGACCTAATATGTGACATCTATTCAGAATGTTCCATGTGTGCTATAAAAGAGTATGTATTCTGCTGTTTTAGGATGGAATGTTTTGAATGTATCTGTTAAGTCCATCTGGTCCAGTGTGTCATTCAAAGCCACTGTTTCCTTGTTTGTTTTCTGTTTAGATGATCTGTCTGTTGATGTAAATGGTATGTTGAAGTCCCCTACTATTATTGCAATTAGTTCCCTTATGTTTATTATTAATTGTTTTATACATCTGGGTGCTTCTATGTTGGGTGCATAAATATTTACAATTCTTATATCTTCTTGTTGGATTGTCCCCCTTTATTATTATAAAGTGTCCTTCTTTGTCTCTTGTCATAGTCTTTGTTTTAAAGTCTAGTTTGTCTGATATAAGTATTGCTACTTTGGTTTTCTTTTGACATCCATTTGCATGATAAATGTTTCTTCATTCCCTCACTTTCAATCTGCAGATGTCTTTAGGTCTAAAATGAGTCTCTTGTAGGCAGAATATAGATGGGTATTTTTTTTTTAATCCATTATGACTCCTTATGTCTTTTGATTGGACCATTGAGTCTATTTACATTCAAAGTAACTATTGATAGATATGTATTTATTGCCATTTTATTACTTATTTTGTGGTTGTTTCTGGAGATTTTCTCTGATCATTTCTTGTCTTTCTCTTTTTCATGTTTTGCTTATTTTCTTTAGTGATATATTTGGATTTTTTTCTTTGTTCTTTGCATATTTATTAGTGATTTTTGATATATGGTTACCATAACCTCTTCTGCAAATAGCAGTCTATATGAAGATGATGTTCACTCAAGGTTGAACTCATTCTTTTTTCCTCTCCTGTCTACATTTTAGGTATATGTTTTATTTTATACCATTTAGTATGTGAGATCCTTGACTGATTATTACAGAAATATTAATTTTTACTGCTTTTGTATTTCCTGCCTTTAAATTGTCACTTTTGGTCTCTCTTTTCTACTTGAAGGGTCCTCTTTAATATTTCTTGCAGGGCTGGTTTAGTGGTCATGAACTCCTTTAGTTTTTCTTTTTCTGAGAAACTCTTGATCTCTCCTTCTATTCCGAATGGTGGCCTTGCCGGATAGAATATTTTTAGGTGCAGATTTTTCCCGCTCAATACTTTGAATATATCTTTCCACTCCCTTCTGGTTTGCCAGGTTTCTATTGAGAACTTTCCGGCTAGCCTATGCGGTTTCCCTTGGAAGTTGAAGACTTCATTTGTCTTGCTGCTTTTAAGATTTTTTCTTTATCACTGTATTTTGCAAATTTAATTATAATATGTCTTGGTGTTGGCATGCTTTTATTGATTTTGATGGGAATTCTCTGTGTCTCTTGGATCTGGATGTCTGTTTCCTTCCCCAGATTAAGGAGGTCTTCAGCTATTATTTCTTCAAATAAATTTCCTGCCCCCCCCCCCTTTTTTTCTCTCTTCTTCTTCTGGCACTCCTATAATATGAGTGTGATTACATTTGATGGAATCACTGACTTCCCAAATTCTATTCTGGTTACATAATTCTTCCTACTGTCTTTTGTTTAGCTTCATTACTATCCATTACTTTGTCTTCTAGGTCACTTCTTTCCAGCTTCTAGGTCTTTCCACTTCTAGGTCTCCTTCTTTCCAGCCTGCTCTTTACTGCATCTAGCCTGTTTCAGATCTTGTTTGTCTCATTCTTTATCTCTGATTGATTCTTTTTAAACTCTTTTATCTCTGTGGTAAGGGTCTCACTCATGTCTTCCATTCTTTTCTCAAGCCCAGTGAGTATTCTTATGATTGTTGCTTTAAATTCTCCATCAAACATGTTACTTGTATCTGTTTCACTGAGATCTCTGGCTGTGACCTTATCTTGTTCTTTCATTTTGGAGAAATTCCTCTGTCTTCACATTTTGTCTAAGTCTCTATCTTCTTCTCTGGGTTAGAAAATCCAGTTAGGTCTTCTGCTCCTGAAAGAAGCAGGAGCTTCTTTATGAAGAAGAGGTCATGTAGTGCTGAGACCCTGGCGCTTCAAGGAAGTGTCTCCAGTGTGTGCTATGTGAGCTCCGCTGTTGTGTTTTGGTTGCTCTGTCCTTCAGGCCAGTCATCTGCAGAGTCTCTCCCTTACCTGCTGTGGGCAGCGTTTGGTCCCTGGTGTGAATGTGGTCAGTTTTAACTAGGTGTGTTCTTGTCTGCTTGTGAAGTGAGGCCTGACCACCTCCACCAGAACTGAAGCCCTCCAGAACTCTCTGGTCAGAAGATGCTGTGCAGGCAGGGATTTGTGCTGGTCTTTGGGGGGAGGGACCTGCCATGCCGAGACTGAGGCAAGTGTGATTGAGAAGAGCAGTTCCACTGGGGTGCAGGGAGGGGATGTGTGGGGCTTGGTGTAAGCAAGTCAGGCAGCCAGTGTCCATGCTGTGCTGCTTCTTGCAGGTGGCTCTGTGTATATGCTGAGGGGCAAGGGAGGGAAATGGTGTCGGCCAGCTCCTTTGTTCCCAGAGACATGTGTCCGTGAATGCTGCCTCTCAGAGACACACTCTGAGAAGAGGGAATAATTTCCCTACGGTGTTCCCCAGGCACTCTTCAGATAGTTGTTTCCACATTGTCTGCCACAGGTTTTTTGTATACCTTCTCTCCAGGAGCAGTATAGTACCCTCCAGGTCTATCCTATCCAAGCCTACTGACCTTTAAAACTCCAGGCTTTAAGACCTGCTGGTTGCAAGAACTTCCAAAACTCAGCCCCTTTCATTTTCCAAGCCAGTGGCTTTGGGGAAATGTTCTCCTTGTGTATTCCCCTGTGTACTTCTCTCTCTCTCTCTCTCTCTCTCTCTCTCTCTCACTCTTCTCCAAGACCACAGCTTCTTTTCCTCCATAGCAGCTGTGATCTATTTCTCCCCTAAACGATGGCTTTGCATTTATTACCATCTTTGATTTGGCCTCTTCTCTCCCTTTCGTTGTGGAGTGCATTCTACCAGTTTTCAGGTCAATTTCTGCGGTATTTAGGATGATTTGATAGTTATCTAGTTGTATTTGTGGGAAAGGTGAGCCTAGGGTCCTCCTACTCCACTGCCATCTTCCTGCTCCCTCTCAATCTTCACATTTGTAGAGTGTGGTGGGAGTCACAGAATGTGATTACACACATCATTCATTTCGTCTTGGAAACAGTCCCATAAGGAAGGTTCTGTTTTCACCTCCACTCTCACTGAGGACACTGACGCTCAGAGAGGTGGAAGAATATTCAGGCGAGTTAGCAGAAGAGTGGAACTAGAGTTATTTCATTGCATTTAATGCAATGTGTGAAGAGTGTCTGCTGGTCATCAGTGGGGAGTTGGGTGGAGGGAACAGAAGTGGATAAAATGCAGCTCATCCTTTTTGAAACTGAAACGGTTGGATCTCTGCTCTGCTTGGATGCAGCAAAGGACAGCAATGTAATCAGGTTTTGTTCCCCTGGATGAGCCATACCTGGGCCCTTGCTGCTATGTGCCATGCTGCCTGAGGCTGAGTACACTTGGAGGCAGGAGGCTGGGCCCAGGCTAAGCCCTGGGCTTTATAGAGAAGCTAGGTGAGCCTTGAATGGTTTTTAATTTTGATCATTTATTAACCAAGTTTAGTAGTTTTAGTTTAAAAGTCATCAACCCCTTTAAGGATTTGATGGGACCATACTCAAAGAAATACAATATGCACATCATTTTTTTTGCTGGTTTTTTTTTGCTGAGTCAACTTTAAAAGTCTATAAATAAACCCCAGATTTAAAACTCCTATTCTAATATTTATTCCAATCTTAAAACTATGTAATTTTGAAATAAATAAAAACACTTTTCTTGCTCTAATATTTATTCCAATCTTAACACTCTATAATGAAGAGAGGTTTTTAAAAATGGATAGATCCATCCCGGAGTGAGAAAGCTATAACTTCTAACAAGTGTTGACCTACTTACGTTTGTTCACTGAATTGTGAAATTTATCATATAATTTTAAGAAAGTGGTTTTAAAAGGATGCTTTTTGCACTTAAAAAAGGTTAATGCCTATGCCCATTAAGAAGCACAATTCTGATGCTGATTTTGTTTTGGGAAAACACTGGATTAAATAAATTTTGAACATATGTCCAGTAATATTTAGCACCTTATATTTGTAAAAGAGTGTAAGAAAGTTTAAAACCCTTTAAAAATATATTAATATGGGGCACGTGAGTGGTTTAGTTGGTTAAGCATCCGACTTCCACTGAGGTCATGATCTCGTGGTTTGTGAGTTCGAGCCCCACGTTGGGCTCTGTGCTGACATCTTAGAGCCTGGCGCCTGCTTCAGATTCTGTCTCCCTCTCTCTGCCCCTCCCCCGCTCACGCTCTGTCTCTCTCTGTCTCTCAAAAATGAATAAACATTAAAAAACATGTATTTGAACTTTACAATCTGTGTATTAGGCAAGGGAAATAGTATGTTAATTTGTAGATAAGAAAAATAAAATTGGAAGGACGTTAAGTGGATCGTCTAGTACTACATGAGGAGAAGAACACACCCAGAATTTGAATTTAGGCTTCTCATTCAAGGCTCTGTCGGTTATATCATACTACGTATATTCTCTTCGAAGAAGGATTATATGAAATGGTATTTTCTATTCTAAACTTCTTCTGTTGCATATTTGTATGAAAGTTGTTTTTTTAATCTTTAAAATTAGATTTTTTAAAATTTCAGTATAAACAGCATAATGTTAAATTGCTAGCTTTTGTGTTTTTTTTTCTTAGCTCTCCATGGACTAGAAAAGGAAAATATTTTTTTCTCAGGGTGAAAATAGATCCTGGTGTTTTTTGGACTCTTTGTAAGATTAATTCACCAGATAATTACCAATAAAAAAACACAGCCCAAATCTTATTTGCATGTATAAATGTTTCATTACTTCATGAAATGCACCAAAAGATCTTAACGTGACAGAAATGAACTCAAAGGAGAATTGCCTGTCAAAATAGAAAATGTCAGTATTTTGTGTACTCACTTTATCCATTTCCTGTTTGAAAGTGGCAAACACCTCATTGCTTTTTGTCAGTGTGTTCTGGAACTCTTCAAACCTTCCGGAATAGAGAGTAAGCTGTAAATAAGGGGAAAAGTAGATCTATTTTAGAGCTGCTTTAAGCATGCTTCCAGAACAAAACAACATGGCATCGTTCATTATTTGAGAAGAAAGTTGATTTAAAGGAATCCTCAACACAATGTTAACAATGTGTTCTGTTCTTTTGTTTACTATGACATCAACCTAAGTCAGTGAGTATGATTGCAGTACGTCTTTAAAGAAAAAAATGGAATAAGAAAATGTGTCATCACCGTTTCATTACAGCCTAACTTTTCCCAACACACTTTTATTGAGCACCGAACATACACATTGACTCTATGTGCAAAGCATTGGACATGTGGCTACTGTTTCTGAGAGACGTGCACACGTGATGGGAAGATAATCTCAAAGACAACTTGATGATGGGACAGGGAATACTACAAAGTGCCAAGTCTGTTCAGGATGGTGTCAGTCAGAGAAGGAAGTGAGCATGGCAGGTGACCACGTAAGCCATGTTTTTGTGGAGAAGGCTAACCTTGAACTTGGTCTTGAAAGAAGTGAGAATGTAGAAAAATGAAAAGAAGTGGTAGAAAAGGTGGACCCGACATGGGTGGCTGCAATCATACCCGTTGTGCCACGCTAAACAACCAACCATTTGCATTTCAGTCCATTTGGTTTTGTATGTTTATGAAGACAGTGTTATAGCCAATAGCAGTTAAATGTCCCTGTTCATCAAAATCAGTTTATTATACGAATTTTCTACAGATGGAAAGAATGAGTCTCGAGGAAGGAATGCCTTTTCTAATATGCACACAGTATAAAACATCATATGGGTTAGCATTGGCAAGCGTGTGGTTCACTTCAGGAGTACTTTCTACCTCTATATCCTTTTTCCAAGGAATAAGGTAATTTGAAGTAGGAATAAAGCAGGACAGGGAAGGAGAGTGTGTTAAGTACTTGATTGCTAGAGACAGCAATACACTAATTAAATCTTGCTTTAAAAAATGATTTTAGAATAGCATGCTATGAGTGGAGATTTAATATGGATGATACATGTTAGGAAGGCCTCCATTTTCGAATGAGTGTTTGGTACTGTTGAATGCTGGAGCAAACCCCAGCTCCTCAAATGGGCACCAAATGACTAGCTGGTGGTACCTGGGACACTGTCCTTTTGAAAGAGAAAAACTACTAACTGGAAGCCAGTAGACGGGAGAGTTCCCAGTCTTGGGGGTGAGAGGTAGAGAGTATGGGAATCAGACTACCCCTAGAACCCAGAAAATCTGCTGATCGAGAAGGGGTCATTCTCAAATGTTGTAGAATAGCAGAGATTTCACTGCAGTAAACAAGAACAACGGAATGATAACGTAAAACCTTTCTGTAGGATAGATTTTCCAAAGAAAAGTCAAACAACATCTGAGTATCATTTTGAAATCACATGTTGGTTCCGTGCATATGTGACAGAGCTTGGGGGCAACTCTGGTGGCCTAAATTTTTTTTTCTCATGATTCCTTGGCACACAGATGAAAGAAGACTGAATAAAAGGGCACCAGGGAGTTCATGGCCAGGAAGGTGTAGTAGGGTTTTACACACACACACACACACACACACACACACACTGCATAAGACAATCCTTACTCATTATGTGCAATGCACTCTTGACACATTCTGTTTAGTTCTGTTTCACTTTTTTTGAAGTAGTGGCTGGGATCCACTGAATTGATTTCAGGGCCCTTGAGTAGGTCAAGTCCTTAATCTGAGGATAAACTTCTACTGGACTGGCTATCTATATTACTGCACATAATCTAGTGGTCCAGGGTGAGGACAGCTACTCCCAGCTGATCCTCTCCACCTTCATTTGCATTCTTGGATTTACATATCCTGTGAAGTTGGTTTTTCTTACTTTCTCGCCTTTCTTTTCCCCACTTCTCGGGAATTCCTGCAGAGTTACGGGAGGGTGGCAGATACTACCGTCCCTGGAGCAGGTCCTCTCAAAGCTGCTCACGCAGCCGGGTCGTTGCAGGCTGCAGACAGGCAGAGCAGGAGTGGGCGCGTGCACAGCCCATCTTGCTGGCACAACCTTGACAGTATCAGCAGGAGCAACCGTGCCCACCTTGGCCAGCTTCTCCCCTTCCTTTGGGCAAAAATGGTCTTTTGGGTGTATACATCGGGCAGGTTTTGTTTCCTTTCCTCATGTTTTCTTGTGGCATGGGGGAAGGCAGACACACCCAGAGGGCCAGGAAGAAGTGTCTCATTTCATTACCACTTCTGGCCTTTTTCTAGTGACTGTTTTTTGTTTTTGTTTTTTTCCTTCTCTCCACTGTTGTTCTTTCTTTTTAATTGGGGCAAATACATGTAATATAAGAGTTACCATCTCAACTATTTTAAATGTACAGTTCAGTATTGTTAACTGCGTTCACACTGTTGTGTAACCAATCTCCAGAACCCTTTCATCTTGCAAAACTGAAAGTCTCTACCCATGAAACAGTAACTCCACATTTCCCCTTCTAAGTACTGTTTTTCATACTCAGCCTTTCTTCCTATTTGACCTCTTTGTGGCAGGTGGCAAAACCTGTGTGGATTATGCTTGTCTCAGGTAAACAACTCTAAAACTCTTTACTTGTGCTAACTCAAAATGGACACTTCTTGTTTACTTTGTGGATATTTGTTTGGTATATGTTCCCTCTCACTATCACGCTGACATGATGCACGTTTGGTTTCATGTGTCATATTCCTGCTCTTATTTTGGTATTTCAGAGAAGCATGGAAGGGACATCCAGAGGTCATCCACAGTACTCCTGCCAGAGGCAGAAATAGAAACGGACTGTTCTAGGGTGAGTCACCACAACAGTTGCTGCAACATTTTCACTGTTATGTGGGTGAGCAACTCATACGTTCTTTTACTGGGGCACCAAATTTTAATTACAAACGTTCACAGCATACAGGAAACAAAAGCATGTCCAGGAATTGTCTTAGCGAACTTGTGATATTTGATTTGGGAACACGTCCGATTATAATAGCAGTTGCAGAGTAATGTCCTCTCATCCTAGATACATAAGGTGAGGACTTCCGGTTTAAAGGCTGTGATTGCTGTCCTTAATTTACCAAAAAAAGGAAAGAAAGAAAGAAAGAAAGAAAGAAAGAAGAAAGAAAGGAAGAAAGGAAAAAGAAAGAAAGAGAGAAAAAAGAAAAAACTAAATAAAGCCAAACCAAATTTACCCAATGATCTTTCCCCTTGGGCAGTGTTTCTGTGGCTGCGTGGCTGCGTCGGTGTTGCTGACTTTCCACATCCCCCATCTGCATCCTTATCGATCCAGTGAACACTCTATGTGTAGTGGCAATTGTATTCCATTGATCATTTCTGACATTTACTCTGTTGCCATGGTTTGTATAATTGAAAGCCAGACATCTCTTTGCTAAGTGAGAATCATGCCCCAACCTGGCAAGCTGTTGTCTTATGGCTGAAGGTGACTTCATCTAGTTAAACATAATCTGTCCTTGATATTTCCTTAGCTCGGAATGTGGAAATGGGGACTTGAGCCCTCTTGCCTCCTACCACCCCACTCCTTTAAAGCAGTTCTAAACCCGAAGGAAGGGTTCAAGTGCTCTGCAATCAAATCTGTGATTGATTTTGTTTTTCAAGGTCTAAAGGTTTTAAAGCTACAACATCGACAGTTTTCAAGAGGAATTTTTAAACATTTTTATACATAGGGTTTGGGGGCTACTATATTCTTCTTGAAGTCATTGTTGAAGTTTTGAAAAGTGCCTTGAAGACAGGAGACAAAGGGGTGTCCTTGCAGAGAGAGCCACGCGCCACAGAAAACAAGGCAATGGAGGAAAAGGCGGGGTTAGCCCAGCTTAGGCCGCACTGCTTCTGCTCTGGAAGCTGTCTACATTCAGGAACTAGAGCTGCACAAGGTCTTGAGATCATCTTTTCCGGGGTTCATAAACTTTTTTGTAACCAAAGACTCCTTTTGTCTCATATATCTCTACGTAGATCCTCACCTATGAAATAATAGTAATGTTAGCTCATACACTAATTGTTAGCATTTTTATTAGTAGTATTATCACTGTGTTTAATTAGGTAGGGACTTTTGCTTCTCTTATGGATTAGTCTATCTCCAGCACCTAGAACCTTGTCTAGCACTGAGTAGGTGCTCAACAAATATTGGTTGAATTAATTATGCTAATTATGGGCCAGGTATGGGGCTAAGTGCTTTGCATGCATAACTTGAAGGCAAACTGCATATCTTACATATTCATTAACTCATTTTCCTTTTATAAACTTAACCAAACATGTGAATCACTGCCATATAGCTGCTGAGTGAGAACTGATATGTCAAAAACAACTATATCTTATTTTCTTTTATCATTTTTAATTTTTATTTTTAGAGAGTGTGTGTGAGTGGGGAAGAGGTACAGAGGGGGAGATAGCATCCGAAGAAGGCTCCATGCATAGTGTGGAGCCTGATGCGGGGCTCAATCCCACGACGCTGGGATCGTGACCTCAGCTGAAGTCAAAAGTTGGGCGCTCAACTGACCGAGCCACCCTGGCACCCCCCAAAACAACTATATTTAAAAATTTTTTTTTCAACGTTTATTTATTTTTGGGACAGAGAGAGACAGAGCATGAACGGGGGAGGGGCAGAGAGAGAGGGAGACACAGAATCGGAAACAGGCTCCAGGCTCTGAGCCATCAGCCCAGAGCCCGACGCGGGGCTCGAACTCACGGACAGCGAGATCGTGACCTGGCTGAAGTCGGACGCTTAACCGACTGCGCCACCCAGGCGCCCCAAAACAACTATATTTTAAATAGTAGCTGCTGTTATGCTGTTATGTTTTGGAAATACTGAAAAGTAATGAGCCTCCCAGAGGTTAGAGAACTCCAACTTGGGATCATGGGTGCATTACAGTATTCTAATTTTACAGGCAAAGAAATTTAGGTTTAGGGAGATTTCGATGAATTACACAAGGTCAGACAAATTCTGAGCAGAAGAGCCAGGACCCTGACCCTGGTCTCTGGACTCTGTCAATATCAAGGAACGAATGAGGAACATTGGCAAGTCTAAAACTCCTGGTAGATGCTTTTTCAAATTTGAGGTGTGGCATTGGATCATACCCTTATGTTTCATTCCACAGGTCATTTGAGGCCTAGATTCTGATGCCAGCTGAATGAATGACTCTCTAACCCCATGTCTAATGGTATTAATCTACTCTTCTCAAGTTCATTATCACCATTTATCGAGAGGAGTAGAGATTGCTTGTCATAGATGATATGAACAATGAATAGCTTCAAATATTGTCTCTTGTACCCCTCAAGGCTCTGTGCTGAGAATAGTACAGAGATAGGGCCAGGAGCCCTGCCTCAATTCTCTGGAGTCTCTTCAAGACTGTGAGGTCACACCTTCTTTCCTCCTGCCTGCCTCTGTTTAGAGAGTGGCCGCTGCCTGCCGCCTACCCCACAACCATGATGTGATGGTTCTGGGATTCCCTAAAGGATGACCTTGAGTTTGTAACTCTAGATTTTAGTTTTTTAATTCTGGACCTGCTGATTTTATTAACAGTAAGAAACATGGTTCAAATCTCTATGTAATTAGTATTTACAAATGATTTTATGTTATTTTATGTGATTTTATGTTATGTTAATTATGTTATTTTATGTTATTGAGGGAAAACAATTTATCAATGTTATGTTAATTATGTTATTTTATGTTATTGAGGGAAAACAATTTATCAATACATTCGGGACACACACTGGAAAAACTATGCATTAGGAAGGTGAGCTATGAAAATGCGATCTGCAGTTTTGTCTGCAGTGGTATAATTTGTGATTTTATTACCCACAAATAAATTTATTTGTGAGTGTCTTATCTTTTCTCATATGCTTTGTAAAAAATGAACAAGTATTCATACAAGCAAGTTTTCAATGAACTTGTTCATTCGTATAATGAACAAAGTTTTTGTTTTTGTTTTTGTTTTTACAGTGGACAAGTGTATAGCAGGCAGCACATAAACATTTACAAGTGAATTATCCAAATCTTAAATTAACAGCTGCCCAGCTCGCCAGGCTTCCGGTTTCCTCACTTTCTGTGAATTTGCTCTACGTGACTTTACAGTGTCTTTAGCACTGGCTCATTTCTCCCAGCAGGGGCGCTAGTGTCTCTCTCTGGCTCAGACCTAGGATGCCTAATCCAGAACCCGACAGGCAACTTTTGCCAGAAGGGGCAGAGCCCCAAGGGCAAGGGAGGGATGGATAGAGTCATCTGTTGCACGAGGCTTTTTATCTTTGAGTCTGAAATATGAATTCTTGTAGTCTAATCAAAACACACACATGACATCACAAAGCCAGATCAAAACTGTTCCCTACTTGTCCATCATCCCTAGTCACTTATCACCGACAAGGCCAACCTCCGATAGCACAAGAACTTTGGTGCTGACTTTATCTTCCTCATTTCTTTTGATTATAAATAATATCAAATAGGTAAGGATACTTTCAGTATTGAGAGTTCTAGATGGCGCATGTGATCCGTTCACATTTCATTCTTACTTTAATAGGATCACGGGGAGGAGAGAGAGAGAGATGACATATTATGAACAGATAGGCAGGAACCAGGACACCAACTCATTCCGATTGCCCGTCGGGTGCCCTCATTCATATGTCAGCAAACCTTTTGACTCGATGTTGTTGTTGCGGACCATTTATTTTTCTCAGGTATAATGTGGTGCTTTTATTTTTACTTTAAAATAATAAATATGAAGTTATTCTTCATTTCTAACTCCTGCTCCCCTCGCCTCCGCCACATGTTAAGGCCTGGTGGAGAGTACCTTTGGTTCATAGCCTGTTAATGTGGCAACAAGGAGAGCACACCCCATGTGTGGTTGTCCCCCCGCAACCCCCCATTTCACCTGAGCCTGCAGGACTGTCTCTTGTTCCTTCAGCACTTTGGCTTGAAGTTTCCACTCTGCTGCCTGGTTCAGCAACTGTGAGAAGAGAGAACACGTGGAAAGATTGTCAGATTGCTCTTTACGTTACCATTTGGTTATAATTTGTGGATGAAATGGAATAACTTGCTAATTAACCCTCTTAAGTAGTTTTTTGGGAGCTTGGCAAAGTATCTAAGAAAGCTAAGAAAACAGCGTCTAAAAAGTTGGATTCTCAACTAAAGATTTGTGGTTCTTAGGGATAAAAGAGAAAAATAATCTTCAACTCAAGCATAAATCACACAAAATTTAACCTCCCACCAAATTCTGGAAAAGTCTAGCAATCCTGTTCAGTCATCATTCAGTCCCTGCTTGAACATTTCCAGAACCCCCCCTCCCCCTGCCAGATCATTATTGTGAGCAACTGTTGCCTTATGTTGAACTCAAGGTTATTCTCCTAGACCACAGTTCTCCACCATAGCATGCACCAGTGTCTCCTAAGGAGCATGTTAAAATGCAGATCCCTCTCAAAGAATGTAAGTTAGGAAGTATAGGTGTGATTCAAGTCTGTAGTTAGAGCAAATAAACAAGATGGTTTGGGATTTGGTGGTCCATGGATTGTATTTTGAGAAACACTGAGTTACAAACTTGACCTATTATTCCAAATCTTGTATAAGATTTACAAAAGAAGTCTCATTCCTCTTCCACGAGGCAGCCTTTCAAATACAACCAAGGCTCTCATGTCAAAGATAATCAGAACTGGAAGCTGACAGGTTAAATTGAAAATGTTGTTCTAGACATAAATATGACATACACATATGTAAAACATGTTATTTGAACTTAAGATGTATGTTTACTTATTGATTTTTATATAAAGCTATGGTCTTTGTTTTGGGTATGGGTCTTCTTTTTTTTTAAGTTATTTATTTATTTATTTATTTATTTATTTATTTATTTATTTTGTGAGAGAGAGCAAGAGAGAGTGTGTGAGGAGGGAAGGGGCAGGGAGGGAGAGAATCTTAGGCTCTGTGTTATGAGCACAGAGCCTGATGCGGGGCTCAATCTCATGAACTGTGAGATCCTGACCTGAGTCAAAATCAAGAGTCAGATGTTTAACCAACTGAGCCACCCTTGGGTATGGGTCTTCTGACTGGCATTCAGAGAAGCTTTTTGTTGTTGTATATACATTAGTTTTTTAAACAATAGTACTAAAACCTAAAGACTTAAGATTATTTGTGAAGAAGCTGGATTGGATAAGTTTTACCACTTTCTCCAAGTCCTTTATAGCTACTCCCATCTAACTTGACAATTGTTTTGTGCTATTTGGCATTTCAAAGCATTAAGCATCATTTTCATAGAAACAGTTCTTTCTTTTCACACTTACATTTCATCAGTTTCTACATCATTCTGTCGGTTTTCATAACACAAAATCAAGGATAACTGAAAGAAAAGGTTTGGGTGCAAAGAGCTGATTTGTGGTCAGCGCCGTCTTCCTTAACTTGGGAACCCATGTGTAGACACTGGAGTAGCTGTCCAGTCACAGGATTCAACATACTGAGGGATCTGTTAGTGTGTTTACAGACAGAATGGTGGACATCATGAGTTAATCTGATTAGTCAAGTAGGTGGCCATCAGTTTAAGAAGTTTCTACTCTAGGGGCACCTGGGTGGCTCAGTCAGCTAAGCATCCAACTTTGATCTCATGGTTTGTGAATTCAAGCCCCATGTTGGGCTCTGTGCTGACGGCTCAGAGCCTGGAGGCTGCTTCGGTTTCTGCGTCTCCTCTCTCTGCCCTCCCCTGCTTGTGCTCTGTCTCTCTCTTTCTCTCAAAAATGAATAAACATTAAAAAAAAAAAGTTTCTAGTGGTTTTGAAGATGGACTGACTTATATATTTTTTCTTTATGCCTATTTAAAAAAAATGCCCATTTTTTTTTGGTAATCAGAACAAAAAATGATAAAATCATTACATAAAAAAACTTGGAGGCATCTCTTTTCTTATCCAAGTTTATCTTTTTCTCGTGGCTCAATGCCTCCATTTGTGAAAATGGGTTGTATCTCTTCCTCCATGCCTCCCAGAGAACAGTGAAAGTTCATTGTTATAGAAGCGCCAAGACCCACCCCATGGAGGTCTGAGGCAGCTGTGGTCTACAAGACCTGTAGGGTCCCCTCTGGCCATCTGAGCATGTGGCACGTTCTTCACTAAGCAGGCTCAGGAGCCCAGTTGTGGTGGGTGGTTCCCTGGCCGAGAGAGGAAGATGGCTACCTGTTCTGCTTGGGATGAAGGAACCCTCCAGCTCCGATTTGCTATTTCATTACTTTCAAAAAGAAGCATCATAGCTGGAATCTGGGTAGGTGGCCATCTTTGAAGAACTGGGGGGGCTAATTTTTCTTCTTCTTCTTCTTCTTTTTTTTTTTTTTTTTTTTTTACTTAAATCTGCTGTTTTGCTAAACCAGGGTAGAAAAACAGGGGAGTATGTTAACTTCTTGCTAAGGCTGGGTCACCTCAAAACGACCCCTAGTCTCTTTCAAATGAATCTCTGCCTAGTTATTCCTCTGTCATGTCTCATGTGTTATGTGCCAAATGTACTGATATCCTACAGGAAGCATATTTTGCCTGACAGGGTAATTATGCCAATAGTGGGGTATCTGTTTTCTTGAATTCTGAATAATAATTAAATGCTTTCTTATTTTGAGAGGTAGGTTGTAGATGGATTTAACAACTTAATCTTTTTGTTAAGAGCACATGGGCTTCTGCTTTGAGATTATCCAATGTCCACCAGGTTATGTTCTCCAAAATTCGCCCTTTTGCTGCCATGTGTGATAACCATAGTTATTATTAAATTGCTCTTCTAGTCTGATTTTCGGTAATTGCAAAGTTTGTGATCAATTACTAAATGGCCAAATTTGCATGATTAGTCCATTGATTGCATTTTAAATCCCTTTTCCCAGCAGCAGACGCACACTTCAACTCATGCCTCTGAAACACATGTCTGAGTGTGATGTATTATCACAGAGCTTGGGCTTTGGAGACAGACACATTGGAGATGTGATGTGTTGGGCAGTGTGACCAACACATATCCATCACTTAGCAGTGTGTGACCTTAAACAAGTGGTATATCTTCTTTGAGCCTCAATTCTCTCATCTGGAGACGGGCCCTACAGCTGGCTCAGAAGGTTTGGGGTTAATGAGATGTCATTAAAAGCCACCACTCAGTTTCTTAAACTCCAAAACTCAGGAGTCATCCTTGACTCTTCCCTTTCCTCACTGCCACCATCTTCAGTATAGAGCACCGATTGTTGGTTTTGTACTGAAAACGTAACTTCTGTCCGTGTCCAGTTCTCCTTATCCACTGCCATGTCCCCAAGCCAAGCCATCATCGTGTCTCCTCCAGATTGCTGCAGTAGACTCCTTGTCCCCTTTTAGTTCACTTTCCACCCAGGAGCCAGATTCATCGTTTAGAGATACAAGGCAGATCATGTTACTTCCTTAGCTAAAACTACCCAGACTTTCTCAGTATATTTAGAATAAAATCCAAACTACTTTCCCAAGCCTATAAAGCTACACAATTTGGCCCCTGCTTATGTCTCCAACTTCATTTGGAACCTTTCTCCTCCTGGGTCCACATGCTCTTGCTACTGTGACATTTTTCTGTATCTGGGGGACCCCAAGCTAGTTCCAGCATCAGGGTCTTTTTTGCTGCTACATACTGCTGCTGGAGGCCTCCTCTCTGCCTCCCTGTCACTAGGCAGGGCTCAGCTCAAGCATCCTCCCCTCTGGGAGGCGTCTTGGCCACCCAGTCTAATGTAGGCTCTCCCTCCTTCTGCCCCTTTGCAGTTCCTCCTTATTTCTCTACTAGCACCTATTATTATCTGAAATTTTACTTCTTTGTTCATTTCCTTGCTTATTGCCTGTCTTTTCTTAGTTAGATTCTAGTCTCCATGCCGGGACACGGCCTTTTTGGTCTTGTTCACTGCTAAACCCCGGTGCCCCGGATGACGCTTAGCACAGGGCAGGTGCTTGAAAAAGATTTGTTGAATGGGTGCATGACTATTTTATGTAAAAAACCGTGGGGGTACAGTGCCTTCTACTGGCTGGCCAGTGTAGTTCTCCAGGGAAGCCCAGGTTCTCCCCATCGGTCTAGTGCTCTGTGACTATGATCAAAAACAACTTTCTCAGGGGTTCCTGACCCCCAGGCAGACCAGACAAGCACATTGGCTAAATGATAAGTACATATTCCTTCTCGCGTTTGTGTCGCTCCTCTGCTTCCTTCATCATTTCTTGTGCCTGTTCCAGTTTTGCATCCACCAGCTTCTGCTGCAGTTCTCTGTGTTTAAATATTTTGTCCAGATGCTAAGGAAAAATAAATTGCACATATCAAGCTTGGCTTATTATTGGTGCTGAATAACGTAAAATAAAAAAAAAATAGTATCGACACACATGTTTTCCGGGTTTCAGGATTTAAAACATGGGGGGGGGGTGGATAAATGCATTGGCATCACTTATGGCTCTATATAAAAGTCATAAGTTGGTGCAGTCCCCTGCATTTTGCATTATGCAAAGGTGGCTGCAAAAGGCAGAGGTGCCAAAGTTCAGTAATGTTAACCCCAGAAGCTCCCAACATTATTTTTCTGAATTTAGCAACGACTAGATACGAAGGTGAGTTATGATGCTAGATAGCAAGGTGATGCATACTGCAAGGAAGGGCTATGGCACCATCACTCAGTATCTTGGTGAGATCTATAGATATAAAACCACCTTCAGTCACATTAATACAATTTGTTGTAGTGAATTCCCTTCCACATTCTTGTCTCAAGGGTTGTGAGGCAGCTCTGGGGTACCAGCATGTAGCCCAGAGTCTGGGACTGGGTGGGGAGCCCCCCACTTGAACTCTGTTGGATGCTGGGCAAAACAAGGCTAAGGGTCACAGGTGAATTGATATGCAAATTGCTACTTCCTCCTCTACCTCTTTTGACCTCTCAACTGGCTTAGTGAAGAGAAGCTTCCAATTCTACTTTAGTGCAGAGAATTTCTTAGTCATTAGGAAGTCTAATCGGCAAGAGGATGCAAGGAATTCTAGCCTTCGGGCTCATCTAGAACCAATCCCAAGAATGTACAACTGGTCTACTGGGTCTATTCTGTTCTTCTCTGGGATCCCTCTGAAGAGTATGGATTTTTTTTTTTTTTTTTAGCTTCCTCTCTTTTGCTTCTGCCTGAGCCTCCACGTGGTGTAGGATTGATCTTAGTGATAAGACAAAACGGTAACACGGCATTTTGGTTTACTGTAAGGGGTTTCCTCAACTTATCTAACTGCTGCTTCTGTGTGCTACTGGCTCAGTTTCTTTCTTGATAAAATCCTCATGTTGCCAACAGAGCTGCTCTGATTATGTTATGTGACATTTAAGGCAGACATTTTAATATTTGTGTGGAAAGAGGAAAATAATGTATATAAAGATCTTGAGAAGGCCTCAGAAGTCTTCAAAATGTATTCAATATCCAGATATAACTTTGAAATAATAAAAGGCCCTTTTAGTCTCCCTAATGTAAACTATTGAAAGCAAAACTCTTTTGGCTTTTGTGACAATGGGTAGGTGATGAACCTCATAGCCTATGCCTCCCATCTATATAATGTGGGTAATAGGGTATTATCTAGGGCATAAGGTTGTTGAGACAATGTAATGACATATTGTATGTAAAGTGCAGTACTCAGCACCTTTCCTGGCACCAATTCAGCACTGAATAAATAATACCATTAATATTATAATTATTACATCATTAATACTATTATTGGCTTGTGGAGCATATAGAATACAGACCCTTCATTTACATGACATGATGATTCTTAAGAAGGAGTGTGTGAGATATTTCTCGGCTCTATAGACAATGTTTTTTAAAATCGACAAATGCTATTTTCAAGGATAACTGTGCTGATGGCCTACTACTTCCTAGTTATTGCTTTGCTCTGCAATGATTCCAGTTTTGAAGAAATCCCGTATGACTTTCAGCCAGGTATTTTGCAATACCTCCTGTTTTAATTTTGGCTACCAAAAGACATCTGATCCTAAATATTAATCAATTGAGAGGGCTGGCCATAACTTTCTTATTACCAAGTTCTCCACCTTCACCGCCCAGATCTGGATCTATATATAGTGCCCCTAAGTTGTTTGATGTGTTTCTCACCTCCTCTCTGAGCTCATACTGATCAATGATGCTTTTCAGTTTCTCTGCAAGCTCTGTGTTCTCCTGACACAGCTTCATGTTTCGCTCACTCTGCTGTTCAATCTGGGCCTGGATATCCGTCAGAGTAGTCTGGAAATGACTTGTGATCTCCTTCCTTTTCTCTTCTTCCTCACGTGCCCTCTGAAGGGTTTCCTCCTGTGGATAAAAAGCAAAGTCTTTTGTTATGCTGGTTTGCATGCACCTGGGTTTATAGAACGCAGGGTTAGGTCCATAAAAGGAGGTTAGTGTGTAGGGTAAGCAGGACATTTTTTTCTCAGTTCTCTGGAGCTAACCTTGCTCAGCCCCAAAATAAATGTGTGAGCAAAGGTTTCAGTTGTAAATACACAGTCACTCAGAGCAGGTGCAATGAGGGCCTTGAATTTGATAGTTGGTGATGAATAGGCTTGTTTTAAAAGATGACGGGTCTCCTGCTGAGTGCATAAGCTGTAGCGATTCCTAACAAACACATAGTAACACGGTTTTGATTTCTTGTCTGTGGCCTGGAAAAAAGGCCACTCGGCTTTACTGATTGATGAGACAGATCCTGTGTTTCCTTGGTTTGGTGCAGAAAGAAGAATAATAGATCTTATATTCCTCTCTAAAAAAAAACTACAGCATGTTAACTGCATAATTGTGTTACCCAAGTTTTGTAAATAGAAGTGATCTCAATACAAACTTTCTCTTAGTAAGAAAAACTTTATCAAAAAGCTTGAAAAGGAAACGAAGATGGCTATAGATCAATTACAGCAATTCAAGAATGTAAAAAGAAATCTTAGAAAATTTGCTGGATGTTTTATTTCTGAAAGAACAATCAGTCCATGTGTCACATAGGGTAATTGAGATGTTCAATGTAAATTTTGAATCTGAAAGCAATATTATGTTTCAAATCTTTTTTAACTCTCAAGTGAAACATCTAATTTCCCCCTCTTCCGCTTTGTTAACATGTAAGAATTGGAAATTAACTTTTATATCATTTCTGTTCTCTTTTCTCCTAAATCCAAACTTTGCCTTCATTGCTAACTACCAACAATGTGCCCAAATTTCCCCCATATCTATATTGAGAATTGTTTGCTTTGTGATGATTCCTCTCATTCTTTAAGAATCAAAGGGTTTAATCTTGCTCTATCATACCAAAGATAGAGACACTGCTGAAAAGTGATCCAGACATTTTAGGATGCCTTTCACTTCTGATTAATTGTTATTATGAGAGCTTGTTCATGGTTGGCAAGTAAAATTATACTACATTTAGTTGCCTCCCATGATCAAGTTATGTAATAGGAATTTTAAAAAGAAATAATGATTTAAATAGAAGGAATTGTGCAAATCTTTTTTTATGATAGTTGAATGATGTGATCAAAATAAAAACGGATGCTAAAAATTATGCTCTGGAAATATATGAATTTATCAGTAAGTGTCCTTTTTATGCTACAATATTAACATATTCTCCAACTCTTATAGAATTCCTGATATCTGAATCATAATTAAGTCATGGTGTAAACATTGAATGACAACTTTTTAGGGTTATTATAGGAAATACCTACCCTTCTTAATCTGAGGAAATTAACTAAGGTATTTCCCTGAACTTTGTAGGCTAGCGCTTACTATATATATTTCACTAAGAATGATTATGGCCAGCTGCTAAGAGTCACCGAATATACCTATGATAGTGATTGTCTCCTTACTGCTCCAGATTA
This sequence comes from Leopardus geoffroyi, assembly GCF_018350155.1. Taxonomy (NCBI): domain Eukaryota; kingdom Metazoa; phylum Chordata; class Mammalia; order Carnivora; family Felidae; genus Leopardus; species Leopardus geoffroyi. Next base: position 125,753,731 of record NC_059332.1, read on the forward strand.
GCTTAGAGGTCAATGGGTTCCTAGTTCTAGAACTACAGACTATGATCTGAATGCCATTTGCATTTGTATTCCATCCATTAATGAACGAGTAAATGAAAGAACCATCCCGTGATAGTCAGCAAGTCTGAGCTTGTCACTGGCCAACTGGCTACCGAAAGAAGGTGTGGGTGTTAGGGTGGTATTAAACACAGGTCAAACCATCATAGCACCTAATCCTGGCCCAAAAAATAGCATTTTGCATTTTATAGTAGTTTCTTTTGAGAGAAAAATAAGTCTAGCAAAATTTTATAAAATTTGATTCTATGATAAAGAATTTGTAATAATTTGGACGGTGTCAGAGGTAAAATTTTCAAAGTGGAAATTCAAAGTGGAAATTAGTAATGCCAGTAAGATTGAGAGGCAAAGTCTGAAATAACTAAGCAAACAGACTCTGCAAGCATCACTGTGCATCACTGTGCATCTCAGAACTGGTGCTATGCTCTGGCACATCCTTCATAAGTATTCAGTAAGTGTTTATTCAATGAACCAATAAATTAATAATTTACATACAGACATGAGTAACTTGGACTAGATGAGTCCTATAGTCCTTTCCACTTAAAATTCTGTGATATTCTCATAACCAATCTTACTTATTCATTTACTAAAATCGTGTTTCCTGAAACACTTAGCCATCTCTTAGTGGAAAGTTCTTCCTCAGTATAGTTTGAAGTTCACATTTATTGCTTCAAATATATGAATATTTTGTTGAAATAAACCCATGTCTCAGAACTTCACTCATCTTTTTCTAAATTATTCTAAATTATGAGCTTTTGTGGGTTTTTTTTTTTTTTTGACTCACTGAAGAATCAATTTTAATAAAGAACAATAATAGTTAGGGGCACTTGGGTGGCTCCGTTGGTTGAGCGTCTGACTTCAGCTCAGGCCATGATCTCACGGTTCATGAGTTTGAGTCCCACATTGGGTTTGCTGCTGTCAGGGCAGAGCCTGCTTCCGATCTTCTGTCCTCCCCGCCCCCTCCCGCCCCTCCCCTGCTCACCCTCTCTCTCTCAAAAATAAGCATTAAAAAAAAATAGTAATAGTTAAGTTTTTTTGGTGGGAAGAGCCTGGCATGCATTCTTTTTCTATATCTTCCCAAGCTCTCAGCACATGGATTTTAGATGTAGATATACTTAGGTTCTTTCACTAGTATGGCTAAGGAAGCTCATACCATTTTGACCCTTCTACAGGTAATAACTATAAGGTCTGGACAAGATGCAAGAAACAACTACTTAGAAACACTGGAGAACTGAAGACAGAATCAGGCAGATGCTAGAGGGAAGCTGACCCCTGTAAAAAATAGTATACTGTAAGTTTCTCAATTTTTTAAAATAGCTTTTTGCTTGAATGAAGACTGAAATTGGCAGTTGCATAGGATGGGTAAAATTCTCATCGAAAACCTACCTACCATGTTTCTGGTCCGAGGAATGAAGAGTTATGGGCAACTACAGCCACTGAAAGATGAGAGGAGGAACACTTGGGTGGCTCAGCCGGTTAAGTGTCTGACTTCGGCTCAGGTCATGATCTCACAGTTTGTGGGTTTGAGCCCCACATCAGGCTCTGTGCTGACAGCTCAGAGCCTGGAGCCTGTTTCAGATTCTGTGTCTCCCTCTCTCTCTCTCTGCCCCTCCCCCACTCGCACTCTATCTCCCTCTGTCTCAAAAATAAACAAACATTAAAAAAGACTAAAAAAAAAAAAAAAAAAAAAAAAAAAGAAAGATGAGAGGAGATTCCCAAAAAAGAGAGAGTCAGAGAGAGAGCCTTAAATTCTGTGAATAAATTCTGCCCAAATCTTTGGCTGACCCTGAACCACACATGTGCAGGGCAGACTCAAAGCAGCCTAATTAAGAAAAAAGAAATGAACTGAGTTTGAGCTGCTGCCCAAGAGAGAGAATTTGCAATTTGACTCTAATCAAGTTAATTGCCTGCCTAAAAGAACAACAACAACAACAACAACAATAACATTCTTCAAGGGGTATAGTAGAATCTATATGCTACACAACACAACAGCTGCAACATCCAGAGTATAGTCTACAGTGACTAGATATATGAAGAACTAAGAAAATGTGACCCATTCTCGTAAGAAAAGATAATCGGAGGAGGCCCATTCCATAATGACCCAGATGTGGAATTAGCAAGGGAGAATATAAAAACCGGTGTTATAAGTATGCTTAATGACTATAAAGTTAAGTATTATCTTAATGAATGAAAAGATAGGAAATCGAAGACAGAAAAAAAATCTATAAGAAAGAACCAAGTGGAAAGTCTGCAGTTAAAAGTTACAAAATATGAAATTCACAAATCACTGGGCAGACTTAGAGCAGAGTGGAGACGGCAGAGGAAAGAATCAGTGAATGGGAGCTAGACCAGTATAAATGATCTAATGTGAAGCTAGAAGAAAAAGGATTGGTGAAGAACATGAAGAGAGACCAAGGAACGTGTGTGGGACAATAGCAAAAGGTTGAACACACATGAGGTTAGAATCTTAGGAGGAAAGGAGAGAGAATGAAACATAAAAAATACTTGAAGAAAAATGGTTGAAACTTTACCAAAATTGGTGAAGGACATAAATTACAGATGCAGAGAAGCTTGGCAAATCCCAAATAGGATAAATATGAAGAAAACTGCAGCTCAGCATATAAAGTGGTCAAAACTCTAAAAACCAATGATCAGTAGAAAAACCTTGAGAGTAGCCAGAGATAAATGGCACTATTGCATACTGGGGGACAGCAATTCAAATTATTGTTGATTTTCATCAGAAACTATGGGAGGTTAGATTACAGAATATAGAACCTATAAAAGGCTGAAAGAAAGAGAAGAAAAACAGGGAAATCTTGCCAATCCAGAATTTTATATCCAATAACCATAACCTTCAAAAATAAAAACAAAATAAAGACATTTTTAAAGATTAAAGATAAATACATAAGAGAATTAGTTGCCAGCACACTTCTATGGCAAGAAATAGTAAAGGAAGGTTTTCAAGCTGAAGGGAAGGAATGACAGCAGACAGAAAGTTGAAGCTTCAGAAAGAATAAAAAATGTCCAAAATTTAAATATATGAGTAAGTAAAAAGCAGTTTTTACCTTTAATTTTTATGTTATTTTATTTATGATTATTATTTTTAATGTTTCTTTCTTTTGAGAGAGAGCAGGGGCAGGGAAGGGGCAGAGAGAGAGAGAGGGGGAGAGAGAAGATCCCAAGCAGCCACCATGCTCAGCACTGAGCCCAACGTGGAGCTTGATCTCACAACCATGAGATCATGATCAGAGCCGAAATCAAGAGTTGGACATTGAATGGGCTGAGCCACCCGGGCGCCCCTTTGCCTTTAATTTTTTAAAAAAATGCATATGATCATTTAAAATAAAAATGATAATAGTACCTCATGGGCTTTTTCAATGTATGTGAATGCAATACACATAACAATTATAGTTTGAAGGTGGGGGGCAGTAAATGGACCAATTTAGGTTGCAGTGTTTCCACACCTTATGTGAAATGATAACAGTGTTAACTCCAGGTAGGCTGTGGAAAGTTAAGAATGTATAAGTAATCATGGAGCAACCACTGAAAATACAAAGAAGTATAACTGAAAATCCAAGAGATAAATTAGAATGGGATTTTATTAAAAATATTCAGATAATCCAAAGGAAAGCAGGAAAAGAACAGAGGACCCTAAAGCAGAGATGACAAAGAGTAAATAAATAATAAAATAGTAAAAGTATATCCAACCACATGACCAATTACATTGTATGTTAATGGACTAGTACTCTAAAAGTGAGGTATTGTAAGAATGAAAATAAGTAAGGTCCAGCTATATACTGTCTACAAGAGGCTCACTTTAAATATAAAGGTACAGGCTTAGAAACAAGCATGGAAAGAGATATACCATGCAAACAATAAGAGAAAACTGGAGGAGCTATGTCAACATCAGATAATATAGACATCAAGATAACAATTATTACCAAAGGACAGCTCATAATGATAAAACAGTCAATTTATCAAGGAGACATAACAATCATAAATGTGAGGGGCACCTGAATGGCTCAGTCGGTTAAGCACTCTACTTTGGCTCAGGTCATGATCTCCCAGTTTGCGAATTTGAGCCCAGCATCAGGCTCTGTGCTGACAGCTCAGAGCCTGGAGCCTGCTTTGGATTTTGTGTCTCCCTCTCTCTCTGCCTTCCCCTACTCATGCTTTGTCTGTCTTTCTCTCTCCAAAATAAGTAAACATTAAAAATTTTTTTAATAAAAACAATCATAAATGTGCATACATATCATATTAATACTTCAAAAGCATGAAGCAAACATTTACATAATTAAAAGGAGAAGTAGACAATTCCACAATTATACTAGGAGATTTCCTCAGCAGTTGATAGAACAACTAGACAAAAATTCAGTAAAGACAAATGCTCCAGAGCTAATTGTTGCTTGTGCAACATTACACCGTGGGCAACTGATTAGGACTGCCAAGTCTCAGTTTATTCACCAATAAAATGGAGGTGTTAACCCTTGTTAAGGTTATTCTGAAAATTAGATAAAATGACATATGTAAGGCACTTAGCACAAGTCCTGGCATAATAATGATACTTCATTGTCCGCAACTGGAAGCTGTTAGTGAGGGCGTGGACCCTGTAGGTACAGGGTCTTTGCCACTTCCATCATTCTGTCTTTGAATGCTACCCAAAGAGCCCAAGCCACCCCATTTCATTCTTTAAATATCTTTGTTGATATATCTTTCTTTCCACTGTATCTGATTTAATTTTTATCTCCTTACAATGCAACACTACTGAAAGCCAGACTTAGGTAAACACAGGGTGCTATTGACTTGAATATGTATCTTGAGTTGAGAATGATGCTCCCATCCCCAGGCTGCCATTTACCCCGCGTTTCCGATTGTCCCTACTGCAATGATTGAAGAGATGCCAGGAGTCCTTCTCCTACACCTTGTGATTTGAGAGATATAGTTCATCACACTGGCCTTCCATTTCCCAGATATCAAAAAACCATCTGGAATGTGCAGAGCCATATTCCTTCCCAACTCTGTTGTGCAAACGTGGCAGTGATCTGAATCTCTCTGCTTCTTAAAGTATCTCCTTTTAAACACATGTGACAATAACTATCTCACAGGAATACTGATGTCTAATTAATTATTGTTTGTCAAAAGCTTTAAGATCTTCAGCTGGAAAGGGGACTGTGGACGCATGCGGTATTATCTTGGAGAGTGCTGCATCTTGCTTTGTTGAATGAAACTAGTGTCTGTGTGTAATCAAATTAGGCACACTGCTAGAGGCTTGCGCTGTAATTAAGGAAACCCATGCAGCCTGAATGAAGTGATCAGTCTATTATTTTTAGATTGAATCATTAAGTCTGAAGAGTGTCAGTGTTTTTTCAAGTGGCTTCTGTTTTCAGCGGACTATTGACATTCGGGCTCTCAATCTTGCTTTATGGGGTCAGTTAGTTTTTGTCCATTTTTCTCATGTCATGCAGATTTCATTATAACACAAAACTCTGATTTTTGAAAATTTGTATTTTCAAGTGTAGAACTAAGGTCTGCCTTGAAAAAAATAAAATAATACAGACTCAAGGTAAGAAAAAGGTAAGCGGGGATGCCACACGTTTTACTGAGAGCCTGTTCTGTGTCAGGGCCTGTGTAGCACTCTCAGTATATGACCTCACTTAATTTTCCCCCCGCCACCCAGTGACGTTGGTAGGATCCCCATTTTAGGGCTGAGGAAACAGGCTTGGGGAGGTAAAATGATTTATTGAAAGTCAGAAACTTGCACTCTTTCCGTGAGTAGCAGAAGGCTGTGTCTGTGCAGCATGCAAGCGTGTTATTCAGACAGGTGGTAGTACACACCTTCAGTGTCTTGTTGTGTCTCTGCAACTCCCGGCATAGACTCTCCAGTTTGCTTCGAGCGAGGATGGCTCTGCTGTGTTCCCCTTGCAACTGGTCCTTTTCTTTTTGCATTTGTACCTGTTTCTTCTGTAGGAGCTTTAACTTCTTTTGCTCAGTGCGATGTTCATCCAGCTAGACGTGAGGGGTACAGACATGAAAAACAAAATGGCGGGGATCACTTTTGAGTGGATCGAAAAGACACAGAAGAGGAAGTACCTAAAGACCCCTCTGTGGTTGTTGGAAACGTTTTTTGCTGTCATCACTGCCCCCCTGTAGTCAAATAAACTTCACAAATGGGACTTTGCAATACTTGTAGATACGGGTTTTAGACCATGTCAGTGATAGGTTTTTCCTTATCATTATGGTTATAATGATCTCTTTTTGCTCTGATCTTCTTTTTGGTGGTCTAGAAATAGTTTTCTTTCTCTTGATTCTATCCAGTGATTTGAGTCGATATAGAAAGGCATATCTTGGAATCTGTAAGCTGCCAGAATCCATGATAATGCCTTGTGTTGGGGCAATGGTCAACAGTGTGTCTGCTCAGCTTATATTTTGTTCTCAGAATTCTTTCTCAAAACAAGCTTATAGCAACTATCTTTTTAAAAAATAAAAAAGGATAAAACAGCCCCCTGGTAAATGGAAGGTGAAGTCTGGGGGTCGTGAAAAAGGGTGAGAAGAGAAAGTACCTATCGACTGTCTACGATTGGCGATTTTCCACCAGTTTCAGAAGTAGCCACTGCACAGTGTGAAAGGCAAGTATCTGTAACATGCCTGCCCTCCAACCACCCCCACCCTCCATGCTTATGGCTAGTAAATCAGGACACTGGCTTTTGCCAACCACAGCTGGGGTCTCTTCTCACCCTCCTCCAACAGCTACCACGAAGTATTAGGGATGGCATGGAGAATGATACCCATGTTCCACTGGACTTTCCATCTTGGGATGCTAAAGTTCTGGGATAGGGTTGCAAGATAAAATGTAGGATACCCAGTTAAATTTGAATTTCAAACAAATAAATTTTAGTAAAAGTGTATCTAAAGTATTGCATGGGGCATTTTTACTGGAAAAGCATATTGTTTACCTGAAATGCAAACTTAACTGGGTGTTCTGTATTCTTTTTTGCCAAATTTGGCAACATTTTAATGGAATTCTAGTTCTGGTGGGAGGAGTTTGGGGATCTACCAACGGAGCCACCAGAGCCTAGCATGCTCCAGGCATTTCGATCTCAGACTGGCAATCAGTGAGACTGTATGCAAAGGGCAGCCCTTTTGTCCAGAGCCCTTCCTTTGCTGGGCTCGGTTCCCTGCCTGTCTGAATGGTGCTTAATCCAAGTAGGTGCTTGTCCTGGTTAGGACCTTGTGGGCTCAAGAGGAGGAAAAGCCCCGGGGAGTGACCCCAGGTGTTCCTAGAGCCTTGAAGAGCCTGATGCAAGTGATTACATACATGACATGAGCCCTCATTTGTACCTCAGTTTCCCTGTCTTGAAAAAGCATTTGTTCTTTCTGAACTAGCTGAACAGGACTGTTGCACTTTTTCCAGTTAACATCTTATTTTACTCCCTTCCTCCCTCCCTCCTGCTACGCTAAAATGACCATTGCCAGATCAAGCTGGGGATATCCACACAAGATATTCTGTCTTCATATTTATGGGCAATTTTTATTTATTAGTGAGAATTAGCATCGGGAAAAACTAGACCTGTATTACTGTAAACATCGATTGAAATTGATATTCTTCTTGAGGTTCAATTGGAAAATCATTGATATGTTATTATATGTTTCTCATGCAAGCCTCCTGTTAGGAGGATAGATGAGGTCTTTTCCTTTTGACCACAGTTATATTTGTGCTTATATTTGCATTTTAAATGACCTGTTATCTCTTGCTGAAATTTATATTGTTATTATTGTTATTGCCATTATGATTTAGTCTTTATCGTTTGAAGATTAAATCATATGTCAGGGTTTCTCAACCTTAGCACTTAGACATACTGGACAGCATAATTTTTTTGTGGTGGGGGGGGGCTTCTTGGACATTGTAGGCTGTTTAGCAGTATCCTTGTCCCCAACCTATTGGAAGCAAGTAGCACCCCCCCAATTGTGTCACCCAGAATATCTCCAGAAAGATTTACTCTTGGCCCATGGTGAACACAACTGCCCTTGACTGGGGAACACTGCCCAATATGGATTTATCTGAGCATCAGGAGGAAGATACCCTACCTGTGTTTCATAAGTTGGAAGAGAGGACTTGCTTGCTTATCAACCATGTCGTGTACTCCAAGGTCATACACATTTGACATTTAGCTGGGTCTATCTTGCTTTGCTCTAAATAAAAACGCTTAACTTTCTGACACTTTTTAAAAGAGTGTGGCTAATTTTGTTCAAGTACTTCAGACTTGTGAACACATATATGGTTTCTTAATGAACAGAAGCAAACGTATTGCAGCTGAGTCAACTTCAGTCAAATACTTGCTGGCTTAGTGATTTAATAATGCACTTAGACACAGCTGTTCTGTACAATTGTAACAGGCCGAATGGATTTTCATCTGCTATTTTTCTTTTCTTCTTGTTTATTACTAAGTTAAAAAATAAAATTAATGCCAATTACCAAATCACGATAGTGTTAGTGATTTGTTGTAACTACATTAAAACTGAGGAAACTTAGAAAAAATACTTCTCCTAGGTCACTTCCTCATTTAGTCATGAGGTATCTTTATTTATTAATGAAAAGAGTAGTATATTACAGGATTCAGAATCTGTAAGGGTGAGTTAGCTAGAGAGGCTATTTGATTCACAGCTTTGAATTTGATGATTTATTCTATGTTAACACCTACACATCAGACATCTCCTATATATATATATATATATTTTTTTTTTTTTTAATATATGAAATTTATTGTCAAATTGGTTTCCATACAACACCCAGTGCTCATCCCAAAAGATGCCCTCTTCAATACCTATCACCTTCCCTCCCCTCCCTACCACCCCCCATCAACCCTCAGTTTGCTCTCAAAACATCTTCTATATCAAATCAGTGAGCAATGAAATAGGTTTTAGTCTTCAGGTAAAAGATTGAAATTATTCAAAATTTTTCCTTTCTGAAAAGGAAATGTAATGGGTTTGGGGCCAATTTTCTCCTATTCATTTTTTCTAGAATGATCTTCTGGGTTTTAAAGTTTATATCGTGTCCTATTACAGGACAGGACATAAATGCCAAGGTAGAGTAAGTAAGGCTTGAATTGAGTAGGCTGTCTGGAAAGAGAACCTCCGTGAGGTGACTCTTGACTAGGAGAGTGAGTAGGTGGAGGGAGATCCCATGGTGAACAGCCCTGGTTCCGGAAGAAAAAATCTTGGACTGACGGGCGAAGTGATTTGCTGCTGTGGGCTGCGGCACTGAACATGGCTTCCTGTGCGAGGCTAGAATGCTGCTCAATCCAGCCAAGTATGGAGCATAGCACTAGAAACTAAACATGAATGGCCTTGGTAGGAGGAGGTAAATTGAAGGGGCAAAGGGAGAAAAACGATGTGGAAAATACTGAAAAGAGCAAGGATGGACAGGTCAGAATGGGGGCCTTACTTTTGGGAAAAATATTTTTGAAACCTAACTTACTTTATGGCATCAAAATTGTTCATAGAAGGCTAATAGCTAATGTTAAATAAGTTGCGATAAAAACAAGTTGATGCACTGATGCCTGCTTCATAAATTTCTACCATTCTTTTGGAAAGTAATATGACCGTTAAAAAAGCCCAACAACAAACAAAAGGCGTTCATGCTATTTGATGCAATAATCCCAATTCTGGAACTTTTCCCAAAGATCATAAAATGAAGAAGGAACACATGTAAAGCATGACGGTATTCACTGCTGCGATATTTGGTAAAGCAAACAGTGGAAGGAATCTAATGTCCCCAAATTAGGGAACCGGTAGATAATGGCTACTTAATGGAAAATAACATAGCTTGTTACAAAATATAATTATAAACGACATGGGAAAATGTCCTATGAGACAAAAAAACAAACAAACAAAAAAAACCAAACAACAACAACAACAAAACAAACCCAAAAAGCCCAAGAAAAAAACCCAGCCAGATTCCAAAGTATAAGTACCTTATAGTAATTATTATAAAAAGTATCTCTGCCTATGTAGCAAAACTGGGAAGGAAGAGGGATAAATCCAAGTTTGTGTTTAAGGGTTAGGGGATTAGAGATATTTCTGCGTGTATTCAGTATTTCTTATATCATCATGATGTGGGGTTTATGTGATTATAAGCCAGTTAAAAAGTATTGGCAGAGATAAACAACCAGGCAGTCCCTCAGGGCCTCAGAATTCCTCTGGGTCTACTGCAGGATAGTTCAGCACAGAGAACGCGTCAAGGTGAAAGGAAGAAAAGGAAGGACAGGAATCACAGGACGAAAGTCCAAGTGAAAAAGAAAGACAAGTCACTTGTTAAACTCCACTCCATCAATAGGGATAAGACGGGGAGTTTGGAGGCCCCTTTTTTAAAAACAAAACACACACACGCAAAAAACAAAAAACAAAACACCAACACCAACAAAATCACGAAAACAACACAGACACATAAAAACCCAAAATCAAGAAAAGAGAATTATGTCCAGGGTCTCAGAAGGGCCCATACCAGGGAGAGGCTCTGAATCCAGCTGCTTTAGTGGTAAAGGTCCATCTGCCTTCAACCTGCCGCCTGGAGGAACTGTTTTGCTGTGTGTGGACTTAGTTTCATTCTCCTGTGACAGCTTGTCCAACAGGAATAATGAAACTTTTTTTTTCTTTTAAGGAAAGCAAGCAGGAATGAAGGAGAAGCATGTTGGCTAGCCCCACTTGAGAGGATGTCACATCCCAGCCGCGGGTTCCATAAGGGAGTCCCCATGCGGGAGTGGTATTTTCCTGAACCCGCCTCTTTTTCCCAAGTGGTCCCATTATAGGAGTACTGGTGGGGGGACCAGGCACTTCCCGGATTCTCTGATGTCTGTGGGTGGCTTCCCTGCCTTCCAATGGCCCTCTCTTATCCAGAGGGAGCCTGCACCAGGAGGTCTTAGAACTGGGCGCAAAGTAATCCACATCAGACACTTTGCCACAGTGGGGGAGGGGAGAAGAATGTAGATCAAAGAGAATGAATGAATGGTTGAATGAATGAATGAATGGTTGATTGAATGAATGAATGAGTGAGTGCACAAATAAAGTTTTCAAGACCGAATGAGAATGTGTCACAAATTGAGGGTAACTCATCCCTCTGCTTTCCTGAGGGGGCCCCTCGAAACACCTAGGAACAAGAACTAAACAAAAGTTTGCCCTTACATGGAGTATATTTCTGTTATATTACAAAGCCAAAAAAACTTCAAAATATCCACAACTTTCAATTATCTATAATTCTTTCTTCTACCCCCCAAGTTATACATATAATTGAAGGCAGAGTAGACTCCAACTCTATCCTCTTTATTTCTTTCTTTTTTAATGTTTATTTATTTTTGAGACAGAGAGATAGAGCATGTGGGGGGGGGGAGGGGGGGAGAGAGAGGGAGACACAGAATCCGAAGCAGGCTCCAGGCTCTGAGCTGTCAGCACAGAGCCCAACATGGGGCTTGAACCCCCGAACTGTGAGATCATGACCTGAGCCAAAGTCAGCCGCTTAACTGACTGAGCCACCCAGGCATCCCTGTCCTCTTTCTTTATTTTGCTGTTTGCCCTCAGTTTTTGTTTCTTTTTCCTTTAAAAAAAAAATTCTGCTTTTCCGGATCCCCGCTCTGGCGTATGTGAGATAGCCAGCTATGGTCTATAATGAGGTACAGGAAAAGCGAACGGCCTCCTTTTCTCAGCTCTAACCGGAGCCTGAATCTTTCTGACAAAAAGAGCTAATCAGAGATCTTACCAATTCAGCATACTTCTTGAATAAAAAGTCAAATTTTTCTTCAGGTGTTTGCAGCTTGGTCAGCGTTTGCATGAGCAGGTTGCCTTCTTTGCCTTGAAAGACAACAAAAAGCCATACAGACATTTAAAAACATAAGGGCTTTAAATATTTTGAAAATATTCAAAAGAATAAAAAACACTGACTTTATATGTGAATAAATCACCCATTTCCCTGCATTGACTAATTTTTAAAAAAAGAGGCAAAACCACCAATTGAAATTTCTGTCTACCACCAAACTGCCAGCCTGGAGGTGTGCAGTTTTAGAATTCCAGCCCAAAGCACGGAAATTTGACAGTTCAGTAGGCCACTTCTTTCTTTGTTTTGTTTTTGTTCCTTCAGTCCCTCTCTTCTCTCTTTTTTGGGGGAACCAATTCTCTTGTTTTTGTGCAGGAATGCTTTCTGCGAGGTTTGGGTGGGAGTGTTCTGATCATGCTTCCTACGTAGCAGAGAATGAGTTAAGATCAACCTAGAAGGAAAAGCGAGCCAAGACATGGCAGAGGACCTTCTCCACAGGCCTCTTTATGTCGCTGTGACAATGGGATCCGCCTTCCTGGGCCTTCCTTTCCGCCACCCAGGTCTTCATCTTTGTTGGCGGTCTCCTTTTCTGGTCCCCGTGGAAGTTCATGCTACATTTGAAGACTCATCTCTTCACGATTATCCGCCTGTGAACCTCAGCTTCTCCTCTTTCCTCATTGTTCTTCCTTTTGTCTTCTTCAGCCCAACCTCCCACTTGCCTTTCTGTGAGCCTGGAAATCTGGTTTTCAAGTCGCCATTGGGCTGAGTGTTGGTGGGGAGGAGTGGGACCCTGAGCTCTGCAGGTACCACTGATTATATCTTTTCAAACAGTCTGGTCAAGGTGGAACAGAGTGACAAGTCAGTCTAGTTACGATAGGAAGGTCAAGGCACACAGTAGAGGTCATGGTTCCTGATGTAAATCTATGTAAGAGTATTAACAGCTTTGACAACCTTTCCCCAAGAACGGGCATTTCCCTTTTGCTGGAATATCTGCTTTTATCCCGGAGAGGCGTATGAATCATGGAATTAGGCTTGCCAGATGAAATACAGGGCGTGGGACGTGATTGTACTAAAGAATTTTGCATTGTTTACCGAAATTCAAATTTGCCTTGGCCTCCTGTATTTTTATTTGCTAAATCTGGTAACTCTAATGGCATCAAAGAATTTTAGGTCTAGAAGGACTTTAAAGAGCATCCAGCCAACTGGTTCAATTTTATAGATTAAAAATCGAAGCCCCAGAGAAGCCCAAAGTTACATAATTGGTACTGGCAGAGGCAAGGCTTGAGTCCAAGGTTTGTCTGCTTGCTCTAAATCACTCCCTTCCCATGTGGAATTTTGATGCCAGGAAACCCAGAGAAATAATAAGAAACTTCTTCTTAAAAAACATGACCTCATTCCTAACAGCTGGTTTTGTCCATCTTTGCCCAGTGAGTCAGTTCAGATTAGAGATGTGGCTTAAGACAGGGGAGAGGGTGGGTGTGAGAGGGGCCCCGCCAGCTCTCCGATTATGGGCTGCGGCCTAGCGTGCTGCGTTTACCCTGGTCATCACTGCCGCCCTGCCCCCACTGCGCCAGTGCTTTGAGTTATTTCTCTAGCCGCAGGGACGGACGTGCCTTGGTCAGGACATCCCTTCACCCTTGCCTTCAGTCTGTGGAAGGGGCCCCCGTGAAGCCTCTGTCATCTGTTAGAGGAAAGAGATTGCTGAAGATCAGATTTGGCCCAGGACGCTGCATGGGTCTGTTCTGTGGCCAGTGCTCAGGAAGGATTGGTAACAACGGAACAAAGCCAAGCCAAGGCGTGCACACTAGTGCCACGTAAATTAAACGATCAGTGTCCTAAAGACAACTTCGTGCTGGACCCGAGGACAGATGGGTCTTACTCTCCCCTGGGACATTTACTGTATGCCTAGGATCACCCCTCAGTAAGGGTCCCGACGTGTAAAACCATTACGTGTCTCATCTGGGGGAGATGGGAACATTTTCGTCTTCACATGAAGTATCTTCTTTCCTTCTTATTTTCTTTAACTGCGAGAAGAGGGTTTTTGTCCTGTTTTGTTTCGGTCACGTTGAGGTTTCTAATATTCAGTTCTAATATTCTGTTATTTTGTGTAGAAGGTTAACATTCGTGGGGCGCCTGGGTGGCTCAGTGGGTTAAGTGCCTGACTTTGGCTTAGGTCATGATCTCACCGCTCATGAGTTCGAGCCCGGCATTGGGCACTCTGCTGTCTCAGCGCAGAGCCCGCTTCAGAGCCTCTCATTCTCTCTCTCTCTCTGTCTGTCTCTCTCCTGTGTGTGCTCTCTCTCAAAAATAAATATTTAGAAAGTTAACATTCGCAAGCAACAGTCTATCCTTCCCAAATGATTTCTCCCTTTAACGACAACAGCCAAATCCAGGAAATTGGAGACAAGCATGTGCAGAATTAATAAACTCGTGACACCAGAGAGCTTAGTTTGTAAACTTGCATCGGTTTTGCTGGGCTAGAATGCTGTGGGGGATTACCGTGGCAGGGAGGAATAGACAAAAAGATTGCTCCGCTTCTCATGAAGGCTGTAATTACAGTTCCACAGAAATGGGGTCATTTGGTGATAGTGTCAGACCCAAGAGACAAACTGACTTTTTCCAGGGACAGTTTACTGGGAGGGAATGACTGCCTTTCCCCCCAGTGTGTCATTCCAAAGCACTGTGATTGTGAGATTCGTCATAAAGAAAGCAAGGGACAGACCTGAGTCCCCATTCGAGCTGGGGACGGCATGTGAAGGGCATTCGGCCACCCCTCCACAAAGTATGCATTTAGTAGTCGGTCCCCAGGAAGGTAGGACCACCTCAGCAACAAGAACGGGTGTGTTGCACCTGTGGCACGGTTGTAGACCGAGGGAGTATTGTAATATGAAGACATGATTCTTACATCAAAGATATTAAAACACTTAAGATAATGAAGTCAGCTATATAAATATGACCTGGGATTTTTCTTAAACTTTCAGCATAGCGATAACCATTTAAACTAAATTTACACAAATTTTTTTAAGTTTATTTATATTCAGAGAGACAGAGACAGTGTGAGTGGGGAGGGGTGGAGAGAGAGAGAGAGAGAGAGAGAATCCCAAGCAGGCTCTGTGCTGCCAGCACAGGGCTCAATGTGGAGCCTGAACTCATGAACCATGAGATGGTGACGCGAGCCGAAACCAAGAATCAGACGCTTAACCGACTGAGCTGCCCAGGCGCCCTCTAAATTCATGCAGAATTGATGAGTGTCTTAAACCTTGTTCTTTCTCTTCCAAAATTATCTTTTAGAAATTGGGGGCTAAAATTTCATCTTGGGTACACACATGTGCCTTTCTCCCCCCTCCCTAATTTCCATGTGTTGTGGCAGAAGCTTAAAGCTGGAAAAAGATCATGAATATTCTGTTTCAGTGTTAGGCCCAGATTCGTATTTTTTTTTAATGTTTATTTATTTTTGAGAGAGAGAGACAGACAGACAGAGGGCAAGTGGGGGAGGGGCAAAGAGAGAGCGAGACATAAAATCTGAGGCAGTCTCCAGACTCCCAGCTGTCAGCACAGAGCCTGACACGGGGCTCAAACTTCCGGACCGTGAGATCATGACTTGAACCAAAGTTGGACACTTAACTGACTGAGCCGCCCAGGTGCTCCCCCCCAACCCCAGATTCATATTTTAATGTTAATTTTGTCTCCTAACAAAATTTAAAAATAGTGAGTATGGTAAAAATAATTCCTGAGCATCTATAGATATCTTGTAAGAAAATGAGATTTGCATATGTAGACAAAAAGGATAATGTAGTCACACTGGACTAAGGATAAGGTCTAGAACCTGAGTTCTAGAACTCACCCTGCCATTGAGAAGTTGAGTAACCATTTTTACAGAGTCTTAACCTCTCTGGGCCTAAATTTCCCTGTCTATAAAATGAGTAAGTTGACTAAATGGGTTCTGAGTTTAGCACTTAGGATTTGTTGATTCCATGACTAGAGTAGTTTTAACCATTTTTAGCTTAATTTAGATAACAACAAAAATAGCAATGTTTGGATGGTATATTTGTCTTTCCAAAATATTTTTGTCCACTTTAAAAATTTATCAAGATTTTCTTATCCTTCATTATCTCCTCTCATAGTCTGGTTTTGTTTGTTGTGCTTGGTTTTAATGACCTATCAGTTTTGAAAATACTACCTGCCCTGTATTTTCTTGTTACATTGTTTTTATTTGGCCAACATTTCATATCTCTTGTGTTTTTAGTCACCTTGTTGTATGTGTTTGGAACTTCGGCCTCTTATTCAGTTGGGGAGTGGAACTGGACTTCTTTCTTTCTTTCTTTTTAAGTTTATTTATTTTAAGAGAGAGAGACAGAGTGAGCAAGCATGAGTGGGGGAGAGGCAGAGAGAGCGGGAGAGAGAGAATCTCAAGCTGACAGCGCAGAGCCCAACGCTGGGCTGGATCCCACTAACCATGAGATCATGACTTGAGCCGAAATCAAGAGTCAGAAGCTTAAATGACTGAGCCACCCAGGGGCCCCTGGACCTGGACCTCTTATTAGATCAGGCGGTGATATGTTTAAACTGTTAGCGATTTCTTGGCTGTAACTATAAAGAAAACTTTCTTAAAAGGAAAAACCTTTAAGAGTCTAATAATGAGGAGGTTACTCCAGGGAAAACAAAACAAAACCTTATAATGAAAGAAAAATACCAGAAAGAGCAGGAAAAAATGAATACATCTATTCCTAATTCTGATCAAAAGAGAATACTAATCATTTTGCTCAAATTGTATTTTTCTATCCTATTCCACCCACTTCTCTAAACCCCTCTCTCCTTTTAGGACCTGGCCCGAGATCTAGCATTCCTATGAATCTACTCATGAACACCTCACTCTTTGCTGATTCCTCTTTCCCCTGAATTCCTCTGGTTTCCTCCCATTTCTTCCAAAATAAATAAATAAATAAATAAATAAAATAAATTACCATTTGTATCAAGGCAAAAGTTTATTCCTCTTTCACAGTGAAACTAGAAATCAAGCTAAAATGGATGAAACACATCTTCTGGGAAAGTGCTCATTCTAAGGAAGAGTAAGTAAATGACTTTCTAAAGACATTTCAGAATCCATTGTCCTAGTCAAGGTCCTTAGATGATAGAACTGAAAGTCTACCTGTAACTAAAGATGAAACCCATTCACTGAGCTCTAATAAATGCTCCTCAACCAGTACCCCATTTAGTTTTTATGTATCTTCGGTGCTGCAATATTAGTGACTTCAGTTCTGCTCCCTTGCTTTCTTTGTGACTAATCTCACAGTCGCATCAACTAGTTGAGTAACCTCTTTTGCAGACTCTTAAACTCTCTAGGCTTCAATTTCCCTGTCTATAAAATTAGTGGGTTGACCAGATGTATTCTGAGCTCAGACTGGACCTGTGGATCAGCTTTGTTTTCCTCCTAGGCTTACACTTCAAACCTATGCTTTCCTACTCAATCAGTTATCTACCTAAATATCAGAATGGACATTATATTCTGTCATTGTTTTGTGCTTATTACTACGTGGTGCTTGTGCAACCCACGTCCTGTTGGCAGACAAGTGATTATTAAGACACTTGTGAGTCTGGATGATGGGGTGGGGGAGGCAAGGGGGAATACTTAGATGCTGACAGGGCGTGCCATGGTGCTGTCTAATGTTTTATATGTTCTTGTTTCTTTCAGTTCAAATGCCAAGGAGAAAGTGACTCTACCAACTAAAGAGATTTAAAAATGTTTCCCCAACTGCTTTGGTGCATAGTGTGTTGCTTGTGAGGGGGTATGCAGTCTCTAAAGGAAAAACAAGTCCTAGATACTTGGGTTGTAGAGATATTTCCCAAATATTCAAAGTGTTTGGGAAAGAAGGGTCTCTTTGGTCCAGTAAGTCTAGGAAATGTTGTAAACTATGCCCATCACTATTGGACATTTTCATTGTTGTATACATTAAAGGTCAGAAAATTCTGGCAGTAATGAAACTTTAGCTTTGTTGAAATCTGAAATGTCCCAAAATATATACTATGGGAAAAATTTGGGTTAGAGAGCCAGAACATTTCAGCATCTCAAAATACCAACAAAACAAATATTATATTATCTGAGAAGCATGCAATAATTAAAGAGTCATCTTCGATTAAGCACCTAAGCAAAGTCTAAGGATATCTTTTCAGGTACTGGTCAAATGAGTTACTAAAATTCTATAGAAGTCCAAATAGATTCTAACGAAGACCATAGTCAACACTTCACTTTTTGTTTTTTTTGTTTTTTTGTTTCCAAGAGGGCGGAAGAAGCACTTTCTAAAGCATCAGAATCATTGTTTCCACAATCTGTTTGTATCAAAATTACCCAGGGTGCTTTGGTTCCACTCCATTCCTACAAATTCTGAATTTCTGTGCTCAGGAATAGCATTTTTTATAAATTCAGTATTCAATTCTAATGCACAATGAAGTTTAAGAACCACTGGTGTAGATGATAGTACAGAGCCATTTAATTGATAAACAGCTAATAAACCTGCTAACGCTACATGCAGATGGCTGAAATAATGTTTAAAATGGTGGTTACAACGGGAGCTTGGGTGGCTCAGTTGGTTGAGCATCAGACTCTGGATTTGGGCTCAGGGCATGAGCTCACAGTTCATGAAATGGAGCCCCTCAATGGGCTCTGTGCTGACAGCACAGAGCCTTCTTGGGATCTGTCTGTCTGTCTCTCTCTCTCTCTCTCTCTCTCTCCCCCTTCCCCACTTTTATTCACTCTCTCAAAATAAACTTAAAAAAAATACATCGGTGGTTACATATTTTGATTAGCCTAAAAATGTTTTTTTTTTTAACATCATAACGTAGCTGAAACACTAGTGGTTAGAAGAACGTACTGATGGTGTTTAGGGGAATGGCATGGAAGGGTCAGCGTTTATACACCACGTGCGGTTAGAGTGGACACGAGTGGGCACCCTGCTTCACAAACATTGGTTCTGACCACAGGCTCAGTTGAAATCTGGGAACTTGTAGATAGTGGGAGGATTAGAATTGTGGAATTTTTTTCTTTAAAATGGTTTTGATTATTTGGTAATTAAATGGTTAATATGGATTTTGAAATAACTCCTGGAAGACAGAGAAGAAACCACAATTGGTCTTCTTTGACTTTACTCCTATTTTCTTCATATCCTCTCAATACAACACAGACACATTCCTCTATAGAAGTTGTTTTAGAGTGAGAAAGCAAAAGAACTTTCCTGGGTAGGAACACTTGAAATCATTCACCTCTGAGATGTGACTTTGTGTTGTCTTATGGGAAGTTACACAGGGACTAATCCAAAAGGGACTCTCCTGAGATGGCTTGGATAGATAAGGAAAAGCAGTGTTTGAACGCAGAGGAACTTTATTCTCTTTCCCAAAGATCCAAAAACACTTGAGGGATTCCAATCTTGCACTTTGGAACTGGGTAGATATTTTCAAGGTATTATTTGGGTTATTTTATTCTTTATGCTGGGTGAGCCAAGTGTGCCATTTGAATGTGTCTTTTAGCCCTTCTTGAAATCATTGCCAGCAGTGGGCTTAAAGCATCATAGTCATATCCCATGCATAGGCATATTTGGGGGGTTATAGATAGCTCATTATTGGAGTCCGAACCCCGCACTGACTGACTCCAGCGCCCATGAGTTTTCACTTTGCCACGTTATCTTCCAGAAATGAATAAGACATTACAGCTTCTCCTGATAGATTCTCTACCTTCCTTGGGAAGCAGGTATATAAACAAATGATTGCTTCAGAAGATTGAGTGGAGGACTAAGAAAGGTGATGCCAACTCTACCTGGGCATGTCAGGGAAGGTGCCATATAAGAGGTGGTATTTGTGGTGTCACAGTGGAATTCACCAAGGAAGACAGGCAGGGGGGCTATCCTGTGTATAGTAACATGCTTCCACCAGTAGCTAAAAGCTTAACCCTTTCGTTCTTTTTTCACAGCCATTTCTGGTATAAAATCCCTCCCAAAAACTTTCCTGTGCCTGTTCTTAGCACTTCGTCTATGTAACAATTAGATTAAATGTGTGTTTTTCTCTCCATACCTACAGCTCCTTAACCAAAGGTCCATAATGACTTATTTATCTTTGTGTACCTAACGCAGTACCTCATAAGGACTAGGCATTCATAAATATTTGCTGAATCAATAAGCGAATGAGAGTAAACATGTTTTCTGCAATGTTTGACATTCTATAATTGATTTCTAAAGAGTTTTGTTAATAAAAAATATTTCACGTAGTAATAGAACGTACTAAGTGATCTAATTGGTGATCATTTCATGTACAAACCATCTCTATATTTATATTTTGTTTAAATCCAGATTCCACTAGCTTTGCTTTAAACAATTTCTCTTTCATTCATTTACTCACTCATTCCTCCTTGTAACAAGTATTTACTGAGTACCTAGCATGTGCCACCCACTATCTTAGATGCTAGGCATCCAGTGGCATCTGAATATACACACAATCCCTGTTCTTGATCGAAAAAAGCTAGCTGGGAAGACATGCATTAACCACATAATGGCAAAAAGGAAATGCACACTCTCAAATGCTGTAAATGCTAGGAAGGAAAGATACATGGTACAATCGAAATAGAAAACAAGAAGACCTTATGTAGGGTTGGGCTAAGAAAATGCCATTTGGATTGTAAGCTAAATACTAAGTTAAGTGCCCAAAGGGCTGAATGGGTAAGGATTTCTAGGTAGAGGAAATAGGATGTATGTGGGCTTTGTGGGGGGATGGAGCGCATGGTGTGTTCAAACAAAGGAAAGAGAAGATCAGAATGATTAGCAATTAGGCAGTACTCATTGTGGTGCTGATAGGGGCAGAGAGTTCAGAAAAGGGGTGTTGTGGGCAAGAGTGATGGGAGATAAAGCTGGGAAGACTGGTTAGGGTTAGACCATTAGGGCCTGAAAGACCATGTTAAGAATTTTGGTTTTGCCCTAAGAGCAGTGGGAAACCATTGGAAAGAGAGGGTAGGTGAGTAACATGTTGAAAAGTTTGCTTTAGCTCTTTTGCGGGGAAGTGGCTAAACACAATTATAGCAAGGGAAGTTTAAGGAGACCCTGAAGGAAGCTATTACAGTAATAGCCAAAAATGAGATGTGGCTTTTAGTAAAGGTTGGAGGAAGTGTCCCTTTTTAGGAATACCTCAAAGAAAAGTCATGCATGCATTAGAACACAACTACTTGCCTAATCCTTTCAGGATTTTCTTTTCCAATTTTTGCTCTTTATTACTGACAGGCTCTTTGGCTGTGGCTGGCTCTCCAGAAGCTGTGGGTTCTCTCTCGATCTCTTCAGTGGCCTCATCACAGTCCCCGTCCTCATGGTCGGGTGGTTCTGTGTTCTCAGGCTGCTCCTTTGCTTTGGTGGGACCCTCTTTTTCAGTAGCAGACCCATATGTGTTGATGATGTCTTCCAGTTGTCGGTTGAGCTCCTCAGAGATATCATGAGCTCCCTGTTCGGACTGCATACCTGCCTTCCCCTCCGGTGCTTGGAGTAGGGTTGAGGAATCCTTCTCCTCTTGCTTCTCCAGACCATTTTGAGTGGGTAATGAATTGTCCCCTGGAGGTGTTGATTGGGGTTCCCCCGAGAGCTGTACAGACTGATTCATCTCCATACTGGGAGCAGTATCTAGTGGTAAGCATAGTCAGGTTTTATGTAGTTAGTACAGTTACATGTAAAATGTAAGGGTATCCCCACAAGGGCACCTACTGATTACAGTTTCTAACATAGAATGAATGTACTTTGACAAGACATTGATATTGCAGTTAGTTAAGGTAGAAACAGTGGGGAGCCATTTTTCCAAAGTGGGTCATGCTACTAGCATATTTTTGGTTTTGGTCTTTAAGTTCCAGAAGAAATTCCTATTATTGACACTAATGGAGTAATTCAAGATATTGTTTTTCAGGTTGTATTTGTCCTGTTGCTTAAGCCAATTTGTGCTACCTCTCTCTGACATTCTATACAGCCTTACAATCATTGGAACGACATGAATGTCTACATTAAAAATGTTTAAAGTGGTGTTATTTTTTTTCAAAGTTAAGACATTTAATACAAGAGCCACTGAACTTACTAAAATCATTCATAACAATTGTAGTCCTAAACTCTGTTTTAACCCATAAGTGAAGAGTTGATAAATATGAGTACATTGATGTAAATGAATTATTATACTGCATACAGGAAATACTTTCTGGCTTTTCTGGTATTTTCCTTTTCCCAGATGAGCAACACGTAATTATCCATCAGGAAGACACTTTTTCTGAGGTTCAAACTAGCTTCATTTCTGGAATAAGATGGAGAATGAAGGAGGGTATAAATTAACCAACAGACTAATATGGAACCATGGTGATGGTCATGATAACAATTTCTTGAATTTCCATAACACTTTTTTGTTCCAGTGTAAAAACTGGATTTATGTTAGAAAAAAAAAAAAAAAAACAGATTGCATATCTTTTCTCTCAGTCAAGAAACTCTAGGATAACTTCATAATTTTTAGGAAATAGCAATGTTCCCAATATTATTGGGAAATAATCGACATATAATAGGGGCTGTTTGGAAATAGGTTGCTGAAGTACAAGTTGAGTCAAGAATTCCAGGATTTCTGGATATCACCGTTTCTAGGTTACAGTGGAATTGACTTAGGCCTTTAAGTTACGGTGCATTTTATTTGTCAATGGTATTTAATGGTGATGCTGCTAATTCTTAGCATAAAAATATGACAGGCTCCTCCTAGGGCATAGG
This sequence comes from Leopardus geoffroyi, assembly GCF_018350155.1. Taxonomy (NCBI): domain Eukaryota; kingdom Metazoa; phylum Chordata; class Mammalia; order Carnivora; family Felidae; genus Leopardus; species Leopardus geoffroyi. The sequence continues at coordinate 125,776,345 of NC_059332.1, forward strand.
TTCTGCTGTGGTGGGGGGATGAGAGCGAAAACAAAAGCATACTCTTCCGTGCCTTGCACAGCTACCTCCTCTTGTTCTCAGGGAAGGGCAGGTCAAGTGCTTGAGCACCAACAAGCACGAAAAATTCAACCTACAGTCATTGTCACCTACTTATGGCCCTCATCAAGTACTCCTTAATTTCGAAAGAAACACTTTTTTCTCGCATCCACTTTAATTCACCAACTTGATTATCAAATGATGCAGTAAACAGCCTTATTGTTTCCATCACCGGCATTTTTTTGTGTCCTGACCCCTACTTGTTGGGCACACTCATCTATATATAACTCCTGCCTCCCCTAAACTCCAAGAAAGACACACAGCACCCGCTGTCCAGCCAGAAGTTATTTTAAGCTCTTCTAAAAGTAGCCGTGGCATCTGGCACTTCTTTGAAAATCAAGGGAAGCGAATCCTTTTTAAATCAAAACTAAAAGCAGTAAACATTTACTGGCTTAAATACATATGTGAGTTTTAACGTGTTAGGGAGGCTTCTTGGGATGAAATAAAATCTAAAGTAAACCCAACTTCAAAGCAATGAATTTAAAACTGTTCACAGGAGTTTTAATACGGTTAGTCTAAATGCAAAAGTTTGGTTGTATTTGATTTATTCTTCATTCCTCAGAGGCCACAGTCATTGATGTTTTTAATATTAATTCCATGGATATCCCTTAAACTCATATCCCACATTTACTTTAAAACAGAATTGACTGAGTCATTGTAAACCACGAGACAACTCAATTCCTAAAAGTAGCCTCAGGATAAATCAACAAGAAGGGGGAAAAAAAAACAAATTCAAGAAACTCTGCTACTTTTAAATTGTCCCTTTCACTATGAATAACTTGACAGCAAGAAATTATTTCTAAATTTTATCTTCTTAATAAACTTTATTGCCTCGTTTTCTTTTTTTTTTTTTTTTCTCCTCTAAGAATTTTTCACTTGTATTGGTAGTCCAGCCAATTATCACACACATCCCTTTCTGAGCAACACATTTCAATTATAAATAAAACAATGGAAAGTTCTTCCACAGTTCACTGGCAGTCTCAAAGTTGCAAGTTTTGAACACCACACACCGCACCCTCCAGCTTCTCACAGGGCTTGGGGAGAGCGTTTGTCGCACTTACCAGAAGGCAAGGAGCTAAGCAGAAAGAGAAGAAGCAAAAGGCAGCAAAAAGCTAGTGAGAGGAGCCCCGACAGCAGGAGACAGGCAGGCAGGCGGCTGTGTTCTTGAAAGGGAGAGAGAAACCACACACACACACACACACACACACACACACACACACACCACAGGCACAGCAGGAGAGCAGCGAGGGGGTGGGGAGGGAAAGGAACAGCGTGTGACACAGCAAGAGAGAAATACACCCAAGTTTCAGTAGCTGCCTCCTGGGCAAACGTCTTGAGAAAAGAGAAGCAGCTGGTATATCTTATCAAACTCTCTGTGTTTTGTCCTTAAAAAAATTTAACTCTCACTAGATGCCCCTCTGTTACAGCGATTTTTCACCCGTGTTCTTTCGGGCAGAGATCAGTTTTTCTTATTTCTGGGTTTATCTCCAGTGTGGTCTATGAGTCATCTTATTTTTTTTTTTTTTCCTTCTTATGCTAGTCTAATTAGTGTCAGATTTCTTATGGGAATCATGGGCGGGGGGGGGGGGGGGGACAATGGCATAACAGAAAGGAGGTGGTAGAACTCCTTAAATCCTGATGTCATTGGTTGGTTTGTAAAATTTGAAATAAAAATCGAAGTGGTGTCCTGGAGCTTGGTTTAGTGGCATCTTCACGTACACAGTAATTGGCGTGGCCTCACGTCCCACGTCTTACTGACGTCACTGCCTTCACGTCTATTTTAGATAAGCCCTATGGGGAGGCAGTCACTTTTTCTTTTTGAGTTGGAGACTTTTCCACTGCTGCTTTCCCAAGTTTTTCCACCCTTCTTAGGTCTTCAACTTGCTCCATAACCCTCCTCAGAGAAAGAACCTTCTGCCTCTTTCTCTTAACTTACAACCATGCCCTTTATTTTCTGTTTCTGGAGAACGTGTTCCTCCATTAGAGTTTCTGTTCTGGGACTGGGTGGGCATAATGACACCTGTCGTGGTATGCAGAATAGTGCCACCAGAAAGATGTCCACATCCTAATCCCAGAAACTCTGTGAATTCGTTACTTTGCAAGGTGAAAGAGACTTTGCAGGTGTGATTAAATTAAGGATCTTGAGATGGGGGAATTATCCAGAATTATCTGGGTGGGTCCAATGTAATCACAAGGGTCCTTATAACAAAAGAAAGAAGCAGGAGGGTCAGTGTCAGAAAAAGACACCAAAAGAGGTCATAGTGCTGTGGGGCCACAAACCAAGGGATTTGGGAAGTTTCTCGAAGCTGGGGAAGGCAAAGAAATGGATTGTTCTCTAGATCCTCCAGAAGGAATGCAATTCTGCAGACACCTGATTTTAGCTTAGTAAAATTCATTGTGGAGTCCTGACCTCCAGAACTATAAAATAATAAATTTGTATTGTTTCAGTGCTATCAGATTCATGGTAAATTGTTACCTTAGTAAAGGAAAACTAAAATATCCTGCCCCCAAACATTTTCTCATCCCCTTCTCTGAGTTCGGGGGAGGAGGCATAAGTTATATATTAGATGAGTGTTCCCAACAAATAGGGGTCAGGATAAAGAAATTACAATAATGAAGACAATAAGCTGTTTACTGCATCATTTGATGATAAGGTTGGTAAATTAAAATGGGTGGGAGAAAAAAAGTACCTCTTTCTAAATTAATGTGTTCTTGGTGAGGACCTAGAACTGGGCGGCATACCATACTGGATTGCATTAAACTGACCCAGCTAGAATTCTCAGTGAGTATAAACAGTAAGTCAGTGCTTCTCAAATTTAAGTAATGTACATATTTTTTAACAGAATTTTTAATAATGAAATTAATTTAAAGGAAATAAAAGAACTCACCATGATTGAACTAAGTTACTGTATTATTATTTGTACCAGTATGTACTAATATAAAAATAGATATAAACATCAGCTGCTTATAATTATTATATGGTACCAATTTTAAAAACATCATTTAAAGAACCCTATGAGATGAACAAGTATAATTCAAATGAAAATATTACTTTTATGTGGCAGATGGTATTTTGCTGAACCCAAATTGCCACTTGCAACACAAATATGGTACTGCCTGCTGGTCCTATTGAGTTCATGACACTCTTCTACAATGTACCTGAAGAAATGACTCAATTTCTTCAACACTTGGTCCATTCAAATTATTACATAAGTTTCATTGACCTTAATTGCCATAATTTCAGTTGGACTTCCTTTGATTCTAACATGATTTATAGCTGTTTCTCATTTTCTTTTTCTTTTTAAAGATTTACTTTCTTTTCGTATATATTGAGAGAGCACACGAGAGGGGGAGAGGGGCAGAAAGAGAGACAGAGAGAGAAAGAGGGAGGGACAATCTTAAACAAGCTCCACACTCAGCACAGAGCCTGATGCAGGGCTTGATCCCATGACCCTGGGATCATAACCTGAGCCGAAATCAAGAGTCAGATGTTCAACCAACTGAGCCACTCAGGTGCCCCTCATTTTCTTGCAATTATTAAAGTAGTGCTACTTATATACCCTCACCTGGGCCATAACCCTAACCCTAAGATCTGAGAAAACCCTAACCCTAGATCTGAGAAAAAATAAAAAACAAAAAAGAATGGAATATTACTCAGCCATAAAAAATAATGAAATCTAGCTATTTGCAATGACATGGATGGAGCTAGAGAGTATTATGCTGAGCTAAATAAGTCAGTCAGTATATGATTTCACTCATTGGTGGAATTTAAGAAACAAAACACATGGGCACAGTGGAAAAAAAAAAAAGAAAGGGAGAGGCAAACCAAGAAACAGACTCTTAACTATGGAGAACAAACTGATGGTTACCAAAGGAGATGTGGGTGGTAGGGGGATTGGGTCACACAGGTGATGAGGATTAAAGAGTGCACTTGTGATGAGCAAGGGCGTTGTATGGAAGTTTTAAATGACAATATCATACACCTGAAACTAATATTACACTATGTTAATGAATGGAATTAAAATAAAAACTTAAAAAAAAAAAGTAGTGCTACTTGGAGCTAAGTTGATTAGATGTGCACATAATAGAATAGTGATGGCACCAAAATGACAGTTATCCAGATGATCCAGAATAGGCTTATACATTTTCAATTATTATTGAAATGAATACAAACGCACAAACTTGTAGCTCTCTAGAATCCTTCTGTGGCCTGGTAGAGGCCCAAAGAACTGGGAAGGTAAAGAAAACAAATCAATAGAGCTGAGTGTTTTATTATAAAATAAACCTTTGAGCTATTGTAAGGAATATATATTTTTTGAAAATAACATTTTAATTTTTATGCAAATATTACAAGAAAATAGAAAGTCACTGATGGTAAGTTTACCACAAGAAAAAATAATCCCTTGTCCTTCTCCTCACCCTGTTCCTCCAACCTTGTCATATTCCCCAGGGGTAATAATATTAAACTGTTGCAGGTATTTCCCCAGTAGTTTACTTTCTCATTTATAAATAAGATGCTGATATTGCTGTCAACTCATCAGTTTTTGACATTACCTATTGTCTTCCCATAATAATAGATAAAGATTTTAGCTATACCCCCTTTTCCTCATTTTCTTCATTAAATTACAACTCAATTTTTAATTCATATTCTATATTTTCATTATTGAAATAATGTTCACTGCTAAATTGGGTAAAGCACTGACTATAAATAATTCCATTCTTTTGTAACTTTTTGTTTTTCCTGGAGTTAATGATTACTTTTTCTTTTCATTTGCTTAGTATTGAGGCTATTCTGTTTTCCCAAACTGCACAAAAGTTCTGTAAAATGCTTGCTATGCAATTTTCCACAAGATATAATCTATCAGATAATCTATACATTCTAGTATTTTCTTGGAGATATCACCCCCATATACAAACATCCCCAAAGCCTTGACTTTCTGCTATAGTCTGGTTTGGTGACTTTCTCGGTCTGCTGCACAGCTGTGGTCCTAACACCTCCCCTGATGTCATCCTGGGAATTCCCTTTACCTTTCTCTTGTTTCCTGATTCCCATCCTTCCTCTTTCTTGGTGTACTTCCTCATTTAGTAAAACATGCTGTCTGTTGGCTTTCTGAGAAAGCATTTATGGGGGACTTTGTACGTCTCAAATGCCTTTTCTCTACCCTTATACTTACTTGATTGCTTGGCTGGATGTAAACTTTTTTACAGAATGTAAAAAATTTTTTTTGATAAAACTTTTTTACATATCTATTGAATTTTTAAAGGTATTATTCCCTTGTCTTTTAGGTTTCTTTTTTTTTTTTTCTTAAAGGGTAAGGTCATTTTTATTTTTGATCTCTTGTATGATCTTTTTTCTTTTTTTTCTTTTCCTTCCCTTTGTGGAACCTTTAGAATCTTCTCTTTATCCTTTATATTCTGAAGTTTCACAATGATAAAATTTGATGTGCATTTTTCCCCATTTATTGTGTTGGATGCTTAATGGTTTTTAAATCTAGAGACTTACAGCTTTAACTTCCTTCCCACTTTATCATTGTTGCTCACCCTCTTCCTCCTCTGGGCCCCATAACTCTGAGTGCAGTCTTTCTGGTGAAGCTTCCCCAGAGAACAATCCTCAGGTATCCTGAAAGGATGGAGAGAGGTTACTTTACTTTTTTAGGTGCGATTGGGGACCCTTGGGTCTGACCATTCTTCTAATTAAAAACCAACAACCAAAACCCAACCCATAAAATCAGCTCTATTAATATTTTTGATAGTACCTCTACTTGCTGAATATTAACCTCAAATTCTTTAGTTTTTTCAAAATATACCAAGGAAAGGGGTGCCTGGGTGGCTCAGTCAGTGGAAAAGGCTCAAGTCATGATCTCATGAGTTTGAGTCCTGGGTAAGGCTCTGTGCTGACAGCTTAGAGCCCAGAGTCTGCTTTAGGATTCTGTGTCTCCCTCTCTCTGCCCCTCCCATGCTCGCTCTCTCTCTCTCTCTCTCAAAAATAAATAAAATATTTAGAAAATATTGAACAAAACAAAACAAAATCTACCAAGAAAATGATACTGCTTCTAACTTTCCCACTGTCTTTCCTTCATCCTGCTAAACCATTTCTGTGAAGCACCCTTTTTCTGTTGGATCATTTACTATTATGTGTTTTGTTCTAGTCTTCATTATGGTTTGAGATTTACAGATTCAATTCTGGTTTCATTGATGTTACAGTTTCTTTTTCTTTTTCTTGTTCTTGTTTGCTATAGAATTTTAGAGGAAAAAGAGATCAGAAAAATTTTTACAATGCCATCTTGGAATCAGGGAGATCTGTTTAATCATTACAGTGATCCAACAATGAAGTAAACTATTACCCAAAATCAGAAGCTCCAGTACCAGAAATATCTCATAAAGTCTTGGTTGTTCTTTCTTTTAAAGACACTGAAGAAGAAATTTCTACCTGGGGTGGGAAAGACTTAGATTAAATGACTCACTTAATACATCTTTCAAATATAAGAGTTTATTAATTCTATACTTTTTTACTATGGATTTAAGGGAAGCAGAAATCATATAATAATTAAGGTTATATGCCTGAAAATCAGGCAGGTTGCATATTAATTCTAGATCTTTTACTTAGACTATATTTTAACTTCCTCAGTTTCCTTCTCTGTAAGATGAGGACTACCTATTTTATATGACTGTTATAAGACAACACAACAAATGTGGTCTATATAATGAATACATAATCTATGTTAACTAATTCCAATAATGATATGCTTAAGTGAAGCCTGTGAAATGGAAATTAATATTTTCTACACTAATAATATTTTGGAATTGTTGCCGTCTAGAAACATTTATATCTGAGAATGTATTGTATTATCTCTTGGTCATGGTATGCCTGGGTTAGATTGGCTTGTGGTGAGGAGCAAATCTTTGTAAATTCTGTTCCTACTCATCAGACATCATCTCTCTGTTTCTGGAAAAGGGGAAAATGTAGGACCGTGGCCAAGCAGAAATTATTTTCAGTTAGTCTAAATTCAAAAGTAGGCAGCAGGTCACAATGGCTCGATTCTTACGGTGATGCCTCTTTAATTTGCACTAGCTGTGCACAGGTGGTCTTCAGAAGTGCAATTATGATTCACTTCCTATGAAAAGAATTTGGTTTTATTAATTATAAGCAAGAATTAGGCAAACAAAGATTTTCTCTAGACAGGGCAATGTGAACTAGCTTTCATGAATAAAATAAATCATTCGACACTTGCATAAATACTGGGTGCTACACTTGTGCTTGGAAAGAGCTCCTCTTTTTAAGTGGCCTTATTTGATTACACTTAAAATTTTTTTCATGATAACAATTTAATCATGGATTTCTTCTTAAAAATAATGCGGATAAATTTTGGAGTCAGCTTCTTACATGGATTCTCTGTTTAATCTGAATTATGATTTTGCTGCATGGATTCTACAAGGGAGACTTGGCTTGTGTCAATATTTTGTCCAAGGAAGACAGAATAAAGTCTGTCACATTGTATAACATTGGATATTTCATCTTGGAAAAGCCTGTCCCTACTTCATTGCTGAATGTCATAGAGATCTGGGAGTGTGGGACTGTGTGTTGCCTTGTTCATCTATAATGTGTCCACTGAGGGTAGAGCTGCCCAGGTCTGCAGCAATGACATTCTCCTGGAACAGGCTTCACTGTTCCAATGTCTGAGTGCCAGCAAGTGGGCTCAAAGGCCACATGATTGAAGCATGGAGACATGTCTCCCCTTAGTCCTGTCTAAAATGTGTGTCATCAGCAGTTTGCCCAGCAGAGTTCTAGGATGTTCCTTGGGTGGGGGGTCTGCTTGTTGTTGCAGACCAGCAGGAAAATCCTGCTCACATTTGAATATTCATAACATAATTCTGGGGGCAGAAGCTCCTGAACTCCAGGGGAACCGTTACTTTCACATCCCACATCCTCTGTTTCATATTCCCTAGAGGAAATGTGGAAGACACACCCCATTTGAAAGAGCTATGATCACAAGATACCAAAATTAATGGCAACAAGAAGGCAGTGATGAAGGTTGAAAATACCAATTGCTGATGGTCCCAACTTTGAGGTTGCCAAGCCCACCACGGTTTTGGACCATCAGGTGTATCCTATCCCCCAACCCTCCCCCTCTTCTCATGCTTCCTTTTTCTGGGATTTGATGGCTTTTCAGCATCTGCAGAATCTTGACAAAGGAAGGGACCTCAGAGATTACCTTGTCATTTCCCTTAGACTCAGGTTTTGTCCAAAGCCACCCTGACCTGTCCTGAGGTAGACGACATTTTGAAGAAAAATAAATCAGCCCTTCCTAATAAGCTAGCACTACTTGTCACTAGTTAAATAAAGGAATAGTTTCCCAAAATGATAGATCCATTGTGTTTTACCACAAAAGCAATTGTGCCTCCTTTCAAAGATTTGACAAAGGCATTTCCTTCAAAACCCTTTTTTGAGGTTTGGTGACTAATGACTACAAGGTTCATCTTTCTCTTCTCTGTTTAGTATCAAAGGTTCTTTTGATTCTTCTTCATGAGTGTCATGAGGCTCCTCTTCCCCTGCTGAGCACAGAGCAATTCTCAGAAAGGGTCTAAGGTTGAACTTGTGTTTAAGGAAGACTGTCATTTTGATGTGTTAAAAGAATAGGGGTGTGGTGGTTTTCTAGCGACAAGCTGGTGGGTTCTCTTTTCCTTCCCTCTTGCAATGCAGTTCTTAGCATAGAGTCTGGACCTATTTTTTTTTTTTAAGTTTATTTGTTTTGAGAGAGAGAGAGAGAGAGAGAGAGAGAGAGAAACAGAGAGAGAGGGAGGAAGAGAATCCCAAGCAGGCTCCATGCTGTCGGCATAGAGCCCGATGCTGGGATAGAGCCTGTGAGATCATGATCTGAGCTGAAATCAAGAGTCGGACGCTTAACAGACTGAAGCACCCAGGAGGCCCCATGGATCTGTTTTGAAATTCTAAGCATGTTATTTTCCTCCCAATAGTTTGATGTGGGTATGATAGGATCTGGAACAACACAGACCCTGAGAATGGCAGAGGTGGTCAGTGAGATAAGATCGGGTGGGCGAATGCTTAGATTCTAACACCTTACTTTTTGAATCCTTCTTATTATGTCTCTTCCTTACTTCCTTTTTGTGGTATGGGATGCCTAAGCTTTGTTGTTTTAGAGACAGACCATTAACTGAGTTTGCCTGTCTATCTAGTCTTTAAGAGCATTTCTGGCTCTGAATAATCTCTTACGTGACTGGTTGTTCCTGGACTAGATTAATTTACCATTTGTGCTCCTTGGTTCAATTTCAAGGACTGGGGAGGAAGCACCTTACCTTTTCCATTCATCTTTAAACGATTTTGTGGACCCATCCTATACCCATTTGGATTTGAATTAACCAGCAGTGGTTCCATATTGTAGTTGGATGCTGTCAGAGCTGGCTTGCTGCCTAACTCCAAGGGTCATTAATGAATCAAAATAAAGGGTCCCCACCCAGCTTTGTGCATCATGGTGGTCCTAGGTTCACTATGGCCAGATGGAATCATGGTATCTGGGAAGGACAAATTCCTAAGTGTCTTTCTCACAGGTACCCAAGAGAGGTTGCAAAAGCATTAAAAACATGAAGGAAAAATTCAAGGGGATCTTCTCACGTTTCTGTAGAGTGCCAGCAATCGCAAAAGGTAATAGCGTTAAGCACTTTATTGGGAAAAATGTCCACTATTATTAAAAAGTAGTGATACTCGGCTGCCGAGATATGAGTGCCTCAGCGAATCTCTGAAACCTCTGCTGTTGCTCTTAGCCCTGCATCTACCTTCCCGCGGCATCCCTGCAAACCACCATATATCCCTCCTGCCGGGATCCCAGGAAGCCTTCTCTTGGTTGTCTAGAAATAAAAATAAGTGCCTGAGGCATGATCACTGTATCCCCATAGATTAGAAGAGGACAGCCTAAAACTAACAGGTTTGAGTTCTCACCAAAGGAAGTGCTGTCCTGGGTGTCCCCAGTGAATGAGACAAGGGATGTTCACCAGAAGGAATCTGTTCACAGGAATGAACACTTGAACACTGCCTGAACCTTACTTTCAGAGTCATTGGATGGAGATAAAGATCAACTAACTCCCCCCCAGAGTGCATATTAAAATATGTATCATCATAAACTATACATTAACAAAAAGGATTGTGCCTTTCCTTAAACAACAACAACAACAAAGCAAAACAAAATAGGCAGCTAACGTAAGTTTTTAAAATTCACAATTTAAAATCCAGAGATCTTAGAATCTAAAGAATGAATGTCTTTTGAGGGGAGGCAACAACAAGTAAACAATTAAAAAAAACATACACTTGGGGCACCTGGGTGACTCAGTAGGGTGAGAACCTGACTCTTGATTTCAGGTCAGGTCATGATCTCATGGATTTGTGAGATCAAGCCCCGCATTGGGCTCTGTGCTGACAATGCAGAGCCTGCTTGGGATTCTCTGTTTCCCTCTCTCTCTCTCTGCCCCTCCCCTGCTCATGCTCCTCTCTCTCTCTCAAAAATAAAATAAATAAACATAAAAAAATACACTTAATTGAAATTATGAAGCTTTATTGGTCAAAAGTGTGTATGAACAATTTGTATTTGAATATTTTGCTTGAATGGCATTATGTGTCAATGTATGTAGATAAAGTTAAATATTATATGAATTACGCTGCTTTAAATGAATACTTTTTTATACCATAGATTTAAGCTCAAAAAGAGACATTTGACTTTGTGCTAATAAGAATGAAATAAGGCCAAGGAAGGGATGGGAAGCTTGGGCCTGAGTAAAGTTCTGAGACGGGAAAAAAGTGGCTATTTAAAATGTGTCATAGTAGCAAAAGCCCCAGTTCTGGAAAGATAAAGGTTGAGCAATAGCAACAACAAAAAATAATCTGGTTGTTTTTCCAAATTGGGTCATTCTGGATTAAAAACCCGTTAAATTTTGAAGTGTAACCTTCCTGCATCATATAATGAAACTGGGAAATTTAATATGATTTGTGGTTTTCTCTCTAAGGTTAAGTGACATAGATTAGATTTCTGCATAAAAACAAGCAAAAATAGGGGTGCCTTGGTGGCTCAGTGGGTTGAGCTTCCGACTTTGGCTCAGGTCATGATCTCCTGGTCCGTGAGTTTGAGCCCCGCATCGGGTTCTGTGCCACAGCTCAGAGCCTGGAGCCTGCTTTGGATTCTGTGTCTCCCTCTCTCTCTCTGCCCCTCCCCTGCTTGTGCTCTCTCTCTTGCTGTCTCAAAATTAAAAACATTTAAAAAAAGTGAAAATATGCAATTTTGTTAGGTAAATGTGCATAATATTTCTACCAAACTGTCCAATTTTGATATATTCTGCATATTTTCTGATATTCTAAAGTAGTTTTTGGAAGCTTGAATTCATAACATTTTAAGTAACAGATACTTTTATTTATTCAGAGGCCTCTGAGAAACTCGAGTTCTATACTGGTAGCATCTGTAATTAAATTAAAGACATGTATTTTTGATTGATAAGTGAAATTTTATCAGATGATATATTCAAAATATATGAATGTTTGATCGTAGGTCAAAGAAGACTTTGTGTCTGAGCCTCCAGAGCCCAAGTTTACATGCAATGTTATTTGCACACAGCGCCTTTCCTTGATCTCTCTACAGAAAATTAAACACTTTGAACTGACTTGGTCCTAGAATGAAGTGGAACTAAGAGAATCAATTGGGTTCCTAAAATGCAAATAAAACATTCTATGATCTGTTAAGCTGCTAAGGAAATGAGGACACGGTGAATGGTATATACAAAGAAGTGCTTGGGGCTCAGGAAGGGGAGGGAGATACATTTAAAGAGTATCAGGAAAGGGCAAAATTTGGGAGAGCTAAGTTTTAATTAAATGTGTGAAATAGAAATTACTAGAAATTAGAGAGGAGTAAGAAGAATCAATTTGCGCAGCATGCACTCATGCACTTAGATAAATGAACTTGTATTTTTAATTGCACAGTATTAGTGGACCACAAATTAAAACTCTTTCCATCCTCTCAGAGTGGACTGGACTAGTTTTGTGCTGTCTTCTGAAGCTGAATATTAGCATTAGCACCAAGAAAGGAGTAGTGACCCAAAGCCCCCACTTGCCAAGACGCGGAATTGGCAGCGGTGAGAATGCCGAGGACCTCAGACTCTAAACCAATTGAAACAAGAGAAATAAACCATTTGTCAAACAAGCATCTACGCAGCTACAAAGAATGAAGGCTGCAGAATGAACTTGGAACCAAGTAGCTGGAATGCACATCCTTTCCAGGATCCCCTCTCGAAACAAAAGTAACTACATATAGAATGGTGTACTCTATTCAATACTTCATGGCTCATATTGATGTTAGGGTGAGTCTTTTGGGGCTCTTAGTCAAGTAAAGAAGATAAGAAATTATTCTTACTTGTATAAGAGAAAAGGTGCTATGATTATAGGATTCCTCAAATTAAGGAGGTACATCATAATTTAAGAACAGAATTAGAAATATTAATGTAAACTTTAAAAGAAAATTTTTGCAGGGGCACCTGGGTTGCTCAGTCGGTTAAGTGCCCAACTCTTGATCTCAGCTCAGGTCTTAATCTCAGGGTTGTTAGTTCAAGCCTGGCATTGGGCTCCACCATGGGCCTGAGCTTAAAAAAAAAAAAAAAAAAAAGGAAGAAAACATTTGTAGCTTTGATACTGAAATAACCTAGGAGCAATATTATCCCATGCTGCGAGCTATTATGTAATTCTTGGTCTCTCTGTTCTTTCACTAAAAGAAACTAAGGGTCCTTGGAGAAATATCTCAGTCTATGCATGATCTAGGTATACAACTTGGATAGTTGTGCCAGAAAGAAAGCTTTCAAAATAAATAAATTCATATCTAAAAGACAAGAAAGTGCCTAAGTGAAGTGCAAAGTTGTGACATTAAAAATGATAATAAATCCTTCAGTCCCCTTAAATACATTTAATCTATTAAAAAGCTGTGATTCCCTAATGATGAACAAAAAGGAAAAAAGATAATATTAAGTATTTGAAAAAAGATGAAGGGACTAGAATTTATTATTGCTGAGCCTTGTTATTTACTTGGCATTATTGCTTATTTATTGTACGTATAAAGATGACAGAAATGAGTTAATCCTAAATGTATCAGTTAGAAGGCATTTCCTGACACAAGGTAGGAACGTCATTAGAAAGACTCCATAACTTGTGACTCTAAGACAGAAGCCATGGGAAATATCCAAAAGTCATTGGCATCACTTGTTTTAAAGTTTTTTAAAAAAATTAAATTCAAGTAGCATTGGTTTCAGGAGTAGAATTTAGTGATTCATCACTTACCTGTAACACCCAGTGCTCATCCCAACAAGTGCCTTCCTTTATGCCCATCACCCGTTTATCTCATACCCCCCCCCACCCAACACCCCTACAGCAACCCTCAGCTTGTTCTCTGTATTTAAGAGTCTCTTATGGTTTACCTCCCTCTCTTTTTATTTTATTTCTTCTTCCCTTCCCCTATGTTCATCTGTTTTGTTTCTTAAATTCCACATATGAGAGAAACCATATGATAATTTGTCTTTCTCTGACTTATTTCACTTAGCATAATACACTCTAGTTCCATCCACATTATTGCAAATGGCAAAATTTCATTCTTTTGGATCACTGAGTAATATTCCATTGTATATATACACCACATCTTTACCCATTCATCATTCGATGGTCATTTGGGCTCTTTCCATAGTTTGCCTGTTGTTGATAGTGCTGCTACATTTGTATCGCTCTTTAAATGACGCAAAGAATGGGAAAGAATGTATACCATGCAAATGTCTTTAAAAAGCAAAGGTAAGAGGCAAATACCACCATGGGGAACAAGAGGGTGAATTCAACAGGAGGAGCGGGACAAGAAGAATTAAAGGGGCAGTGGCAAGGCTGTCAGCCCAGCCTGCTGGTGAACATTGAAGCAGGACAGGACAAACCTTAGGACAAAAATAAATGTAAACAAAAGAGAAGAGGCTGAGGTGGCTCACCGAGAAACTATAGAAGACTGCCCTGCAGAAGCCAGAGAAACTGAAAGTAAAGTCCAGTTAGTGTCATATACCTGGTCTCACCTGTGGTCCTGGCATGTCTCTTCTTGTTAATTCAGAGGTATTTGTACCAATCCTCTTATAAATGCAAATTTTTTGGTAGCTCTAGGAGGACATTTTAAAGAGAAAAAAAATCCCACCCCTTATACTACCTTTTTCCTTCTTTTTACATATTTAGGTAAGTGCTTTTCTTCCTTTCACTACAAATCTTCTTTAAAAAGTGAATGACTGTCTCGTGTTTCAACTTAACATTCCATAGGCTGCAGAAGTGAAGTCTCAATAGCCATGATATGCAGTATAACTAAATAGCGATTTGAAGCCATAATCATGTATTCAGCATGACAAGTATTTTAAATGACTTACTTTTTTTTAAAAAATCCATTTTTAAAGTAGAATTGCTTTCCCAAATGTCTGCTTCCTGTGCCATCTTTGGTGGTTGTACTCCAGTTTTCCTTATTACTTTATTCATGTGCTGTCAGAGAGTGGAAATTTTTGTGTGTGTGCATTAAGTTGTAATTTGGAGGGAATTAGGTCTAACAGCTCATTGATATTTTAAAATCTTGGTATTTGAGATCCTCTATTTAAGAAAAAATTTGCCTACACATTGTAAGATGGAAAGCTACTGGAAAAATTGCTATGGATTACAACTCATGAATTGTTAAATTTTCAGTGTTTATATTAAGAATTGTTTGCAAGTAGTTTCATAGCATCTATGGACTGATCATGGAACAGAAAACATTGATTATGGAAAAAATTCAATGGGAAGGCATCTACATAGTTTATGATGTTTTCAATTTATAAGTCTTTAGACTCAAAGAGATATTTACATAGCTTAAGAATCCCAAGCACATCAGATGGGGCATCCTAGATAGGATCTGTAGATTTCTATAGGTAGATGAAAGAATTAGAAATTGTTTATAATATAAATCCAGGAAAGTGGGCTAGATGATAACTACTATTAGAGTTATGGAATTATTAGCATGATTACTATGAGTAGAGTTTTGCATTAATTCTCAGGTCTTGGGAAGGATCTAGATCTTCCATCGGTCTCTAATAGTAATAAATAGTAATAACTAGTAATAGTAATAGTAATTAATAGTAATAAATAATGGTAATAGTAAGCTCAATTAATTAGAAAGGGAACCATCTTTCTCAATAGGTATGCATCTTTTACTCCCCAGAAGACTTAGAATTAAGTTTAGAAAAATTTAGAAGAATCAAAACAATTTATTAGTACTAGTGTCAAGCAGGAACTGTAAGATCTACCTAGGAGAATAGCCATGATTACGGCATTTCATCCAATTTAATTACCATGGTCTATTTGCCTATAACCCCACTGGACTTGGGAACAAAGACAGCGTGCTTTATCTCAGCAGTCTTAGCCCAGTGCCTGGCCCAGAGTCAATGCTCAGTAAATTTGTAGGAAGAAAAAATAAGGTCCTTAGGGTTGTAGAGAGATTTAGTTCTCTCAATATGTTCCTCTGAGGAGATAGAGAAAAGTGTCTCATTCCAGTACTTCCGGGCTGCTTCCATTTTGGAGGCTCCCTCCTGCAGCCATTCTAGAATGTAATAGAAATAGAGGGAAAAATTTCTCTGACGTTTTTGATGTTGAGTCCAGGGCATGTTTCCAGAGGGGAAGGGTCAGACTTCAAGGATGCCCCAGCCCTTGACATTCTCTGTGAAAGGATGTGCTGTACAAAGATCTGCCCGCCAGCAGCTGTGCTTGAAAACCATATGGTAGAGCCATGGTGACAGTTTTCCTTTCAGACCCTGAGTAGGCATTTGGTATCAGGAGCGATAGACAATACATTTCAAATCACTTCCTCATGACAGCCCTTCAGATGTTTGAAAACCTTATCCCTTCTGGGCAATGATTCCTGCTTCAACTGTTCGCCATCTGACACAGTCTCCAGACCTTTCCTCCCCTAAATTTTCTTCCTCTGTTTTGTCCATGTTTCTTCTATGTATTGCCTCAAGGGTCTAGAAATAAACAGCATACACAGGCTGTAGCCTGACCGAAGCAGAGATCAGGGGACCGTTGTTGCCCTTCTGGCCACTCCACATCCATTGTGGCAAAGACGTCATCATCTGCTCAGCAGCCCTGTCACGTTCTTGACTTTCACCATACTTGTGGCCAACTCAAATCCCTGTGTTTTGTCTTATGTTGTTGTTAATGTGGTATGTTTTAAATATGATTCTCTAATTCTGTGCTTGTGTATTTTGAACCAAGCTGCTGCTTTGAACCTAAGGATTTAACTTGTATTCCTACGGAACTGATAGGTTTGGCTCGCTATTCCAACTTATGTTGACATTTTGGAATGATGATTCCACCATTAAATGTTTCCCATTCCAAGCTTTTGCCATGTGTACTTTTGATCAGCCTACTGCCACATTTTCATCCAAGTTACTGAGAAAGGTATTGAGTGAGACAAGTCGAGGAAAGAGCCCAGAGCACACCACATGCTCAACAAATAGTTACTAATTAAATCATGACTCTGATGGAAGGAAAAGTTGTAGACTGTGGTTATTGTCTCTACTACCATACTCAGGCAAGCATGTGCCCCTTTATTTATCCTCAGAAAAGCATGCACTATATTTTTCAAAGGGATAGTTTTCTTGCTCTTCTAGAGGTTTCCAGGACAATCTTATTGTTCCCATTCATTCTTTCTCCATCCCGTTCATTCATGTGCAGACAGGATTCAATATTAATAACAGAGGATATTGGTAGCATCATCTATCAGATATGCTGTATACGAAAACACCCCAAAACCTAGGAATCTAAAACAATGGCTATTTATCACAGTTCTGTTGGTAGGTTAGTCATTTGTGCGGCAGTCACCTGGACTTAGTCACACGGTTGCACGTAGCCGAGAGACCCTCAGGGTGCCAGACTCAGCTAGGGTGAGTGGAATGGCTGGGCTTCTCCCTTCATGTGGTCTTTCATTTTCAGGGAGGGCTACTCAGGTTTTTTTCATCTGACACTGGCTGCGTTTCAGTGGGAGAAAGTCCTATGTGCAAACCCAAATCAAGCTTCTGCTTGAATCATGTTTGCTGTTGTCTCATTGGTCAAAACAAGTCACACGACCACATTCCAGAGTCAGTGAGGAAAGGGACGACCTAAGGTTGGATATAGGAAGTGAGATTTATTGAGGGACATTAATGTAACAATTCATCACAAGCACACATGTTTATAGCCCTTTCAGAATTTAGTTTATCATGCCTCGTAATTTATGTTTCCTTATAATTAGCTTTAGTGGGAATCTCTATGGCTATAAAACTTAGCATGTAATACTAGAGTTTTATGAAAAAGGACTCAGTATTGGGTAAGGATACAAAAACTGAAATTAAAAATTTCCAGTTTAAGTAGCACTTATACATATCTGCTAATATTTGAATAATATTTTCCATTAGTTATTATCTTAATGATTAATATATCAAAGTATCCACCTTGCTCTGCCCATGCTGTAGTTATAGTGGGTTGACTAAAATAGATTATGTATCTTTTTATTCTTGGAGAATCTGAACAAGTAGTTTTTTTTTTAATTTCAAGTTTTTATTTATTTATTTAGCTTACAAAAGAAGTTTAATATACTGTGATTGCTGAACAGAAAACAAATACATGTTTTATTTTTCTTTGGTAATATGAATATTAAGTATTATTTTAACATAATGTAAAAGAAACAAATTATATTCGTTTTTAACTTATTTGAATATACAGTATTTGCAAAATAACATAATTGTTATTTTTTTCACATACCACATTAACAACAACATAAGACAAAACACAGGGATTTGAGTTGGCCACAAGTATGATGAAAGTCAAGAACGTGACAGGGCTGCTGAGCAGATGATGACATCTTTGCCACAATGGATGTGGAGTGGCCACAGGATGTGAAATAAATCAGAACTATGTTTAATAAAATGCACATTTATATTTTAAAATTAATAAGGACTTAATTTGGTGTAAAAGTTGAAAATAAAACAGATTATAGTTCAGAACAACTTGCCACAGGAAATTTCATGACTAAATGTAAAACTTAACATGTCCTTTCTCTAAAATACACAATGAAAAAGAAAATGTATAAAACAAACCAAGATGCATAAGAACATTTATAGGTAAGTGATATGGAAAATAAACCCTATAATTTGAAAAGTCATCGCATATACCAGGCATCATAGTAGAATTCACAAATGCCGGAAGTCATTTCAATAAAGAAAAGAAAACCAATTAGTTTTTCCTTGACATAGTCCCAATAAGCACACGGACTCCACACTTTCTGAGGAGGCTTTCATTAATCCCCTACCACACTCCTTCTTTTTATTCTTTGTTTCCACTCCTTTCAAAAAAACGTGAAATCAATGAGGAAACATGCACCAAGCATTACGGCTTTCATTTTCACATCAAGGTCTAAAGGGAGCTGGATAGCAAAGCTATCAGCATCTGTAAATGCCTCTCTCCAAAACCAGTCCACTGCTTGGAAATCTTGCCAACTGTAGTTTCTTCATCCAGAGATTTAATCCCAAAGTCAACATCTGCACAACAGCTGCACCCAACACATGGACCAATAACTTTTAGTGCATCCTCTCTCCTCTCATTTTGAACTGTAAACCTTGGCAGGCATGGATGCCGGGTCTGAGTAACATAACCTACAGGTACACGAGGAGGAGCGTGGACTTCAATCTCCTGAAGGCAGCAAGGGCAACAACGGCTGTCACACCTTAGTGGTCTCTCCAGAGTTATAGCTTCTTGGCCCATATTATCAATAATCCTCATGGTAAAAGGCCGAGAAGCCCCACAGCAATTCCGGGTACAGCAGTCTGTATCCTCTGCTGCAGAGTAAATCTTGTGTCCAAAGCTGTTCTTCATTTCATATTTGTTATTAGTTTCAAAACCTGTTATGACTTCCAGAAGCTCAATTTGTTGATGAACAGTATCTGATCTATCTGACTTAAACAGTCCAATCCGGGTGGACAGCCTGATGGAGGTGTGGTGCTGGCATCCATGGTACCCCTGCAGGTCCCCCTGGTTGATTATACACAGGCTGGGGTTGGACAGGAAACCCTACTGGGCCAGCACCTGAATAACCAGCTGGTGGAATTGAGTAGCCAGCCTGAGGGCCAGGATAGCAAACCTGGGGGCCAGGGTAGCCAGTATGTCCTGCAGGTCCTCGGGGTGCTGCTGAAGGACATTGCGGGGGATAGTCAGATGGTAAATTTGTTCCTGGGCGAGGAGCATTCATTTGTCCATTTTGCTTTTCCATGATTTATAGAGTTCTGTGGCTGCGGGTGCTCCATGCTGCCGAGAACCTCCGGGGTGTGGGAACGCTCTCGGTTTCGTTTCCTGGATCCTAGGTATACCACAAGTTTTTACTTAAATTCTAGTTAGTTAATATATATGGTAAAATTGGTTTCAGATATAGGATTTAGGGACTCATCCTTAAGTATAACGCCCAGTGCTCATCACAACAAGTGCCCTCCTTAATACCTGTCACCCATTTAGCCCATCCCCCATCCACCTCCCTCTATCAACCCTCAGTTTGTTCTCTGTAGTTAAGACTCTCTTTGGGTTTGCTTCCCATTCTTTATTTTTTCCTCCCTTCCCCTATGTTTGTCTGTGTTGTTTCTTAAATTCCACATATGAGTGAAATCATACAGTGTTTTCCTTTCTCGGATTGACTTATTTCGCTTAGCATAATACACTCTAGCTCCATCCGCATCATTGCCAATGGCAAAATTTCGTTCTTTTTAATGGCTGAGTAATATTCCATTGTGTGTATATACTACCTTTTCTTTATCCAATAATCAGTTGATGGACATTCGGGCTCTTTCTGTAGCTGGGCTATTGTTGATAATGTTGCTATGAACACAGGGATGCATATGCCTCTTCAAATCAGTATTTTGTAGCCTTGGGTAAATACACAGTAGTGCAATTGCTGGATCGTAGGGTAGTTCAATTTTTAACTTTTTGAGGAACTTCCAGGCTATTTTGCAGAGCGGCTGCACCAGTTTGCATTCCCACCAACAGTGTAAGGAGGTTCCCTTTTCTCCACATCCTTGCCAGCATCTATTATTTCCTGTGTTATTAATTGAACAAGTAGCTTTCTAAAATTTTTTTTTTCAACGTTTATTTATTTTTGAGACAGAGAGAGACAGAGCATGAACGGGGGAGGGGCAGAGAGAGAGGGAGACACAGAATTGGAAACAGGCTCCAGGCTCTGAGCCATCAGCCCAGAGCCTGACGCGGGGCTCGAACTCACGGACCGCGAGATCGTGACCTGGCTGAAGTCGGACGTTTAACCGACTGCGCCACCCAGGCGCCCCAACAAGTAGCTTTCTAAAGGCAATACTGAATTTATTTTCAAAATTTTAATTCTTCAAAATGTGGGAATTTCAAAGCCTAAGAAACAATAGTGTCATTTTCGCTGTATAAATGTCTTAAAAACATTTTTGATAAATTACTTTTGCCCGGACATGTGTTTTAAGGCCAACTTGCTCCCAATCAGACAAAACACAAAGGTCTGGGAACCAAGAGTAGAAGTGGGGGTGTCCACTGATATCTGGGCTCTGTTGCATTCAATATTTTAGAATCCACGTGAGCAGTGCCCCCACAGGACTGCAATGGTTCTATGAAAACTAAAGCTGAGACTCGATACCTGGCTCCTTGGAGTTCTATGTACTATTGAACAAAGAGGCAAATAGGCAAGGGGAAGGGGAACTGGTTGGAGTCACTGATTTTGGCTATCGGGGACATGTAAGGTTGTCACTATGTAATGGGGACAAGAAAAAGTATAGATGGAACCTAAGTTGTACATCTGCCAAGCTGCAAAAAATTAATGAAGACAACGACATCGTTATATTGGAAGGGCCCCCAAAGCCAAACCCTGGCCAAATAAGATGCTCTCTGAAAGAAAAGGGAAAATGAAGTAGATGGTGAAGAGGAAAGTCACACATACCATGTATCATAAATAGCTTGTGAAAAGTTATAGATGGGACTATTGTTACCTTTACTTGTATTTACTTCTTTATTTTGCCATATATTTCAAGTAATTTTCTCCCTTTCTTTCCTACCACACTGTTGTGTATGTGTTGTTAGCGAGGAGATTATATCATCACTAGAGGAGAAATAAAATACCACCAAGAATAAAATATTCAATTTGGAATTGACTGCAGAGGGGCGCCTGGGTGGCGCAGTGGGTTAAGCGTCCGACTTCAGCCAGGTCACGATCTCGCGGTCCGGGAGTTCGAGCCCCGCGTCAGGCTCTGGGCTGATGGCTCAGAGCCTGGAGCCTGTTTCCGATTCTGTGTGTCCCTCTCTCTCTGCCCCTCCCCCGTTCATGCTCTGTCTCTCTCTGTCCCCCCCAAAAAATAAATAAAAACGTTGGAATTGACTGCAGAAACTATTGAGACATTGGGCCATTTCCCTTTGGGAAGATGAGCACATTTTTTTACCCTATAATGGGTCCGTGTTATTAGGCAGGAGGATTATTTTAATGTGTAGATGTTTATTTTAACATAAGTGACAAATGGTGCATGTGGGTGTTAAGAAAGCAAAGTGGTAGATAGCAGGGAGTTCTTGCCATTTTGTTGGGTGCCCAGCATCTGAATCTTTTTTTCCATTTCAAACCTCACTCACAAATGAATCAGTCTTGGTGGGGGCAGAGTTCCGCCTGCCCTTGTTATGGTACATGGGGCATACATTCCATTTCTTACCTGGCATCTAGGAGTGAGCATATGACCTAGCTTTGTCCCAACATAAGCCCAACTGGAACTTTGAATCTGGGGAAATACAGGAACAAAGTTATGCAGGGGATGAAGATTATTTCCTGGGGTGGTGGTAAGTGTCCAGTGGGTAGGGTCCAGCAGTCTCAGGGCTAGTGCCAGAGGTTTTAGCAGCATAATATTAATCAGAGTATTTCTGAGCCAAGGCTCTTCTGCTTACATTTCCTTGATTCCTTACCATTTTCCAAATCCAGTTCTCCATATTTCTTAGAGTCAGTAGGTTAACTATTAATTTCCTTTCTGTTTGAATATGCCAGAATCGGCTTCTGTCATCCACAACAGGATCTCTGAACAGTATAAAACACAAAGTACACCTCACAGGACTTTGTAGACGCACATTAAACAGTGATGTCTTTGCCCCCTTCCTTTCCTTCTTGCTCCCCTCCCAGTTGCATTAAAAGCTCTTTAGATGCTGATTTCTCTAACCCCTCCAAAAGGAGTTTAGTATGTTGCTTTGTACAAATAGCAGTTAATATTGGCTCAGGCCTAAACTGCACACTTCGCGAAGTGGAATTCATCACTAATTCCTCAAAGGTTCTAGATAGT
Source organism: Leopardus geoffroyi (assembly GCF_018350155.1). Classification (NCBI taxonomy): domain Eukaryota; kingdom Metazoa; phylum Chordata; class Mammalia; order Carnivora; family Felidae; genus Leopardus; species Leopardus geoffroyi. Next base: position 125,798,830 of record NC_059332.1, read on the forward strand.
GGGAGAAATAAGCCCACCGACCCAATCCAAGGAGGGACGAGTTGGCCCAACCTGAAGTGAGGCTTTAATCAATGTTCTTGCAAGAGCGGGTGTCTGATGGACAGGCACGATCTGGGCAGTCACAGCAGACAATTTATCTCCTACTGTGCAAGTCCCTCCCCTTAATCCTCATTGGTTGAGTACTACAGCGGTTATAGCCTTACCCGGAAGTCGCCTAGGCCCATGTAAGGCAAAAAGTACATTCCTTGAGGTGACACACAGACTTCAGTTCTTTGGCGCATGCCCATTGCAAAGCCTGTGAAAATAAGCTGGTAAAATAGAGAGGGGAAGACGAACCAGAACCAGGAAGTGAAGTGTCCAAGGGTTTGGAACTCCATTTTTGGCGGGGCGAGGCGGGGTGGGGGAGGGGAAGGTTGTAAACCCATTGTTAACTAGACCGCACTGCTTTTATTTGGTATTTCTGAAAATGAATCCTCTCACTTACCCCTCACAGATAGCATGCATGATAATACAAAAATGCACTGACAAGCAAACTGAAAACAGAACTGGTGATGTAGTTGTGGCTAGCTTCTTTGGTTACAATGTTTATAATGCTTAGATGGCAGGAAGAGTTCAGTATGTGTATTTTTACCTAACAAACAATATGGGAATTCCTTCTTGAAATTTTGCTTGGAGCCATAAATTTCTAAGAATGACTGATTAAAAATGATACTCCTACACACAAAAGAGGGGAAAAAATAAACTGTGGTAAATTTTTTTCTTTAGTGATGTGCTTGAAAATTACTTCCTTTCTTTGAAGGCTGTGACAATGAGAAGCCATCTTGGAGGCTGCCATGAACAGGAGGGTTTGAGAAGTCCTCTTTATGGAGGTCACATTTGAATGGAAATCCAAATGATTAGACAGAATTAGCCATTCCAAGCACCAGTGCAGAGGGTCCAGGCCGAGGAAGAGCCGGTATACCCCCAGCATTCCTGTCCTTGACTCCTACCCTCCCCTTTTGCCTTCCTCATCCAGGCTTTGTGCTCCTCCAACATTTTTTCCTTCTTAGGCTATGGAACTGACATTCAATTTGGAGTTAAAACATCCTTCATTAGAGATGTGCTACTTTCCACAGCACAGTCTTTAACATTATTATTGTTATTTTTAATTTTTTTAATGTTTATTTGTTTTTGAGAGAGAGAGAGACAGAGAGAGTAAGGGAGGGGCAGAGAGAGAGGGAGACACAGAATCTGAAGCAGGCTCCAGGCTCCGAGCTGTCAACACAGAGCCCGACCCGGGACTTGAACTCACAAACCACAAGATCATGACCTGAGCCGACATCAGACGCTTAACCAGCTGAGCCACCCAGGCACCCCAGTCTTTAACATTATTAAACAGAATACTTAGTGTCTCAGCATGAAGCATTTGCAGCTGGTTTCTCCAGCCATGCCCAGAGATATCCAAAGGGAAATGATTAGGTTCTTGACTTTGAAATGCTCATTAAAGTGACACCTTGCAAAAAGATGATATCTACCCTAAAAACAAATTCCCATTTCCACCACTCAATCTATCAGATGTAAATTTCTGGCAGCTGAAGTATCGCCATTCCATCTATCCTTCCAATTATGAAGCTTTCAGAGCGAGTTCAGACCACCCAGCTACCTAATGAAGAAGAATTTTAATTATTAAAAGGGACACTTCCGTGTCTTTTCTTTTTGGGTAACTTTTAGTATCATTGCATGGTCAACTAAACTGCCATTCTGCTTCACTGCCAGACATCGTCAGGTCTTACTGCATTTTTTAATAAGTATTAGTATATAATAACTAATGAAGTCATTATTTAATTAACAGTTAATCGAAGGCTAAGGCAAGAACACAAATTTTCCCACCTCCAGAGGAGCTAGCTGGCCCTATACCCCACTGACCACTCTGCTTCTTGTGTCATTGAGAACACTGGTTGACAATGCAACTCTAATGCTTTTTGAAACCTCGATCAGTAGAAGCTGGAAAAACTTTTTAAAACGTAGCAAACATTTCTGCTAAAATAGAGGCTCAGCTTATTTCTGAGCCATACTATTATTTCTCAAAAACCCTCTTGAATGGATAATTGAGTTATACAAATGTAAATCAAGCATCTGTGGGTGGATCTGCAGGCGGGAGGACATTGTTGCAGAATGCTCTGTCTGGTGATGCAAAATGTACCATGTCCTCAAGCCCAGGCCATACCTCTGAGACTTGGCTTTGTGATTTTTTTGGAGGGTTTCTAAGATTATGAATGGAGAGCCTGCTGCTGACAAAACTCTTGCGTGAACTTGTGAAGCTGCATAGACTCTTCCTTAAGTAGTTTGTGGGGGTTAGTTTTGTTTTTCCATGCGATGCACAGACCTGGAGTGACACTGCGTTATTATGTTTGGTGTCATTGTGCTGATGGGGTCATGATGCAAGGCCACCCTCCTGTGGTCAAGGGCAGGACTTTCCTGTGAAGGAGACATTTCTTCTTTAGTTATTCTTGAGCAAGAGGAGCCAATCATAGGATCTTAGACTTGAAGAAGGGTAAAAATCATTCTTTCTTAACTTGTCTTAAGTGACCTATACTCCTAGGCACAGTTATGTTCAGAGCATTCCTGGGGTTAGAATAATTTGAGCCTGACTCTATTCACTTTGGCTGGGAGCACCCAAATGGACCCTGAAAACAAGTTGACACTAAACTGTAAGAGTAACCACCTCTGGTAGCATTTGTAAGACACCCTTCAATTGGGGGCCACGCATCAAAGAAAAGACAGTATACTTTCATCATCTGCTGCAGTCTGAACTTAGCTGCATCCCTTAGTTAAGGGAAGGGTCTGTCACCTAGGCTGGTTAAGCGTTAGCAATGGCCATTTTCCATAGTGTAGCTTCTTCTGCCAAATGGTGATCTCAGAGCTCCTACCAGAAGAGAAAGGGAAAGGGTGCCTTCACCAGGAGTTTAGTTTAGGCCAGAATAACCACATGTGGGGTCTGTTGTGGAGCATATATGACAAAGCTCCGTGGTGCTTTCAGAAACAACTGGAGGAAATTTGATGTGGGAAAGCCCCTGCTGTTATGGTAAATTTTTCTGGTGATATCCAATTTATTTTTTTATACTTATTTTTTAAGACTCCTGTGTGGCAGGCAGCCTTAGTATTCATTCATAAGATTTTTCTCCCCCTACAAAATGGGACTTCAAACCTTATAATAACTTTATCTAGAACAATACTATGCTAAGTAGTTTTTTTTAAAGACCTTGTTACTGGCATGAAAGAGACTATGTTATTAGTAAAATTCATGATCTTCGCATTCTTTGGATGAAGCCTGCATCCGTGTAATTATTTGTTTGTCATCTCTCTCACTGAGAATACTACTTACATGAATGACATAATAAAGAAACAGCTATTTGAATATAAATTTTATAGAAATAGAATATTTATGGCATCCCAGAGAAGTTTGAGTTTCAGATTCTCTTCAAGCGAAATGTATTATAAAAACTGTTAAAAGCAAGGATGGATATTCAGGCAAGGGAGCTTGAAATTCTTTTGAGAATAAAACAAATGATGAAAGGAAAAGAATTTATTCTGGAACGAACAAAAGGTATGCAGGCCATTTTTTTTTTTTTTTTTTTTTTTTAAATCAGAGTTCCTTTTGTGTACTGTTAGAAATAAGCCATTTAATCAAGAGAACTGCCGGGGATACTATTTTAGACACGGACTTTACAGAGAGAATTTGGATTATGAGATTGAAGTTGCAGGCCAAAAAGAAACAGAATGTATAAATGGTATAGGTATAAATAAATGGAAAGAAATTCAAGAACTAAATTTTATAAAGTAATGATAATAGTAAAGTCTCTTTCATCTGAAATAATAAGTGAAACATGACAAGGGGAAAATATATTCGGTAAGAATATATAGAGAAGAATGCAAACATCTTGTAAAGAAATTTCCACTTCTAGCTATGCCAGAGTAGTTTATATCAGATTGACTCCCTTCTCTTGACAAGAATAATGACCAAAAAAAGATAGTAAAATGTATTAAAATTTAACAGTTCCCCTCTCCAAGCTGTTGGAGGCATCAGAGAAGAACTAAGGCTGTTAAAGATTAATAGGATAAAGTCCTGGAAAGAAGAGCAATGCATTGATGCAAATATGACATTCTTTATTGGTGATCCTCTCAAGTCATTTTCTAGTAGGTAGGTAGCACAGGTGAGACGCTAGACAGAGAGAAAAGTCTCAGAACTTTTGATGCTCACAAAGCTGGGCATCAGAGCTGGGTAAGAGTCTGGGTTCCATATGATCAAAGTAGCTAAGACTTTAGAAATCAAGATCTTGGATTAAAGGGAATTACAAGGAAGTGAGCCCAATATTCTGCAACTCTTTTTTCTTCAGTGTATTTGATAAGCTGCACAGGGTGGGAATATATGCAACAATGCAGAAAGTGGAAAATAAGTTTAAACAGTTTCACGGTGTTTGGAGAGATAGAAACACTGGATTCAGACATTTCCAAAGACCTCTTGGATTTCAATCATCTCAGTCCCTGATTGGATCAAAGTGATTCACAACTCCTTTGACTATCTCCTAGGAAACAAATAAACAAAACACCCAGCGTCTTTCAAGGAGGATATTATCCAGAGCCCTTATAATTCATCATTCACAATGACTGGCATTCAATCAAAAATTATCAGACGTTCCAGGAAACAGGACAAAATGGCCAATACAAAAGCAAAAAGAATACAAACAGACCCTTGGTTGATCTATATATCAGAGTTTTTAGACAGTCTTTTAAATAATTGTAACTAATAGGTTTAAGAAAATAGATAAAAAGAAAATTCTGCCAGAAGACTGGGACCTATAAACACAGTCCAATCGAGGTTCAAGAGTTGGTAAAAATTATATCTCATCAGATGAGTTTAACAGTAATTAGAGCAGAGGATCACTGAACTGACACATTAAAAAGAAAAAGGTGTGGGGCACCTGGGTGGCTTGGTCGGTTAAGCCTCCGACTTCTGCTCAGGTCATGATCTCGTGGTTTGTGAGTTCGAGCCCCGCGTTGGGCTCTGTGCTGACAGCTCAGAGCCTGGAGCCTGCTTCAGATTCTGTGTCTCCCTCTCTCTCTGCTCCTCCCCTGTTCATGCTGTGTCTCTCTCTGTCTCAAAAATAAATAAATGTTAAAAAAAAATTAAAAAGAAAAAGGTGAAAAATACAAAAGAGAGCAAGATATATATAACAAATGGTGAGAAGTTCTTGCATATGTGTAATTGGGGCCCCAGAAGGAGAAGAGGGAAAGAATTGGGGAATAAGTAGCAAATGAAGAGATACTCATGGAGAATTTTCCAAAATTAGTGCAAGATATCAAGCCAAAGATTCGAGAATCTCTGTAAAACCCAAGCACAGCCAGGTACATTATAGTAAAACTATTTAAAATTAAAGACCAAAAGAAATTATTAAAAGCATCTAGAAGACAAAACACATCTCTTCCAAGGAGAAATGATCAAAGTGGTGAAATCCAGATAATAATGGCATGCTATATTTAACTTGCTGTAAGAAAACACTGCTAACTTAGCATTCTACAAGGCAGTGAAAGTATTCAAAAATGAAAATACAGTAAAGACATTTTTTTCAGACAAAATCTGAGAATATTTCTTGCCAGTAAACTCACATAAAAATTGATTGAGGTAGAGATACCCACAAATATTAAGTTACATAAATGGATAGACTAAAATGATGCATTCACAAAAGATAGTAAACTTTTGGGGGGATTTAAGAAAGTGTAACTTTACTCAGGATTTATTAGGTTAGTTTTCTCCTTTATAAGAGGAAAAACATGAGAACAAATAATCCTCTGAATGAGTACTTTACATTCATTGATAAATGACATTCTGGGCCAGCTTTTAAAAATTTATAGAATTTGACAAACAATTATAACAGGAAATGATGGGCAAATTTAGAAAGACTTAGCAATAAATGACATACTAAATGGCATTTAGCTGGATAAAAAGTGAAAACATTATCAGCTTAAAACATACCTTTTTACTACTTTCTACATTTATAAATATTTTGTTTATGGCAATAATAGAGAACTGAAATATTTTATAACTTGTGGTGGATACAGTGCTTTATGTCTTTATTTAAAATTAAGTGGGGGGTGGATCCTGGGAAGATGGCGGCGTAGGAGGATGCTGGGCTCACCAGCGTCCTGCTGATCACTTAGATTCCACCTACACCTGCCTAAATAACCCAGAAAACCGCCAGAAGACTAGCAGAACGGAGTCTCCGGAGCCAAGCGCAGACGAGAGGCCCGCGGAAGAGGGTAGGAAGGGCGGCGAGGCGGTGCGCGCTCCACGGACTGGCGGGAGGGAGCCGGGGCGGAGGGGCGGCTCGCCGGCCAAGCAGAGCTCCAGAGTCTGGCTTGCAAAAGCGGAGGGGCCTGACGGACTGTGTTCTGACAGCAAGTGCGACTTAGCGTCTGGGAGGTCATAACAGCTCTGCTCGGAAAGCGGGAAGGCTGGAGGACAAAGGGAGGGAGAGCTGCTGAGCCCCCGGACGACAGAGCTCAGTTTGGCGGGGAACAAAGGCGCTCGCCAGCGCCATCTCCCCCACCCATCCCTCACCCAAAATCCCAAAGGGAACCAGTTCCTGCCAGGGAACTTGCTTGCTCTGTGCAAACACCCAACGCTGTGCTTCTGCGGAGCCAACCCTCTGGCAGCGGGTCTGACTCCCTCCCGCTGCCACAGGGCCCCTCCTGAAGTGGATCACCTAAGGAGAACCTAGCTGAGCCTGCCCCTCCCGCCCCGTGCACCTTGCCGATCCACCCCAGCTAATATGCCAGATCCCCAGCACCACAAGCCTGGCAGTGTGCAAGTAGCCCAGACAGGCCACACCACCCCCACAGTGAATCCCACCCCTAGGAGAGGGGAAGAGAAGGCACACACCAGTCTGACTGTGGCCCCAGTGGTGGGCTGGGGGCAGACATCAGGTCTGACTGCGGCCCCGCCCACCAACACAAGTTATTCAAGACAGCACAGGGGAAGTGCCCCGCAGTCCCGCACCACTCCAGGGACTATCCAAAATGACGAAACGGAAGAATTCCCCTCAGAAAAATGTCCAGGAAATAACAACAGCTAACGAACTGATCAAAAATGATTTAAACAATATAACAGAAAGTGAATTTAGAATAATAGTCGTAAAATTAATCGCTGGGCTTGAAAACAGTATAAAGGACAGCAGAGAATCTCTTGCTACAGAGATCAAGGGACTAAGGAACAGCCAGGAGGAGCTAAAAAATGCTATCAACGAGTTGCAAAATAAAATGGAGACAACTACGGCTTGGATTGAAGAGGCAGAGGAGAGAATAGGTGAACTAGAAGATAAAATTATGGAAAAAGAAGAAGCTGAGAAAAACAGAGATAAAAAAAAAAATCCAGGAGTATGAGGGGAAAATTAGAGAACTAAGTGATGCACTAAAGAGAAATAATATACGCATAATTGGTATTCCAGAGGAGGAAGAGAGAGGGAAAGGTGCTGAAGGTGTACTTGAAGAAATAATAGCTGAGAACTTCCTGGATCTGGGGAAGGAAAAAGGCATTGAAATCCAAGAGGCACAGAGAACTCCCTTCAGACGTAACTTGAATTGATCTTCTGCACGACATATCATAGTGAAACTGGCAAAATACAAGGATAAAGAGAAAATTCTAAAAGCATCTAGAGATAAACGTGCTCTAACATATAAAGGGAGACCTATAAGACTCGTGACCGATCTCTCTACTGAAAGTTGGCAGGCCAGAAAGGAATGGCAGGAGATCTGCCATGTGATGAACAGAAAAAATATGCAGCCGAGAATCCTTTATCCAGCAAGTCTGTCATTTAAATAGAAGGAGAGATAAAGGTCTTCCCAAACAAACAAAAACTGAAGGAATTCGTCACCACTAAACCAGCCCTATAAGAGATCCTAAGAAGGATCCTGTGAGACAAAGTACCAGAGACATCGTTACAAGCATGAAACCTACGGACATCACAATGACTCTAAACCCATATCTTTCTATAACACTGAATGTAAATGGACTAAATGTGCCAACCAAAAGACATAGGGTTTCAGAATGGATAAAAAAACAAGACCCATCTATTTGCTGTCTACAAGAGACTCATTTTAGACCTGAGGACACCTTCAGACTGAGAGTGAGGGGATGGAGAACTATTTATCACGCCACTGGAAGTCAAAAGAAAGCTGGAGTAGCCATACTTATATCAGACAAACTAGACTTTAAATTAAAGGCTGTAACAAGAAATGAAGAAGGGCATTATACAATAGTCACAGGGTCTATCCATCAGGAAGAGCTAACAATTATAAATGTCGATGAGCCGAATATGGGAGCCCCCAAATATATAAAACAATTACTCACAAACATAAGCAACCTTATTGATAAGAATGTGGTAATTGCAGGGGACTTTAACACTCCATTTACAGAAATGGATAGATCATCCAGACACACGGTCAATAAAGAAACAAGGGCCCTGAATGATACATTGGATCAGATGGACTTGACAGGTATATTTAGAACTCTGCATCCCAAAGCAACAGAATATACTTTCTTCTCGAGTGCACATGGAACATTCTCCAAGATAGATCACATACTGGGTCACAAAACAGCCCTTCATAAGTATACAAGAATTGAGATCATACCATGCATACTTTCAGACCACAATGCTATGAAGCTTGAAATCAACCACAGGAAAAAGTCTGGAAAACCTCCAAAAGCATGGAGGTTAAAGAACACCCTACTAAAGAATGAGTGGGTCAACCAGGCAATTAGAGAAGAAATTAAAAAATATATGGAAACACACGAAAATGAAAATACAACAATCCAAACGCTTTGGGATGCAGCGAAGGCAGTCCTGAGAGGAAAATACATTGCAATCCAGGCCTATCTCAAGAAACAAGAAAAATCCCAAATACAAAATCTAACAGCGCACCTAAAGGAAATAGAAGCAGAGCAGCAAAGACACCCCAAACCCAGCAGAAGAAGAGAAATAATAAAGGTCAGAGCAGAAATAAACAATATAGAATCTAAAAAAAACCGTAGAGCAGATCAACGAAACCAAGAGTTGGTTTTTTGAAAAAATAAACAAAATTGATAAACCTCTAACCAGGCTTCTCAAAAAGAAAAGGGAGATGACCCAAATAGATAAAATCATGAATGAAAATGGAATTATTACAACCAATCCCTCAGAGATATAAGCAATTATCAGGGAATACTATGAAAAATTATATGCCAACAAACTGGACAACCTGGAAGAAATGGACAAATTCCTAAACACCCATACACTTCCAAAACTCAATCAGGAGGAAATAGAAAGCTTGAACAGACCCATAACCAGCGAAGAAATTGAATCAGTCATCAAAAATCTCCCAATAAATAAGAGTCCAGGCCCAGATGGCTTCCCAGGGGAGTTCTACCAGACATTTAAAGCAGAGATAATACCTATCCTTCTCAAGCTATTCCAAGAAATAGAAAGGGAAGGAAAACTTTCAGACTCATTCTATGAAGCCAGTATTACTTTGATTCCTAAACCAGACAGAGACCCAGTAAAAAAAGAGAACTGCAGGCCAATATCCCTGATGAATATGCATGCAAAAATTCTCAATAAGATACTAGCAAATCGAATTCAACAGCATATAACAAGAATTATTCACAATGATCAAGTGGGATTCATTCCTGGGCTGCAGGGCTGGTTCAACATTCGCAAATCAATCAACGTGATACATCACATTAACAAAAAAAAAGATAAAAACCATATGATCCTGTCAATCGATGCAGAAAAGGCCTTTGACAAAATTCAGCAACATTTCTTAATAAAAACCCTCGAGAAAGTCGGGATAGAAGGAACATACTTAAAGATCATAAAAGCCATTTATGAAAAGCCCACAGCTAACATCATCCTCAATGGGGAAAAACTGAGAGCTTTTTCCCTGAGATCAGGAACACGACAAGGATGTCCACTCTCACCGCTATTGTTTAACATAGTGTTGGAAGTTCTAGCATCAGCAATCAGACAACAAAAGGAAATCAAAGGCATCAAGATTGGCAAAGATGAAGTTAAGCTTTCGCTTTTTGCAGATGACATGATATTATACATGGAAAATCCGGTAGACTCCACCAGAAGTCTGCTAGAACTGATACATGAATTTAGCAAAGTTGCAGGATACAAAATCAATGTACAGAAATCAGTTGCATTCTTATACACTAATAATGAAGCAACAGAAAGACAAATAAAGAAACTGATCCCATTCACAATTGCACCAAGAAGCATAAAATACCTAGGAATAAATCTAACCAAAGATATAAAAGATCTGTATGCTGAAAACTATAGAAAGCTTATGAAGGAAATTGAAGAAGATATAAAGAAATGGAAAAACATTCTGTGCTCATGGATTGGAAGAATAAATGTTGTCAAAATGTCAATACTACCCAAAGCTATCTACACATTCAATGCAATCCCAATCAAAATTGCACCAGCATTCTTCTCGAAACTAGAACAAGCAATCCTAAAATTAATATGGAACCACAAAAGGCCCCGAATAGCCAAAGTAATTTTGAAGAAGAAGACTAAAGCAGGAGGCATCACAATCCCAGACTTTAGCCTCTACTACAAAGGTGTAATCATCAAGACAGCATGGTATTGGCACAAAAACAGACACATAGACCAATGGAATAGAATAGAAACCCCAGAACTAGACCCACAAACGTATGGCCAACTAATCTTTGATAAAGCAGGAAAGAATATCCAATGGAAAAAAGACAGTCTTTTTAACAAATGGTGCTGGGAGAACTGGACAGCAACATGCAGAAGGTTGAAACTAGACCACTTTCTCACAACACTCACAAAAATAAACTCAAAATGGATAAAGGACCTGAATGTGAGACAGGAAACCATCAAAACCCTAGAGGAGAAAACAGGAAAAGACCTCTCTGACCTCAGCCGTAGCAATTTCTTACTCGACACATCCCCAAAGGCAAGGGAATTAAAAGCAAAAATGAACTACTGGGACCTTATGAAGATAAAAAGCTTCTGCACAGCAAAGGAAACAACCAACAAAACTGAAAGGCAACCAACGGAATGGGAAAAGATATTTGCAAATGACATATTGGACAAAGGACTAGTATCCAAAATCTATAAAGAGCTCACCAAACTCCACACCCGACAAACAAATAACGCAGCGAAGAAATGGGCAGAAAACATGAATAGACACTTCTCTAAAGAAGACATCCGGATGGCCAACAGGCACATGAAAAGATGCTCAACGTCGCTTCTCATCAGGGAAATACAAATCAAAACCACACTCAGATACCACCTCACGCCAGTCAGAGTGGCCAAAATGAACAAATCAGGAGACTATAGATGCTGGAGAGGATGTGGAGAAACGGGAACCCTCTTGCACTGTTGGTGGGAATGCAAATTGGTGCAGCCACTCTGGAAAACAGTGTGGAGGTTCCTCACAAAACTAAAAATAGACCTACCCTATGACCCAGCAATAGCGCTGCTAGGAATTTACCCAAGGGATACAGGAGTACTGATACATAGGGGCACTTGTACCCCAATGTTTATAGCAGCACTCTCAACAATAGCCAAATTATGGAAAGAGCCTAAATGTCCATCAACGGATGAATGGATAAAGAAATTGTGGTTTATATACACAATGGAGTACTACGTGGCAATGAGAAAGAATGAAATATGGCCCTTTGTAGCAACATGGATGGAACTGGAGAGTGTGATGCTAAGTGAAATAAGCCATACAGAGAAAGACAGATACCATATGTTTTCACTCTTATGTGGATCCCGAGAAACTTAACAGAAACCCATGGGGGAGAGGAAGGAAAAAAAAAGAGGTTAGAGTGGAAGAGAGCCAAAGCATAATAGACTCTTAAAAACTGAGAACAAACTGAGGGTTGATGGGGGGTGGGAGGGAGGGGAGGGTGGGTGATGGGTATTGAGGAGGGCACCTTTTGGAATGAGCACTGGGTGTTGTATGGAAACCAATTTGACAATAATCTTCATATATTGAAAAAAATAAAATAAAATTAAGTGTTCTTAAAATGATTAAAATCTAATGTGGTATTAAAATTTTAAATCTTTTAAGTAAATATGAACACCCTGTTACCAACTTTCCTCTCCCCCACTTATATAAAACTTACCTATGTAACACATTTTAATTGGAAACTAATTCTATGTGTTTCCCAAAATGTTACATAAGTCCTACTTTACCAATTTGGGAGTATACATTTCTCTATTAAAATTAAATTTTAAAATTAAAATTACAATAATTTGGAACACTTCTCCATTCTTCTTTAGATTTCTGCTTCCAAATCACTTCTGAAAACCACAAGGAATATTTGTACATGAATTAAACAATCTCCTTTATTACTAGCTGTAATGACTGTTTCAGTCCTGGAGAAACACAATTGTTGCCAGCAACCTCTGTTTCCTTTCCTAACATGCTACTCTCATTGAAAATCCAAATTCTTGGACCTGGATTGGAGAAGAGGCACTGGAAATCTGAGAGAAGTTTTTCTCATATTCTCTTTTACTAAGAGTGTAGAGGAAACTTAGCTGTAAGTGTTTCTACTTTTTCTTCTGGAAATCATACAGGGCAATGAGGAAAGTGGGAAAACATTCTACATCTGACCATAATGGATGATGGACTGACAAACAGAGAATACCTCTACAGATCTAGGAGACATTAAAAAGATAATAAGAGAACACTAAAAAAAACTTCATGCACATAAATTTGACAACTTAGACAAAATGGACCAAAATTTTAAAATCCAAAAACTACTCAAACTCACCGAAGAAAAAACAGGACTGAGCAGTCCTGTAACTATTAAAGGTATTAAATTTGTGTGTAAAACCTTCTGAAAAACAAATGTCTAGTCTCATATTGTTTCACTGGCAAATTACATTAAGCATTTAAAGAAATAGCACCAATTCTGCATAATCTTTTCCAGAAAATCGAAGAGGAGAGAATGCTTCACAGTGCATTTTATGAGATCGGTGTTATTCTGACACCAACACTAGAAAAAGATGGTACCCAAAAAAGAAAAGCAGGAGAAAACTGTAGATGTAAAAATTATCCAGAAAGTATTAGCAAATTGAATTCAGTAATATGTAAAAAAAAAAAAAAATCACTAGAACTAAGTGAGGTTTATCCTGAGATTGCAAGACTGGTTCAATATTTGGAAACCAATCAATGCAATCTACCATATAAATAGTTTGAAGAATTGATACGGAAAAGCATTTGACAAAATTCAATACCCATTCATGATAAAAAAAACCTGTACATGAGTGTTTATAGAATTCTTCATAGTGCCAAAATACTGGAAACAATTCAAATGTCTTTCAGTGGGTGAATTGATAAACTCTGGTATATCTTTATAATGGAATACTACTCAGCAATAAAAAGGAACCAACTATTAATATATGCAGCAACTTAGATGAAACTCAGAGGCATTATTTTGAGTGAAAGAATCCAGTCTCAAAGTTTATATACTACGATTCCAATGATTCTCATTTTCTAAATGACAAAAGTATAGTGACAGAGAACAGATCAGTGGTTACCAGCATAAGGAGGGTGTGATTACAAATATAGGACAGGGGAGATTTTGAGGGGGGGGTGGTGGAACTGTTCTGTATATAGATTGTGGTGGTGGTCACACAAATATGTGTGAACACTTGTGGAATATGGACTTTTACATATTGGAATTTCAATCCCTCAAATTCAATATTACTATATAATTATTTTTGAAAATATCATTTCAAAACACATTACAGCCACACAGTCTTTAAGAAACAAATCCTACAAACTCTGTAATAAATGGGGATATGGCCCAAAGTAATTGAGATCATAAAAATCTTCATGGGCATCCTAGGTGAAGAATTGCATTATAGAGAAAAAATGGGAGGTGTGAAGAAGGCCAGTTGGGGAAGATATTAGAAATTGTCTTCAATATTCACTTTCAAAAGAAAGGGGCACTTCTCTGAGTGAGCAGGAGTGAGAACAAATAGGAATAATTGCTGAAGAAGACAGAGAATATGCTATGGCCCATGCAGAGATGGGGGTGCAAAATGGCAGACCTTAGAAAGTACCACTTTTTAAAAGGGAACACATGGGGGCACGTGGGTGGCTCAGTCAGTTAAACCTCCACCTCTTGGTTTTGACACAGGTCATGATGTCACGGTTTCATGGGTTTGAGCCCCATGCTGGGATTCTCTCTCTCTCTCTCCTTCTCTCTGCTCCCCCCTACTCGCACTGTCTGTCTCTCTCAAAATAAATAAATAAACTTAAAAAAATAAAATAAAAAAATAAAGGGGAACACATGGTTTGTTTCCCTGGGTAACGGTTGCCAGTGAAGAAACCATCACTTCCACCCACACTTTATTGGCAAAAACCAGTCCCATGGCCTCAACTTCCAGGGGAAGTACAGATCTACCATGGGGACAAATGACATCACAGTCCACCTCTCTGGTAATTAAATTCAGTCTACTTTCTTCCCTGCATGCAAAATACACTCGGCCCTTCTCTGAGGGTAGTATCCTTAAAGTGCCACCCAATCATGGTATGAAATTCAATCTCCAGTGTCTTTAGTGTGAGGTTGTTTCTTCACTAGGGAATGGTTCGCAGGGGACTCTACATGAAATCCACCTGTGGCCGCTCTTAGTCTGGAAACCTAAGAACTAAATGACAAGATTATCTATCTCCTATTCCAAACTACACTCATGGACTAAGGACAGGAGAGCTTGGAAGCACTCCAAGTAAGAAAAGGAAATGAAAGGAGATACATGGAAGACAGTGGCCCAAAGCTACATATACAAAAAAAAGAAAAAAAAAAAAGAGTTTGGGCAAAATATGATTTCCTTCCTAAAATGTTGTGTATGAAAATTTATTAATAACACATTCCTAATGCATTGACATAAAAATTGATCAGGATTTCTAGTGATCAGTATGTCAAAATATAGCACAGGCTTTACAAATATCCATTTCCCAGGATTTAGTTATTTTGCTTCTAATAATTCTGAATAAACAATCGGCAGAAATATTTACAGCCATGAGAATGTTCATTGCAGACTTATTTATAATAACAAAAACTGAAAGCAACTGAAATTCCCACAGGATAAAAATAAAATTATTACACATTTATGACTGGGAATGTTTTGCAATTCTTAAGGACTATTTAATGACATGGGGATATGCTGATGATAAAAAAAATCAAGGGGAAAGGTGAGTTAAAACTTGTCCTTGCACCCTGACAGTATGCTAAATGAAGTCAGAGGGAAAAAGACAAATACCATATGATCTCACTTGTATGTAGAATAAAAAAAAAATTCAAACCCAAAAAAATACACAAAAAAAACTAAGCCCAAGATACAGAGAACAGATTAGTGGTTGCCAGAGGCAGGGGTTGGGGGTGGACGACATGTGTGAAAGAGGTCAAAAGGTACAAACTTCTAATTATAAACCAAATGAGTCATGGGGATAAAATGTGCAGCATGGTGACTATTGTTAACAATGCCATATTGCATAATTGAAAGTTGCTAAGAGGGTAAATTGTAAAAATTCTCAACACAAGAAAAAAATTATAACTATGTATGGTGACAGATGTCAACTAGACTTATTGTGGTGATCCTTTCTCAATACATGCAAATATTAAATCACTATGTCGTATACCTGAAATTAACATAATATGTCAATTATACCTCAACTTAAAAAATTGTCTTTGTAGAATGAAATATACATTTGTATATATGTGAATGCTTGTGTACACACACACACACACACACACACACGCATGCACGCACACATACATAGAAAGAAAAAATATGTGAGGAAACATGCTACATTAGTGGGATTATGGATAATTTTTATTTTTTTTCTGTATATACTTCAGTATTTTTCATTTTTCCCCAATAAAATGTTATATTTGGGAAAACTTTACTAAATTATAAAAATGTAAATTGTATAACATCAGAAGAAGAAAGATCTGTGGTGTTAGAATGGGAAGAAATCTTACGACAATTAAGAAAATAGTCTACTTTATGTAATAACATACAGTACACACATACTTTTACAAACATCAAGTCATTGGATCCTCACAATATCCTAGAGAAGAAATCTGGGGAGGTGTTTTTTTATTTCTTTTTAACAGATGCATACAATCATCTTCAGAGTGGTGGAATTATCTCAGGTGCCACACTGACCGCATTGTAACACCAGAGATAGGACTCCTGGTCGAGAGGTTTTTACACCATTCTCTTCTATAGAAAACACTGCTACTGGTCTACACAGAATTTATAAACTCTGTATTCTGGCCTCCCTTACACGTTGGCTCATTAAAGGAAACATGATCACATGAACCCATTAAGGAACATTTACTTTGAGCAGAAAATATTCTACGCATGTTATCTCACTTATTACTCACACGAGTGTAGGTGGAAGAGCTATTATTCTTCTCATTTTTGGAAGGTCAGTTTATGGCAGAGATTAATCAACTAGCCCAGGTGAACTGACTTCCCAAAGCTGCATAATTATGAATGGTGGAGGCAGGATTCTCACCCAGCAGTTTGCCTCCAGAGCCTGTATCTCTTCTTCTCTCCATGTTGTGGAAGCAAGAGTTGTTGGGTAGCACCTCCAGGAGAGGTCTTCCACACTTTTCCACTTTCTCCTTCTTTCTGCCTGAAACAGATGAATTGCTAGGAGCTACGGCAGCCATATTCCGCCTCTGGGGCAAATGTGGAACATGGAAGCCATGTGTTTGGGATGGCAGAGCAGAGAGGAAAGGGGACAGGATCTCTATAAATATCACGGACTGCCTACTAGCCTGAGAAGACTTATTTCCAGTTGTCTATGTTCTTTATGATACTGTTAATTGGACTTTATATTGTAGCCCATGGATTGAATCTTAATGGACACACAGCCTTTCAGGGTGGGAGCCTTCAGGGCTCAGTCGTTGGACCTCTTTTCTTTTCTATCTATAGTGACTTCATCTAAGTGCTTCAACCCATACCACTCCTTTGAACTCCAGATTTATATATCCAACTGCTTATTGACATCTCCACTTGGGCATATTTAATGGACATAAAGATTCTGAAATGTCCAAAATGTATCCCTGAATATTTCCCTCCAAAGAAGTTTCTCCTCCAGTCTTCTCCATCATAGAAAATGGCAACTCCATTCTTCTAGTTACTTGGACCAAACGTTTGGAGTCAAGAATGACTCCCCTCTTTTTTTTCTTTCTCACATGTGATCCAAACACCAAGTCCTATCAGTTCAGTTTTCAGAATTCAACCACTTCTCATTATCCTCATTGTCATTGTCCTGCTCCAACCGCCATTATTTGTCCCCTGAATCATTAAGGGAATCTCTTACTGGTCTACCTGCTTCTGCCCTTGCCCCCTTCCATCTACTTTCAATACAAATGTAGATCAGGTCACATTACTGTTATGCCTAAAATTGTCCAGGCGTTTCCCATCCTCTCAAAGTTCAAAGCCAAAGCCTGTACGATGGCCTATAAAACCTGTGCAACCGGGTCCCCTGGGACTCCGTGACCTCATGCACTTCTCTCCCTCATTTACTCCACTCTAGCCATACTCCCCGCCTTGCTTTTCTACCAGCACCCCAACACTGTCTGTGCCAGGGTTTCCACACTTGCTGTCTACTCTGTCTTAAAACTTGTTTTCCCAGATGTCTCTAAGGAGAGATCCTTACCTTTCTCCATTTCTTCATACAAAAGTTACCTTACTAGCAAGTGTCTCCTTGTCACCTCTTTGAAATATCAATGCCCCCACCCCCAGCTTTGTATTTCCATCATTTGCTTTGCTTCATTCTTTAGAAATCATCTAACCCAGAGTATACCTTACTTATTTACTTTGCTTATTCTACATTTTCTCTTCTAGTCTGTGTGTTCCATGGGGCAGGAATTTTGGTCAATTTTTCCCCCTGCTGAATACTCCATAAACATTTGCTTACTGAATAGTGAGTGTCCTAGGACAGAGACTCTTGGGGCAATCACTTTTTGGATGTCCGTTTCCCTAAATCCCTTTATCTCCTCTGGACCTTCCCTCATTTTCAAATACTAAGCCAGGATTTCTATGAGGGATCAGGAGGAATTTCAATCGTCTTTTCAGTAAGAAAAGACGGGACAGTGACTATGAATTTTCTTCACTTAAAGACACAGGAAATCATTTTCTCAGTGTTGATGTTTCTGGTCAGCAGAAGACAAAGTGGAGATTTGGATTAGTGTGTGGTTAGTACTTCTTTGTTTGCAAGGTACCTCTAGAGATTTATTATAGTGACCCCAAGAAAAAGCATTTGTTGACTTTTAAACTTACTTATGTAACAATTAGGACACATATAGACTTGAGCCGGGGATGGATGAGAAAGTCACCAAGAATCACGAGGCACATAGTTTGTCTCTCAGCATCTTCTCTCTGCACATCTGCTCCGTTTTCCTCTCTAGACTTACTGACTAACTTCCGCTGCTTACTCATAATTTCTGTTTCCTCTTCAGTTTGCAGAGGCTGTAGTCTACTTCAGGGCTTCCTTTCACATCTGCTCCCATCCCTCACTTCTGACTGATTCAGTCTCTATTTCTCAAAATCGGTCCACTCTAGTTTGCAGGAGGGGACAGCCCATGGATTGTTCTCGTCAGGACGCGCCCCGTGTCCAGGCCAGTGCCTCCAGGGTTTTGAAAGGGTCCCGCAAACCAAAATAAATCCTCAGGAGCTTTGAGCAGAGAAAGTGAATCAAAGTCCCCCTTCCGCCAGCTGCCCTGCCTTGTTTATTGTCATCTCCATACAGATGGGTTCCTTTCAGATTATTGTGTATTTAACTCTTACAACGCCACTTTTGACTTTGAAAAGCTCTCT